>NC_086446.1:227383851-227691851 GCF_028390025.1 Pseudophryne corroboree
CTCTACTCTTAAACTCTGGTAAAAATGAAAATTTCTAAATATACAGAATTTAGACTTAAAATTATAAGAACTTAAATAAAATGTTTACTTGAGTTGATAAAGAGGATTCTGATGCCTGGTTTAAGCACTGGACCTAATAATGTTCTTATTTTATATTAGCAATTCTGTAGACTCTCTACTCTTAAAATTTAGCAGAAAATGAACATTTCAAAATATTTAGAATTTCTTCTTAAAATTATAGGAACTTAAATAAAATGTTTCCCTGAGTTGATAGAAGCTTATTCTAATGCCTGGTTTAAGCACAGGTCCTTATAATGTTATGGTGCTATGTGAAATACTCTGTAGGGCTTGTACATTTAAAATTTAGCTAAAAATGAAAATTTAAAAAATGTCAAAATTTCTATATTTATTCTGGGCATAAGTGTGTGTGCTTCTGTGTGTGTCTGTATATTAATCTGGGTATGACTCTAATTATGACTCTGGGTCTGACCCTGGGCATGTCTTTATGTGGCTCCAGGTTTACCTGTGCTTGACTCTGCGTTTGACTATGTGTGATTCTGGGCATGTCTGGACATGTCTGGGCATCTCTAGACATGTCTGGACATGTCTGGGCATGTCTTGGCATGTCTGGACATGTCTGGGCAACTCTAGACATGTCTGGTCATGTCTGGGAATGACTGGAAAACTGATATCTCTAGTTCTGGTCACAGTAGAGACAAACTGCCAGTGTCCACCGAAAGGGGAGAGTCCCAGCTATTTAAGTTTACCCTCAGAAATACTGTAAGTCAGGCAGTTCATGAGATAACTAGGTGGGATAACAGGTTTGGACCAGGACCACTGCATTGAAGTCAGATATCTCCGATTCCCTAGAGCCAATTTTTAATAATCTAGTACTCTTAGAAAAAGGGGACCCTCAGGGGTTTGCCTAAGACCCATATACCCCTGGTGCCCTTAGGCAAATGCCCATTGAGACCATACAAAAATAAGGCCCTGATTTGGGCACATCTTGGCATGACTTTAGTTATGACCAGGAACATGTCTGTACAAGACTCTGGGTACATCTGGGCATGACTCTAAATGTGACTTTGTTTGACTCTAGATGTGAGAATATAATCTTTAAATGTAGCTGAAAATGAAAATTTCTAAATATTAAGAATTTCTTCTTGAAATGATAGGAATTTTAATAAAATGTTCCCCATAGTTGATAGAAGCTGATTCTGATGCCTGGTTTAAGCACATGACCTAATAATGTGACGATGTTACATTAGCAATTCTGGTGACCCTCTACTCTTAAACTCTGGTAAAAATGAAAATTTCTAAATATACAGAATTTAGACTTAAAATTATAAGAACTTAAATAAAATGTTTACTTAAGTTGATACAGAGGATTCTGATGCCTGGTTTAAGCACATGACCTAATAATGTTATAGATTTATATTAAAAATTCTTAAGTTCCTGAACCCTTAAAATTTGGCTGCAAATAAAAATTTCAACATTTTCCAAATTTCAATTTAAAATTATAGGAACTTTAATAAAATGTTCCCCATAGTTGATAGAAGCTGATTCTGATGCCTGGTTTAAGCACTGGACCTAATAATGTGACGATGTTACATTAGCAATTCTGGTGACCCTCTACTCTTAAACTCTGGTAAAAATGAAAATGTCTAAATATACAGAATTTAGACTTAAAATTATAAGAACTTAAATAAAATGTTTACTTGAGTTGATAAAGAGGATTCTGATGCCTGGTTTAAGCACTGGACCTAATAATGTTCTTATTTTATATTAGCAATTCTGTAGACTCTCTACTCTTAAAATTTAGCAGAAAATGAACATTTCAAAATATTTAGAATTTCTTCTTAAAATTATAGGAACTTAAATAAAATGTTTCCCTGAGTTGATAGAAGCTTATTCTAATGCCTGGTTTAAGCACAGGTCCTTATAATGTTATGGTGCTATGTGAAATACTCTGTAGGGCTTGTACATTTAAAATTTAGCTAAAAATGAAAATTTTAAAAATGTCAAAATTTCTATATTTATTCTGGGCATAAGTGTGTGTGCTTCTGTGTGTGTGTCTGTATATTACTCTGGGTATGACTCTGGGTATGACTCTAATTATGACTCTGGGTCTGACCCTGGGTATATCTTTATGTGACTCCAGGTTTACCTGTGCTTGACTCTGCGTTTGACTATGTGTGATTCTGGGCATGTCTGGAAATGTCTGGGCATCTCTAGACATGTCTGGACATGCCTGGGCATGTCTTGGCATGTCTGGACATGTCTGGGCATCTCTAGACATGTCTGGTCATGTCTGGGAATGACTGGAAAACTGATATCTCTAGTTCTGGTCATAGTAGAGACAAACAGCCAGTGTCCACCAAAAGGGGAGAGTCCCAGCTATTTAAGTTTACCCTCAGAAATACTGTAAGTCAGGCAGTTCCTGAGATACCTAGGTGGGATAACAGGTTTGGACCAGGACCACTGCATTGAAGTCAGATATCTCCGATTCCCTAGAGCCAATTTTTAATAATCTAGTACTCTTAGAAAAAGGGGACCCTCAGGTGTTTGCCTAAGACCCATATACCCCTGGTGCCCCTAGGCAAATGCCCATTGAGACCATACAAAAATAAGGCCCTGATTTGGGCACATCTTGGCATGACTTTAGTTATGACCAGGAACACGTCTGTACAAGACTCTGGGTACATCTGGGCATGACTCTAAATGTGACTTTGTTTGACTCTAGATGTGAGAATATAATCTTTAAATGTAGCTGAAAATGAAAATTTCTAAATATTAAGAATTTCTTCTTGAAATGATAGGAATTTTAATAAAATGTTCCCCTGAGTTGATAGAAGCTGGTTCTGATGCCTGGTTTAAGCACATGACCTAATAATGTTATAGAGTTATATAAAAAATTCTTAAGGTCCTGAACCCTTAAAATTTGGCTGTAAATTAAAATTTCAACATTTTCCAAATTTTAATTTAAAATTATAGGAACTTTAATAAAATGTTCCCCATAGTTGATAGAAGCTGATTCTGATGCCTGGTTTAAGCACTGGACCTAATAATGTGACGATGTTACATTAGCAATTCTGGTGACCCTCTACTCTTAAACTCTGGTAAAAATGAAAATTTCTAAATATACAGAATTTAGACTTAAAATTATAAGAACTTAAATAAAATGTTTACTTGAGTTGATAAAGAGGATTCTGATGCCTGGTTTAAGCACTGGACCTAATAATGTTCTTATTTTATATTAGCAATTCTGTAGACTCTCTACTCTTAAAATTTAGCAGAAAATGAACATTTCAAAATATTTAGAATTTCTTCTTAAAATTATAGGAACTTAAATAAAATGTTTCCCTGAGTTGATAGAAGCTTATTCTAATGCCTGGTTTAAGCACAGGTCCTTATAATGTTATGGTGCTATGTGAAATACTCTGTAGGGCTTGTACATTTAAAATTTATCTAAAAATGAAAATTTTAAAAATGTCAAAATTTCCATATTTATTCTGGGCATAAGTGTGTGTGCTTCTGTGTGTGTCTGTATATTACTCTGGGTATGACTCTGGGTATGACTCTAATTATGACTCTGGGTCTGACCCTGGGTATATCTTTATGTGACTCCAGGTTTACCTGTGCTTGACTCTGCGTTTGACTATGTGTGATTCTGGGCATGTCTGGACATGTCTGGGCATCTCTAGACATGTCTGGACATGTCTGGGCATGTCTTGGCATGTCTGGACATGTCTGGGCATCTCTAGACATGTCTGGTCATGTCTGGGAATGACTGGAAAACTGATATCTCTAGTTCTGGTCACAGTAGAGACAAACTGCCAGTGTCCACCGAAAGGGGAGAGTCCCAGCTATTTAAGTTTACCCTCAGAAATACTGTAAGTCAGGCAGTTCCTGAGATACCTAGGTGGGATAACAGGTTTGGACCAGGACCACTGCATTGAAGTCAGATATCTCCGATTCCCTAGAGCCAATTTTTAATAATCTAGTACTCTTAGAAAAAGGGGACCCTCAGGTGTTTGCCTAAGACCCATATACCCCTGGTGCCCTTAGGCAAATGCCCATTGAGACCATACAAAAATAAGGCCCTGATTTGGGCACATCTTGGCATGACTTTAATTATGACCAGGAACATGTCTGTACAAGACTCTGGGTACATCTGGGCATGACTCTAAATGTGACTTTGTTTGACTCTAGATGTGAGAATATAATCTTTAAATGTAGCTGAAAATGAAAATTTCTAAATATTAAGAATTTCTTCTTGAAATGATAGGAATTTTAATAAAATGTTCCCCTGAGTTGATAGAAGCTGGTTCTGATGCCTGGTTTAAGCACATGACCTAATAATGTTATAGATTTATATTAAAAATTCTTAAGGTCCTGAACCCTTAAAATTTGGCTGTAAATTAAAATTTCAACATTTTCCAAATTTCAATTTAAAATTATAGGAACTTTAATAAAATGTTCCCCATAGTTGATAGAAGCTGATTCTGATGCCTGGTTTAAGCACTGGACCTAATAATGTGACGATGTTACATTAGCAATTCTGGTGACCCTCTACTCTTAAACTCTGGTAAAAATGAAAATTTCTAAATATACAGAATTTAGACTTAAAATTATAAGAACTTAAATAAAATGTTTACTTGAGTTGATACAGAGGATTCTGATGCCTGGTTTAAGCACTGGACCTAATAATGTTCTTATTTTATATTAGCAATTCTGTAGACTCTCTACTCTTAAAATTTAGCAGAAAATGAACATTTCAAAATATTTAGAATTTCTTCTTAAAATTATAGGAACTTAAATAAAATGTTTCCCTGAGTTGATAGAAGCTTATTCTAATGCCTGGTTTAAGCACAGGTCCTTATAATGTTATGGTGCTATGTGAAATACTCTGTAGGGCTTGTACATTTAAAATTTATCTAAAAATGAAAATTTTAAAAATGTCAAAATTTCTATATTTATTCTGGGCATAAGTGTGTGTGCTTCTGTGTGTGTCTGTATATTACTCTGGGTATGACTCTAATTATGACTCTGGGTCTGACCCTGGGTATATCTTTATGTGGCTCCAGGTTTACCTGTGCTTGACTCTGCGTTTGACTATGTGTGATTCTGGGCATGTCTGGACATGTCTGGGCATCTCTAGACATGTCTGGACATGTCTGGGCATGTCTTGGCATGTCTGGACATGTCTGGGCAACTCTAGACATGTCTGGTCATGTCTGGGAATGACTGGAAAACTGATATCTCTAGTTCTGGTCACAGTAGAGACAAACTGCCAGTGTCCACCGAAAGGGGAGAGTCCCAGCTATTTAAGTTTACCCTCAGAAATACTGTAAGTCAGGCAGTTCATGAGATAACTAGGTGGGATAACAGGTTTGGACCAGGACCACTGCATTGAAGTCAGATATCTCCGATTCCCTAGAGCCAATTTTTAATAATCTAGTACTCTTAGAAAAAGGGGACCCTCAGGGGTTTGCCTAAGACCCATATACCCCTGGTGCCCTTAGGCAAATGCCCATTGAGACCATACAAAAATAAGGCCCTGATTTGGGCACATCTTGGCATGACTTTAGTTATGACCAGGAACATGTCTGTACAAGACTCTGGGTACATCTGGGCATGACTCTAAATGTGACTTTGTTTGACTCTAGATGTGAGAATATAATCTTTAAATGTAGCTGAAAATGAAAATTTCTAAATATTAAGAATTTCTTCTTGAAATGATAGGAATTTTAATAAAATGTTCCCCATAGTTGATAGAAGCTGATTCTGATGCCTGGTTTAAGCACATGACCTAATAATGTGACGATGTTACATTAGCAATTCTGGTGACCCTCTACTCTTAAACTCTGGTAAAAATGAAAATTTCTAAATATACAGAATTTAGACTTAAAATTATAAGAACTTAAATAAAATGTTTACTTAAGTTGATACAGAGGATTCTGATGCCTGGTTTAAGCACTGGACCTAATAATGTTCTTATTTTATATTAGCAATTCTGTAGACTCTCTACTCTTAAAATTTAGCAGAAAATGAACATTTCAAAATATTTAGAATTTCTTCTTAAAATTATAGGAACTTAAATAAAATGTTTCCCTGAGTTGATAGAAGCTTATTCTAATGCCTGGTTTAAGCACATGTCCTTATAATGTTATGGTGCTATGTGAAATACTCTGTAGGGCTTGTACATTTAAAATTTAGCAAAAAATGAAAATTTAAAAAATGTCAAAATTTCTATATTTATTCTGGGCATAAGTGTGTGTGCTTCTGTGTGTGTCTGTATATTACTCTGGGTATGACTCTAATTATGACTCTGGGTCTGACCCTGGGTATATCTTTATGTGACTCCAGGTTTACCTGTGCTTGACTCTGCGTTTGACTATGTGTGATTCTGGGCATGTCTGGACATGTCTGGGCATGTCTTGGCATGTCTGGACATGTCTGGGCATGTCTAGACATGTCTGGACATGTCTGGGCATGTCTTGGCATGTCTGGACATGTCTGGGCATCTCTAGACATGTCTGGTCATGTCTGGGAATGACTGGAAAACTGATATCTCTAGTTCTGGTCATAGTAGAGACAAACTGCCAGTGTCCACCGAAAGGGGAGAGTCCCAGCTATTTAAGTTTACCCTCAGAAATACTGTAAGTCAGGCAGTTCCTGAGATACCTAGGTGGGATAACAGGTTTGGACCAGGACCACTGCATTGAAGTCAGATATCTCCGATTCCCTAGAGCCAATTTTTAATAATCTAGTACTCTTAGAAAAAGGGGACCCTCAGGTGTTTGCCTAAGACCCATAAACCCCTGGTGCCCTTAGGCAAATGCCCATTGAGACCATACAAAAATAAGGCCCTGATTTGGGCACATCTTGGCATGACTTTAGTTATGACCAGGAACATGTCTGTACAAGACTCTGGATACATCTGGGCATGACTCTAAATGTGACTTTGTTTGACTCTAGATGTGAGAATATAATCTTTAAATGTAGCTGAAAATGAAAATTTCTAAATATTAAGAATTTCTTCTTGAAATGATAGGAATTTTAATAAAATGTTCCCCTGAGTTGATAGAAGCTGGTTCTGATGCCTGGTTTAAGCACATGACCTAATAATGTTATAGAGTTATATTAAAAATTCTTAAGGTCCTGAACCCTTAAAATTTGGCAGTAAATTAAAATTTCAACATTTTCCAAATTTTAATTTAAAATTATAGGAACTTTAATAAAATGTTCCCCATAGTTGATAGAAGCTGATTCTGATGCCTGGTTTAAGCACATGACCTAATAATGTTATAGATTTATATTAAAAATTCTTAAGTTCCTGAACCCTTAAAATTTGGCTGCAAATAAAAATTTCAACATTTTCCAAATTTCAATTTAAAATTATAGGAACTTTAATAAAATGTTCCCCATAGTTGATAGAAGCTGATTCTGATGCCTGGTTTAAGCACTGGACCTAATAATGTGACAATGTTACATTAGCAATTCTGGTGACCCTCTACTCTTAAACTCTGGTAAAAATGAAAATGTCTAAATATACAGAATTTAGACTTAAAATTATAAGAACTTAAATAAAATGTTTACTTGAGTTGATAAAGAGGATTCTGATGCCTGGTTTAAGCACTGGACCTAATAATGTTCTTATTTTATATTAGCAATTCTGTAGACTCTCTACTCTTAAAATTTAGCAGAAAATGAACATTTCAAAATATTTAGAATTTCTTCTTAAAATTATAGGAACTTAAATAAAATGTTTCCCTGAGTTGATAGAAGCTTATTCTAATGCCTGGTTTAAGCACAGGTCCTTATAATGTTATGGTGCTATGTGAAATACTCTGTAGGGCATGTACATTTAAAATTTATCTAAAAATGAAAATTTTAAAAATGTCAAAATTTCTATATTTATTCTGGGCATAAGTGTGTGTGCTTCTGTGTGTGTCTGTATATTACTCTGGGTATGACTCTGGGTATGACTCTAATTATGACTCTGGGTCTGACCCTGGGTATATCTTTATGTGACTCCAGGTTTACCTGTGCTTGACTCTGCGTTTGACTATGTGTGATTCTGGGCATGTCTGGACATGTCTGGGCATCTCTAGACATGTCTGGACATGTCTGGGCATGTCTTGGCATGTCTGGACATGTCTGGGCATCTCTAGACATGTCTGGTCATGTCTGGGAATGACTGGAAAACTGATATCTCTAGTTCTGGTCACAGTAGAGACAAACTGCCAGTGTCCACCGAAAGGGGAGAGTCCCAGCTATTTAAGTTTACCCTCAGAAATACTGTAAGTCAGGCAGTTCCTGAGATACCTAGGTGGGATAACAGGTTTGGACCAGGACCACTGCATTGAAGTCAGATATCTCCGATTCCCTAGAGCCAATTTTTAATAATCTAGTACTCTTAGAAAAAGGGGACCCTCAGGGGTTTGCCTAAGACCCATATACCCCTGGTGCCCCTAGGCAAATGCCCATTGAGACCATACAAAAATAAGGCCCTGATTTGGGCACATCTTGGCATGACTTTAGTTATGACCAGGAACATGTCTGTACAAGACTCTGGGTACATCTGGGCATGACTCTAAATGTGACTTTGTTTGACTCTAGATGTGAGAATATAATCTTTAAATGTAGCTGAAAATGAAAATTTCTAAATATTAAGAATTTCTTCTTGAAATGATAGGAATTTTAATAAAATGTTCCCCTGAGTTGATAGAAGCTGGTTCTGATGCCTGGTTTAAGCACATGACCTAATAATGTTATAGAGTTATATAAAAAATTCTTAAGGTCCTGAACCCTTAAAATTTGGCTGTAAATTAAAATTTCAACATTTTCCAAATTTCAATTTAAAATTATAGGAACTTTAATAAAATGTTCCCCATAGTTGATAGAAGCTGATTCTGATGCCTGGTTTAAGCACTGGACCTAATAAGGTGACGATGTTACATTAGCAATTCTGGTGACCCTCTACTCTTAAACTCTGGTAAAAATGAAAATTTCTAAATATACAGAATTTAGACTTAAAATTATAAGAACTTAAATAAAATGTTTACTTGAGTTGATACAGAGGATTCTGATGCCTGGTTTAAGCACTGGACCTAATAATGTTCTTATTTTATATTAGCAATTCTGTAGACTCTCTACTCTTAAAATTTAGCAGAAAATGAACATTTCAAAATATTTAGAATTTCTTCTTAAAATTATAGGAACTTAAATAAAATGTTTCCCTGAGTTGATAGAAGCTTATTCTAATGCCTGGTTTAAGCACAGGTCCTTATAATGTTATGGTGCTATGTGAAATACTCTGTAGGGCATGTACATTTAAAATTTATCTAAAAATGAAAATTTTAAAAATGTCAAAATTTCTATATTTATTCTGGGCATAAGTGTGTGTGCTTCTGTGTGTGTCTGTATATTACTCTGGGTATGACTCTGGGTATGACTCTAATTATGACTCTGGGTCTGACCCTGGGTATATCTTTATGTGACTCCAGGTTTACCTGTGCTTGACTCTGCGTTTGACTATGTGTGATTCTGGGCATGTCTGGACATGTCTGGGCATCTCTAGACATGTCTGGACATGTCTGGGCATGTCTTGGCATGTCTGGACATGTCTGGGCATCTCTAGACATGTCTGGTCATGTCTGGGAATGACTGGAAAACTGATATCTCTAGTTCTGGTCACAGTAGAGACAAACTGCCAGTGTCCACCGAAAGGGGAGAGTCCCAGCTATTTAAGTTTACCCTCAGAAATACTGTAAGTCAGGCAGTTCCTGAGATACCTAGGTGGGATAACAGGTTTGGACCAGGACCACTGCATTGAAGTCAGATATCTCCGATTCCCTAGAGCCAATTTTTAATAATCTAGTACTCTTAGAAAAAGGGGACCCTCAGGGGTTTGCCTAAGACCCATATACCCCTGGTGCCCCTAGGCAAATGCCCATTGAGACCATACAAAAATAAGGCCCTGATTTGGGCACATCTTGGCATGACTTTAGTTATGACCAGGAACATGTCTGTACAAGACTCTGGGTACATCTGGGCATGACTCTAAATGTGACTTTGTTTGACTCTAGATGTGAGAATATAATCTTTAAATGTAGCTGAAAATGAAAATTTCTAAATATTAAGAATTTCTTCTTGAAATGATAGGAATTTTAATAAAATGTTCCCCTGAGTTGATAGAAGCTGGTTCTGATGCCTGGTTTAAGCACATGACCTAATAATGTTATAGAGTTATATAAAAAATTCTTAAGGTCCTGAACCCTTAAAATTTGGCTGTAAATTAAAATTTCAACATTTTCCAAATTTCAATTTAAAATTATAGGAACTTTAATAAAATGTTCCCCATAGTTGATAGAAGCTGATTCTGATGCCTGGTTTAAGCACTGGACCTAATAAGGTGACGATGTTACATTAGCAATTCTGGTGACCCTCTACTCTTAAACTCTGGTAAAAATGAAAATTTCTAAATATACAGAATTTAGACTTAAAATTATAAGAACTTAAATAAAATGTTTACTTGAGTTGATACAGAGGATTCTGATGCCTGGTTTAAGCACTGGACCTAATAATGTTCTTATTTTATATTAGCAATTCTGTAGACTCTCTACTCTTAAAATTTAGCAGAAAATGAACATTTCAAAATATTTAGAATTTCTTCTTAAAATTATAGGAACTTAAATAAAATGTTTCCCTGAGTTGATAGAAGCTTATTCTAATGCCTGGTTTAAGCACAGGTCCTTATAATGTTATGGTGCTATGTGAAATACTCTGTAGGGCTTGTACATTTAAAATTTAGCTAAAAATGAAAATTTAAAAAATGTCAAAATTTCTATATTTATTCTGGGCATAAGTGTGTGTGCTTCTGTGTGTGTCTGTATATTACTCTGGGTATGACTCTAATTATGACTCTGGGTCTGACCCTGGGTATATCTTTATGTGACTCCAGGTTTACCTGTGCTTGACTCTGCGTTTGACTATGTGTGATTCTGGGCATGTCTGGACATGTCTGGGCATGTCTTGGCATGTCTGGACATGTCTGGGCATGTCTAGACATGTCTGGACATGTCTGGGCATGTCTTGGCATGTCTGGACATGTCTGGGCATCTCTAGACATGTCTGGTCATGTCTGGGAATGACTGGAAAACTGATATCTCTAGTTCTGGTCATAGTAGAGACAAACTGCCAGTGTCCACCGAAAGGGGAGAGTCCCAGCTATTTAAGTTTACCCTCAGAAATACTGTAAGTCAGGCAGTTCCTGAGATACCTAGGTGGGATAACAGGTTTGGACCAGGACCACTGCATTGAAGTCAGATATCTCCGATTCCCTAGAGCCAATTTTTTATAATCTAGTACTCTTAGAAAAAGGGGACCCTCAGGTGTTTGCCTAAGACCCATATACCCCTGGTGCCCTTAGGCAAATGCCCATTGAGACCATACAAAAATAAGGCCCTGATTTGGGCACATATTGGCATGACTTTAGTTATGACCAGGAACATGTCTGTACAAGACTCTGGGTACATCTGGGCATGACTCTAAATGTGACTTTGTTTGACTCTAGATGTGAGAATATAATCTTTAAATGTAGCTGAAAATGAAAATTTCTAAATATTAAGAATTTCTTCTTGAAATGATAGGAATTTTAATAAAATGTTCCCCTGAGTTGATAGAAGCTGGTTCTGATGCCTGGTTTAAGCACATGACCTAATAATGTTATAGAGTTATATTAAAAATTCTTAAGGTCCTGAACCCTTAAAATTTGGCAGTAAATTAAAATTTCAACATTTTCCAAATTTTAATTTAAAATTATAGGAACTTTAATAAAATGTTCCCCATAGTTGATAGAAGCTGATTCTGATGCCTGGTTTAAGCACATGACCTAATAATGTTATAGATTTATATTAAAAATTCTTAAATTCCTGAACCCTTAAAATTTGGCTGTAAATAAAAATTTCAACATTTTCCAAATTTCAATTTAAAATTATAGGAACTTTAATAAAATGTTCCCCATAGTTGATAGAAGCTGATTCTGATGCCTGGTTTAAGCACTGGACCTAATAATGTGACGATGTTACATTAGCAATTCTGGTGACCCTCTACTCTTAAACTCTGGTAAAAATGAAAATTTCTAAATATACAGAATTTAGACTTAAAATTATAAGAACTTAAATAAAATGTTTACTTGAGTTGATAAAGAGGATTCTGATGCCTGGTTTAAGCACTGGACCTAATAATGTTCTTATTTTATATTAGCAATTCTGTAGACTCTCTACTCTTAAAATTTAGCAGAAAATGAACATTTCAAAATATTTAGAATCTCTTCTTAAAATTATAGGAACTTAAATAAAATGTTTCCCTGAGTTGATAGAAGCTTATTCTAATGCCTGGTTTAAGCACAGGTCCTTATAATGTTATGGTGCTATGTGAAATACTCTGTAGGGCTTGTACATTTAAAATTTATCTAAAAATGAAAATTTTAAAAATGTCAAAATGTCTATATTTATTCTGGGCATAAGTGTGTGTGCTTCTGTGTGTGTCTGTATATTACTCTGGGTATGACTCTGGGTATGACTCTAATTATGACTCTGGGTCTGACCCTGGGTATATCTTTATGTGACTCCAGGTTTACCTGTGCTTGACTCTGCGTTTGACTATGTGTGATTCTGGACATGTCTGGGCATGTCTTGGCATGTCTGGACATGTCTGGACATGTCTGGGCATGTCTTGGCATGTTTGGACATGTCTGGGCATCTCTAGACATGTCTGGTCATGTCTGGGAATGACTGGAAAACTGATATCTCTAGTTCTGGTCATAGTAGAGACAAACTGCCAGTGTCCACCGAAAGGGGAGAGTCCCAGCTATTTAAGTTTACCCTCAGAAATACTGTAAGTCAGGCAGTTCCTGAGATACCTAGGTGGGATAACAGGTTTGGACCAGGACCACTGCATTGAAGTCAGATATCTCCGATTCCCTAGAGCCAATTTTTAATAATCTAGTACTCTTAGAAAAAGGGGACCCTCAGGTGTTTGCCTAAGACCCATATACCCCTGGTGCCCTTAGGCAAATGCCCATTGAGACCATACAAAAATAAGGCCCTGATTTGGGCACATCTTGGCATGACTTTAGTTATGACCAGGAACATGTCTGTACAAGACTCTGGGTACATCTGGGCATGACTCTAAATGTGACTTTGTTTGACTCTAGATGTGAGAATATAATCTTTAAATGTAGCTGAAAATGAAAATTTCTAAATATTAAGAATTTCTTCTTGAAATGATAGGAATTTTAATAAAATGTTCCCCTGAGTTGATAGAAGCTGGTTCTGATGCCTGGTTTAAGCACATGACCTAATAATGTTATAGATTTATATTAAAAATTCTTAAGGTCCTGAACCCTTAAAATTTGGCTGTAAATTAAAATTTCAACATTTTCCAAATTTCAATTTAAAATTATAGGAACTTTAATAAAATGTTCCCCATAGTTGATAGAAGCTGATTCTGATGCCTGGTTTAAGCACTGGACCTAATAATGTGACGATGTTACATTAGCAATTCTGGTGACCCTCTACTCTTAAACTCTGGTAAAAATGAAAATTTCTAAATATACAGAATTTAGACTTAAAATTATAAGAACTTAAATAAAATGTTTACTTGAGTTGATACAGAGGATTCTGATGCCTGGTTTAAGCACTGGACCTAATAATGTTCTTATTTTATATTAGCAATTCTGTAGACTCTCTACTCTTAAAATTTAGCAGAAAATGAACATTTCAAAATATTTAGAATTTCTTCTTAAAATTATAGGAACTTAAATAAAATGTTTCCCTGAGTTGATAGAAGCTTATTCTAATGCCTGGTTTAAGCACAGGTCCTTATAATGTTATGGTGCTATGTGAAATACTCTGTAGGGCTTGTACATTTAAAATTTAGCTAAAAATGAAAATTTTAAAAATGTCAAAATTTCTATATTTATTCTGGGCATAAGTGTGTGTGCTTCTGTGTGTGTCTGTATATTACTCTGGGTATGACTCTGGGTATGACTCTAATTATGACTCTGGGTCTGACCCTGGGTATATCTTTATGTGACTCCAGGTTTACCTGTGCTTGACTCTGCGTTTGACTATGTGTGATTCTGGACATGTCTGGGCATGTCTTGGCATGTCTGGACATGTCTTGGCATGTCTGGACATGTCTGGGCATCTCTAGACATGTCTGGTCATGTCTGGGAATGACTGGAAAACTGATATCTCTAGTTCTGGTCATAGTAGAGACAAACTGCCAGTGTCCACCGAAAGGGGAGAGTCCCAGCTATTTAAGTTTACCCTCAGAAATACTGTAAGTCAGGCAGTTCCTGAGATACCTAGGTGGGATAACAGGTTTGGACCAGGACCACTGCATTGAAGTCAGATATCTCCGATTCCCTAGAGCCAATTTTTAATAATCTAGTACTCTTAGAAAAAGGGGACCCTCAGGTGTTTGCCTAAGACCCATATACCCCTGGTGCCCTTAGGCAAATGCCCATTGAGACCATACAAAAATAAGGCCCTGATTTGGGCACATCTTGGCATGACTTTAGTTATGACCAGGAACATGTCTGTACAAGACTCTGGGTACATCTGGGCATGACTCTAAATGTGACTTTGTTTGACTCTAGATGTGAGAATATAATCTTTAAATGTAGCTGAAAATGAAAATTTCTAAATATTAAGAATTTCTTCTTGAAATGATAGGAATTTTAATAAAATGTTCCCCTGAGTTGATAGAAGCTGGTTCTGATGCCTGGTTTAAGCACATGACCTAATAATGTTATAGATTTATATTAAAAATTCTTAAGGTCCTGAACCCTTAAAATTTGGCAGTAAATTAAAATTTCAACATTTTCCAAATTTTAATTTAAAATTATAGGAACTTTAATAAAATGTTCCCCATAGTTGATAGAAGCTGATTCTGATGCCTGGTTTAAGCACTGTACCTAATAATGTGACGATGTTACATTAGCAATTCTGGTGACCCTCTACT
The DNA here is from genome assembly GCF_028390025.1 of Pseudophryne corroboree. Classification (NCBI taxonomy): domain Eukaryota; kingdom Metazoa; phylum Chordata; class Amphibia; order Anura; family Myobatrachidae; genus Pseudophryne; species Pseudophryne corroboree. Next base: position 227,398,891 of record NC_086446.1, read on the forward strand.
CTTAAACTCTGGTAAAAATGAAAATTTCTAAATATACAGAATTTAGACTTAAAATTATAAGAACTTAAATAAAATGTTTACTTGAGTTGATAAAGAGGATTCTGATGCCTGGTTTAAGCACTGGACCTAATAATGTTCTTATTTTATATTAGCAATTCTGTAGACTCTCTACTCTTAAAATTTAGCAGAAAATGAACATTTCAAAATATTTAGAATTTCTTCTTAAAATTATAGGAACTTAAATAAAATGTTTCCCTGAGTTGATAGAAGCTTATTCTAATGCCTGGTTTAAGCACAGGTCCTTATAATGTTATGGTGCTATGTGAAATACTCTGTAGGGCTTGTACATTTAAAATTTATCTAAAAATGAAAATTTTAAAAATGTCAAAATTTCTATATTTATTCTGGGCATAAGTGTGTGTGCTTCTGTGTGTGTCTGTATATTACTCTGGGTATGACTCTAATTATGACTCTGGGTCTGACCCTGGGTATATCTTTATGTGACTCCAGGTTTACCTGTGCTTGACTCTGCGTTTGACTATGTGTGATTCTGGGCATGTCTGGACATGTCTGGGCATCTCTAGACATGTCTGGACATGTCTGGGCATGTCTTGGCATGTCTGGACATGTCTGGGCATCTCTAGACATGTCTGGTCATGTCTGGGAATGACTGGAAAACTGATATCTCTAGTTCTGGTCACAGTAGAGACAAACTGCCAGTGTCCACCGAAAGGGGAGAGTCCCAGCTATTTAAGTTTACCCTCAGAAATACTGTAAGTCAGGCAGTTCCTGAGATACCTAGGTGGGATAACAGGTTTGGACCAGGACCACTGCATTGAAGTCAGATATCTCCGATTCCCTAGAGCCAATTTTTAATAATCTAGTACTCTTAGAAAAAGGGGACCCTCAGGTGTTTGCCTAAGACCCATATACCCCTGGTGCCCTTAGGCAAATGCCCATTGAGACCATACAAAAATAAGGCCCTGATTTGGGCACATCTTGGCATGACTTTAGTTATGACCAGGAACATGTCTGTACAAGACTCTGGGTACATCTGGGCATGACTCTAAATGTGACTTTGTTTGACTCTAGATGTGAGAATATAATCTTTAAATGTAGCTGAAAATGAAAATTTCTAAATATTAATAATTTCTTCTTGAAATGATAGGAATTTTAATAAAATGTTCCCCTGAGTTGATAGAAGCTGGTTCTGATGCCTGGTTTAAGCACATGACCTAATAATGTTATAGATTTATATTAAAAATTCTTAAGTTCCTGAACCCTTAAAATTTGGCTGTAAATTAAAATTTCAACATTTTCCAAATTTCAATTTAAAATTATAGGAACTTTAATAAAATGTTCCCCATAGTTGATAGAAGCTGATTCTGATGCCTGGTTTAAGCACTGGACCTAATAATGTGACGATGTTACATTAGCAATTCTGGTGACCCTCTACTCTTAAACTCTGGTAAAAATGAAAATTTCTAAATATACAGAATTTAGACTTAAAATTATAAGAACTTAAATAAAATGTTTACTTGAGTTGATACAGAGGATTCTGATGCCTGGTTTAAGCACTGGACCTAATAATGTTCTTATTTTATATTAGCAATTCTGTAGACTCTACTCTTAAAATTTAGCAGAAAATGAACATTTCAAAATATTTAGAATTTCTTCTTAAAATTATAGGAACTTAAATAAAATGTTTCCCTGAGTTGATAGAAGCTTATTCTAATGCCTGGTTTAAGCACAGGTCCTTATAATGTTATGGTGCTATGTGAAATACTCTGTAGGGCTTGTACATTTAAAATTTATCTAAAAATGAAAATTTTAAAAATGTCAAAATTTCTATATTTATTCTGGGCATAAGTGTGTGTGCTTCTGTGTGTGTCTGTATATTACTCTGGGTATGACTCTGGGTATGACTCTAATTATGACTCTGGGTCTGACCCTGGGTATATCTTTATGTGACTCTAGGTTTACCTGTGCTTGACTCTGCGTTTGACTATGTGTGATTCTGGGCATGTCTGGACATGTCTGGGCATGTCTGGACATGTCTGGGCATGTCTTGGCATGTCTGGACATGTCTGGGCATCTCTAGGCATGTCTGGTCATGTCTGGGAATGACTGGAAAACTGATATCTCTAGTTCTGGTCACAGTAGAGACAAACTGCCAGTGTCCACCGAAAGGGGAGAGTCCCAGCTATTTAAGTTTACCCTCAGAAATACTGTAAGTCAGGCAGTTCCTGAGATACCTAGGTGGGATAACAGGTTTGGACCAGGACCACTGCATTGAAGTCAGATATCTCCGATTCCCTAGAGCCAATTTTTAATAATCTAGTACTCTTAGAAAAAGGGGACCCTCAGGGGTTTGCCTAAGACCCATATACCCCTGGTGCCCCTAGGCAAATGCCCATTGAGACCATACAAAAATAAGGCCCTGATTTGGGCACATCTTGGCATGACTTTAGTTATGACCAGGAACATGTCTGTACAAGACTCTGGGTACATCTGGGCATGACTCTAAATGTGACTTTGTTTGACTCTAGATGTGAGAATATAATCTTTAAATGTAGCTGAAAATGAAAATTTCTAAATATTAAGAATTTCTTCTTGAAATGATAGGAATTTTAATAAAATGTTCCCCTGAGTTGATAGAAGCTGGTTCTGATGCCTGGTTTAAGCACATGACCTAATAATGTTATAGAGTTATATTAAAAATTCTTAAGGTCCTGAACCCTTAAAATTTGGCTGTAAATTAAAATTTCAACATTTTTCAAATTTCAATTTAAAATTATAGGAACTTTAATAAAATGTTCCCCATAGTTGATAGAAGCTGATTCTGATGCCTGGTTTAAGCACATGACATAATAATGTTATATATTTATATTAAAAATTCTTAAGTTCCTGAACCCTTAAAATTTGGCTGTAAATAAAAATTTCAACATTTTCCAAATTTCAATTTAAAATTATAGGAACTTTAATAAAATGTTCCCCATAGTTGATAGAAGCTGATTCTGATGCCTGGTTTAAGCACTGGACCTAATAATGTGACGATGTTACATTAGCAATTCTGGTGACCCTCTACTCTTAAACTCTGGTAAAAATGAAAATTTCTAAATTTACAGAATTTAGACTTAAAATTATAAGAACTTAAATAAAATGTTTACTTGAGTTGATACAGAGGATTCTGATGCCTGGTTTAAGCACTGGACCTAATAATGTTCTTATTTTATATTAGCAATTCTGTAGACTCTCTACTCTTAAAATTTAGCAGAAAATTAACATTTCAAAATATTTAGAATTTCTTCTTAAAATTATAGGAACTTAAATAAAATGTTTCCCTGAGTTGATAGAAGCTTATTCTAATGCCTGGTTTAAGCACAGGTCCTTATAATGTTATGGTGCTATGTGAAATACTCTGTAGGGCTTGTACATTTAAAATTTAGCTAAAAATGAAAATTTTAAAAATGTCAAAATTTCTATATTTATTCTGGGCATAAGTGTGTGTGCTTCTGTGTGTGTCTGTATATTACTCTGGGCATGACTCTAATTATGACTCTGGGTCTGACCCTGGGTATATCTTTATGTGACTCCAGGTTTACCTGTGCTTGACTCTGCGTTTGACTATGTGTGATTCTGGGCATGTCTGGACATGTCTGGGCATGTCTTGGCATGTCTGGACATGTCTGGGCATGTCTAGACATGTCTGGTCATGTCTGGGAATGACTGGAAAACTGATATCTCTAGTTCTGGTCATAGTAGAGACAAGCTGCCAGTGTCCACCGGAAGGGGAGAGACCCAGCTATTTAAGTTTACCCTCAGAAATACTGTAAGTCAGGCAGTTCCTGAGATACCTAGGTGGGATAACAGGTTTGGACCAGGACCACTGCATTGAAGTCAGATATCTCCGATTCCCTAGAGCCAATTTTTAATAATCTAGTACTCTTAGAAAAAGGGGACCCTCAGGTGTTTGCCTAAGACCCATATACCCCTGGTGCCCTTAGGCAAATGCCCATTGAGACCATACAAAAATAAGGCCCTGATTTGGGCACATCTTGGCATGACTTTAGTTATGACCAGGAACATGTCTGTACAAGACTCTGGGTACATCTGGGCATGACTCTAAATGTGACTTTGTTTGACTCTAGATGTGAGAATATAATCTTTAAATGTAGCTGAAAATGAAACTTTCTAAATATTAAGAATTTCTTCTTGAAATGATAGGAATTTTAATAAAATGTTCCCCTGAGTTGATAGAAGCTGGTTCTGATGCCTGGTTTAAGCACATGACCTAATAATGTTATAGAGTTATATTAAAAATTCTTAAGGTCCTGAACCCTTAAAATTTGGCTGTAAATTAAAATTTCAAAATTTTCCAAATTTCGATTTAAAATTATAGGAACTTTAATAAAATGTTCCCCATAGTGGATAGAAGCTGATTCTGATGCCTGGTTTAAGCACTGGACCTAATAATGTCACAATGTTACATTAGCAATTCTGGTGACCCTCTACTCTTAAACTCTGGTAAAAATGAAAATTTCTAAATATACAGAATTTAGACTTAAAATTATAAGAACTTAAATAAAATATTTACTTGAGTTGATAAAGAGGATTCTGATGCCTGGTTTAAGCACTGGACCTAATAATGTTCTTATTTTATACAAGCAATTCTGTAGACTCTCTACTCTTAAAATTTAGCAGAAAATGAACATTTCAAAATATTTAGAATTTCTTCTTAAAATTATAGGAACTTAAATAAAATGTTTCCCTGAGTTGATAGAAGCTTATTCTAATGCCTGGTTTAAGCACAGGTCCTTATAATGTTATGGTGCTATGTGAAATACTCTGTAGGGCTTGTACATTTAAAATTTAGCTAAAAATAAAAAATTTAAAAATGTCAAAATTTCTATATTTATTCTGGGCATAAGTGTGTGTGCTTCTGTGTGTGTGTGTCTGTATATTACTCTGGGTATGACTCTGGGTATGACTCTAATTATGACTCTGGGTCTGACCCTGGGTATATCTTTATGTGACTCCAGGTTTACCTGTGCTTGACTCTGCATTTGACTATGTGTGATTCTGGGCATGTCTGGACATGTCTGGGCATGTCTTGGCATGTCTGGGCATGTCTAGACATGTCTGGACATGTCTGGGCATGTATTGGCATGTCTGGAAATGTCTGGGCATCTCTAGACATGTCTGGACATGTCTGGGCATCTCTAGACATGTCTGGTCATGTCTGGGAATGACTGGAAAACTGATATCTCTAGTTCTGGTCATGGTAGAGACAAACTGCCAGTGTCCACCGAAAGGGGAGAGTCCCAGCTATTTAAGTTTACCCTCAGAAATACTGTAAGTCAGGCAGTTCCTGAGATACCTAGGTGGGATAACAGGTTTGGACCAGGACCACTGCATTGAAGTCAGATATCTCCGATTCCCTAGAGCCAATTTTTAATAATCTAGTACTCTTAGAAAAAGGGGACCCTCAGGTGTTTGCCTAAGACCCATATACCCCTGGTGCCCTTAGGCAAATGCCCATTGAGACCATACAAAAATAAGGCCCTGATTTGGGCACATCTTGGCATGACTTTAGTTATGACCAGGAACATGTCTGTACAAGACTCTGGGTACATCTGGGCATGACTCTAAATGTGACTTTGTTTGACTCTAGATGTGAGAATATAATCTTTAAATGTAGCTGAAAATGAAAATTTCTAAATATTAAGAATTTCTTCTTGAAATGATAGGAATTTTAATAAAATGTTCCCCTGAGTTGATAGAAGCTGGTTCTGATGCCTGGTTTAAGCACATGACCTAATAATGTTATAGAGTTATATTAAAAATTCTTAAGGTCCTGAACCCTTAAAATTTGGCAGTAAATTAAAATTTCAACATTTTCCAAATTTTAATTTAAAATTATAGGAACTTTAATAAAATGTTCCCCATAGTTGATAGAAGCTGATTCTGATGCCTGGTTTAAGCACTGGACCTAATAATGTGACGATGTTACATTAGCAATTCTGGTGACCCTCTACTCTTAAACTCTGGTAAAAATGAAAATTTCTAAATATACAGAATTTAGACTTAAAATTATAAGAACTTAAATAAAATGTTTACTTGAGTTGATAAAGAGGATTCTGATGCCTGGTTTAAGCACTGGACCTAATAATGTTCTTATTTTATATTAGCAATTCTGTAGACTCTCTACTCTTAAAATTTAGCAGAAAATGAACATTTCAAAATATTTAGAATTTCTTCTTAAAATTATAGGAACTTAAATAAAATGTTTCCCTGAGTTGATAGAAGCTTATTCTAATGCCTGGTTTAAGCACAGGTCCTTATAATGTTATGGTGCTATGTGAAATACTCTGTAGGGCTTGTACATTTAAAATTTATCTAAAAATGAAAATTTTAAAAATGTCAAAATTTCTATATTTATTCTGGGCATAAGTGTGTGTGCTTCTGTGTGTGTCTGTATATTACTCTGGGTATGACTCTAATTATGACTCTGGGTCTGACCCTGGGTATATCTTTATGTGACTCCTGGTTTACCTGTGCTTGACTCTGCGTTTGACTATGTGTGATTCTGGGCATGTCTGGACATGTCTGGGCATGTCTTGACATGTCTGGACATGTCTGGGCATGTCTTGGCATGTCTGGACATGTCTGGGCATCTCTAGACATGTCTGGTCATGTCTGGGAATGACTGGAAAACTGATATCTCTAGTTCTGGTCACAGTAGAGACAAACTGCCAGTGTCCACCGAAAGGGGAGAGTCCCAGCTATTTAAGTTTACCCTCAGAAATACTGTAAGTCAGGCAGTTCCTGAGATACCTAGGTGGGATAACAGGTTTGGACCAGGACCACTGCATTGAAGTCAGATATCTCCGATTCCCTAGAGCCAATTTTTAATAATCTAGTACTCTTAGAAAAAGGGGACCCTCAGGTGTTTGCCTAAGACCCATATACCCCTGGTGCCCTTAGGCAAATGCCCATTGAGACCATACAAAAATAAGGCCCTGATTTGGGCACATCTTGGCATGACTTTAGTTATGACCAGGAACATGTCTGTACAAGACTCTGGGTACATCTGGGCATGACTCTAAATGTGACTTTGTTTGACTCTAGATGTGAGAATATAATCTTTAAATGTAGCTGAAAATGAAAATTTCTAAATATTAATAATTTCTTCTTGAAATGATAGGAATTTTAATAAAATGTTCCCCTGAGTTGATAGAAGCTGGTTCTGATGCCTGGTTTAAGCACATGACCTAATAATGTTATAGATTTATATTAAAAATTCTTAAGTTCCTGAACCCTTAAAATTTGGCTGTAAATTAAAATTTCAACATTTTCCAAATTTCAATTTAAAATTATAGAAATTTTAATAAAATGTTCCCCATAGTTGATAGAAGCTGATTCTGATGCCTGGTTTAAGCACTGGACCTAATAATGTGACGATGTTACATTAGCAATTCTGGTGACCCTCTACTCTTAAACTCTGGTAAAAATGAAAATTTCTAAATATACAGAATTTAGACTTAAAATTATAAGAACTTAAATAAAATGTTTACTTGAGTTGATACAGAGGATTCTGATGCCTGGTTTAAGCACTGGACCTAATAATGTTCTTATTTTATATTAGCAATTCTGTAGACTCTACTCTTAAAATTTAGCAGAAAATGAACATTTCAAAATATTTAGAATTTCTTCTTAAAATTATAGGAACTTAAATAAAATGTTTCCCTGAGTTGATAGAAGCTTATTCTAATGCCTGGTTTAAGCACAGGTCCTTATAATGTTATGGTGCTATGTGAAATACTCTGTAGGGCTTGTACATTTAAAATTTAGCTAAAAATGAACATTTAAAAAATGTCAAAATTTCTATATTTATTCTGGGCATAAGTGTGTGTGCTTCTGTGTGTGTCTGTATATTACTCTGGGTATGACTCTGGGTATGACTCTAATTATGACTCTGGGTCTGACCCTGGGTATATCTTTATGTGACTCTAGGTTTACCTGTGCTTGACTCTGCGTTTGACTATGTGTGATTCTGGGCATGTCTGGACATGTCTGGGCATGTCTGGACATGTCTGGGCATGTCTTGGCATGTCTGGACATGTCTGGGCATCTCTAGGCATGTCTGGTCATGTCTGGGAATGACTGGAAAACTGATATCTCTAGTTCTGGTCACAGTAGAGACAAACTGCCAGTGTCCACCGAAAGGGGAGAGTCCCAGCTATTTAAGTTTACCCTCAGAAATACTGTAAGTCAGGCAGTTCCTGAGATACCTAGGTGGGATAACAGGTTTGGACCAGGACCACTGCATTGAAGTCAGATATCTCCGATTCCCTAGAGCCAATTTTTAATAATCTAGTACTCTTAGAAAAAGGGGACCCTCAGGTGTTTGCCTAAGACCCATATACCCCTGGTGCCCTTAGGCAAATGCCCATTGAGACCATACAAAAATAAGGCCCTGATTTGGGCACATCTTGGCATAACTTTAGTTATGACCAGGAACATGTCTGTACAAGACTCTGGGTACATCTGGGCATGACTCTAAATGTGACTTTGTTTGACTCTAGATGTGAGAATATAATCTTTAAATGTAGCTGAAAATGAAAATTTCTAAATATTAAGAATTTCTTCTTGAAATGATAGGAATTTTAATAAAATGTTCCCCTGAGTTGATAGAAGCTGGTTCTGATGCCTGGTTTAAGCACATGACCTAATAATGTTATAGAGTTATATTAAAAATTCTTAAGGTCCTGAACCCTTAAAATTTGGCTGTAAATTAAAATTTCAACATTTTTCAAATTTCAATTTAAAATTATAGGAACTTTAATAAAATGTTCCCCATAGTTGATAGAAGCTGATTCTGATGCCTGGTTTAAGCACATGACATAATAATGTTATATATTTATATTAAAAATTCTTAAGTTCCTGAACCCTTAAAATTTGGCTGTAAATAAAAATTTCAACATTTTCCAAATTTCAATTTAAAATTATAGGAACTTTAATAAAATGTTCCCCATAGTTGATAGAAGCTTATTCTAATGCCTGGTTTAAGCACAGGTCCTTATAATGTTATGGTGCTATGTGAAATACTCTGTAGGGCTTGTACATTTAAAATTTAGCTAAAAATGAAAATTTTAAAAATGTCAACATTTCTATATTTATTCTGGGCATAAGTGTGTGTGCTTCTGTGTGTGTCTGTATATTACTCTGGGTATGACTCTAATTATGACTCTGGGTCTGACCCTGGGTATATCTTTATGTGACTCCAGGTTTACCTGTGCTTGACTCTGCGTTTGACTATGTGTGATTCTGGGCATGTCTGGACATGTCTGGGCATGTCTTGGCATGTCTGGACATGTCTGGGCATGTCTAGACATGTCTGGTCATGTCTGGGAATGACTGGAAAACTGATATCTCTAGTTCTGGTCATAGTAGAGACAAGCTGCCAGTGTCCACCGGAAGGGGAGAGACCCAGCTATTTAAGTTTACCCTCAGAAATACTGTAAGTCAGGCAGTTCCTGAGATACCTAGGTGGGATAACAGGTTTGGACCAGGACCACTGCATTGAAGTCAGATATCTCCGATTCCCTAGAGCCAATTTTTAATAATCTAGTACTCTTAGAAAAAGGGGACCCTCAGGTGTTTGCCTAAGACCCATATACCCCTGGTGCCCTTAGGCAAATGCCCATTGAGACCATACAAAAATAAGGCCCTGATTTGGGCACATCTTGGCATGACTTTAGTTATGACCAGGAACATGTCTGTACAAGACTCTGGGTACATCTGGGCATGACTCTAAATGTGACTTTGTTTGACTCTAGATGTGAGAATATAATCTTTAAATGTAGCTGAAAATGAAACTTTCTAAATATTAAGAATTTCTTCTTGAAATGATAGGAATTTTAATAAAATGTTCCCCTGAGTTGATAGAAGCTGGTTCTGATGCCTGGTTTAAGCACATGACCTAATAATGTTATAGAGTTATATTAAAAATTCTTAAGGTCCTGAACCCTTAAAATTTGGCTGTAAATTAAAATTTCAAAATTTTCCAAATTTCGATTTAAAATTATAGGAACTTTAATAAAATGTTCCCCATAGTGGATAGAAGCTGATTCTGATGCCTGGTTTAAGCACTGGACCTAATAATGTCACAATGTTACATTAGCAATTCTGGTGACCCTCTACTCTTAAACTCTGGTAAAAATGAAAATTTCTAAATATACAGAATTTAGACTTAAAATTATAAGAACTTAAATAAAATATTTACTTGAGTTGATAAAGAGGATTCTGATGCCTGGTTTAAGCACTGGACCTAATAATGTTCTTATTTTATACAAGCAATTCTGTAGACTCTCTACTCTTAAAATTTAGCAGAAAATGAACATTTCAAAATATTTAGAATTTCTTCTTAAAATTATAGGAACTTAAATAAAATGTTTCCCTGAGTTGATAGAAGCTTATTCTAATGCCTGGTTTAAGCACAGGTCCTTATAATGTTATGGTGCTATGTGAAATACTCTGTAGGGCTTGTACATTTAAAATTTAGCTAAAAATAAAAAATTTAAAAATGTCAAAATTTCTATATTTATTCTGGGCATAAGTGTGTGTGCTTCTGTGTGTGTCTGTATATTACTCTGGGTATGACTCTGGGTATGACTCTAATTATGACTCTGGGTCTGACCCTGGGTATATCTTTATGTGACTCTAGGTTTACCTGTGCTTGACTCTGCGTTTGACTATGTGTGATTCTGGGCATGTCTGGACATGTCTGGGCATGTCTGGACATGTCTGGGCATGTCTTGGCATGTCTGGACATGTCTGGGCATCTCTAGGCATGTCTGGTCATGTCTGGGAATGACTGGAAAACTGATATCTCTAGTTCTGGTCACAGTAGAGACAAACTGCCAGTGTCCACCGAAAGGGGAGAGTCCCAGCTATTTAAGTTTACCCTCAGAAATACTGTAAGTCAGGCAGTTCCTGAGATACCTAGGTGGGATAACAGGTTTGGACCAGGACCACTGCATTGAAGTCAGATATCTCCGATTCCCTAGAGCCAATTTTTAATAATCTAGTACTCTTAGAAAAAGGGGACCCTCAGGTGTTTGCCTAAGACCCATATACCCCTGGTGCCCTTAGGCAAATGCCCATTGAGACCATACAAAAATAAGGCCCTGATTTGGGCACATCTTGGCATAACTTTAGTTATGACCAGGAACATGTCTGTACAAGACTCTGGGTACATCTGGGCATGACTCTAAATGTGACTTTGTTTGACTCTAGATGTGAGAATATAATCTTTAAATGTAGCTGAAAATGAAAATTTCTAAATATTAAGAATTTCTTCTTGAAATGATAGGAATTTTAATAAAATGTTCCCCTGAGTTGATAGAAGCTGGTTCTGATGCCTGGTTTAAGCACATGACCTAATAATGTTATAGAGTTATATTAAAAATTCTTAAGGTCCTGAACCCTTAAAATTTGGCTGTAAATTAAAATTTCAACATTTTTCAAATTTCAATTTAAAATTATAGGAACTTTAATAAAATGTTCCCCATAGTTGATAGAAGCTGATTCTGATGCCTGGTTTAAGCACATGACATAATAATGTTATATATTTATATTAAAAATTCTTAAGTTCCTGAACCCTTAAAATTTGGCTGTAAATAAAAATTTCAACATTTTCCAAATTTCAATTTAAAATTATAGGAACTTTAATAAAATGTTCCCCATAGTTGATAGAAGCTGATTCTGATGCCTGGTTTAAGCACTGGACCTAATAATGTGACGATGTTACATTAGCAATTCTGGTGACCCTCTACTCTTAAACTCTGGTAAAAATGAAAATTTCTAAATTTACAGAATTTAGACTTAAAATTATAAGAACTTAAATAAAATGTTTACTTGAGTTGATACAGAGGATTCTGATGCCTGGTTTAAGCACTGGACCTAATAATGTTCTTATTTTATATTAGCAATTCTGTAGACTCTCTACTCTTAAAATTTAGCAGAAAATTAACATTTCAAAATATTTAGAATTTCTTCTTAAAATTATAGGAACTTAAATAAAATGTTTCCCTGAGTTGATAGAAGCTTATTCTAATGCCTGGTTTAAGCACAGGTCCTTATAATGTTATGGTGCTATGTGAAATACTCTGTAGGGCTTGTACATTTAAAATTTAGCTAAAAATGAAAATTTTAAAATGTCAAAATTTCTATATTTATTCTGGGCATAAGTGTGTGTGCTTCTGTGTGTGTCTGTATATTACTCTGGGCATGACTCTAATTATGACTCTGGGTCTGACCCTGGGTATATCTTTATGTGACTCCAGGTTTACCTGTGCTTGACTCTGCGTTTGACTATGTGTGATTCTGGGCATGTCTGGACATGTCTGGGCATGTCTTGGCATGTCTGGACATGTCTGGGCATGTCTAGACATGTCTGGTCATGTCTGGGAATGACTGGAAAACTGATATCTCTAGTTCTGGTCATAGTAGAGACAAGCTGCCAGTGTCCACCGGAAGGGGAGAGACCCAGCTATTTAAGTTTACCCTCAGAAATACTGTAAGTCAGGCAGTTCCTGAGATACCTAGGTGGGATAACAGGTTTGGACCAGGACCACTGCATTGAAGTCAGATATCTCCGATTCCCTAGAGCCAATTTTTAATAATCTAGTACTCTTAGAAAAAGGGGACCCTCAGGTGTTTGCCTAAGACCCATATACCCCTGGTGCCCTTAGGCAAATGCCCATTGAGACCATACAAAAATAAGGCCCTGATTTGGGCACATCTTGGCATGACTTTAGTTATGACCAGGAACATGTCTGTACAAGACTCTGGGTACATCTGGGCATGACTCTAAATGTGACTTTGTTTGACTCTAGATGTGAGAATATAATCTTTAAATGTAGCTGAAAATGAAACTTTCTAAATATTAAGAATTTCTTCTTGAAATGATAGGAATTTTAATAAAATGTTCCCCTGAGTTGATAGAAGCTGGTTCTGATGCCTGGTTTAAGCACATGACCTAATAATGTTATAGAGTTATATTAAAAATTCTTAAGGTCCTGAACCCTTAAAATTTGGCTGTAAATTAAAATTTCAAAATTTTCCAAATTTCGATTTAAAATTATAGGAACTTTAATAAAATGTTCCCCATAGTGGATAGAAGCTGATTCTGATGCCTGGTTTAAGCACTGGACCTAATAATGTCACAATGTTACATTAGCAATTCTGGTGACCCTCTACTCTTAAACTCTGGTAAAAATGAAAATTTCTAAATATACAGAATTTAGACTTAAAATTATAAGAACTTAAATAAAATATTTACTTGAGTTGATAAAGAGGATTCTGATGCCTGGTTTAAGCACTGGACCTAATAATGTTCTTATTTTATACAAGCAATTCTGTAGACTCTCTACTCTTAAAATTTAGCAGAAAATGAACATTTCAAAATATTTAGAATTTCTTCTTAAAATTATAGGAACTTAAATAAAATGTTTCCCTGAGTTGATAGAAGCTTATTCTAATGCCTGGTTTAAGCACAGGTCCTTATAATGTTATGGTGCTATGTGAAATACTCTGTAGGGCTTGTACATTTAAAATTTAGCTAAAAATAAAAAATTTAAAAATGTCAAAATTTCTATATTTATTCTGGGCATAAGTGTGTGTGCTTCTGTGTGTGTGTCTGTATATTACTCTGGGTATGACTCTGGGTATGACTCTAATTATGACTCTGGGTCTGACCCTGGGTATATCTTTATGTGACTCCAGGTTTACCTGTGCTTGACTCTGCATTTGACTATGTGTGATTCTGGGCATGTCTGGACATGTCTGGGCATGTCTTGGCATGTCTGGGCATGTCTAGACATGTCTGGACATGTCTGGGCATGTATTGGCATGTCTGGAAATGTCTGGGCATCTCTAGACATGTCTGGACATGTCTGGGCATCTCTAGACATGTCTGGTCATGTCTGGGAATGACTGGAAAACTGATATCTCTAGTTCTGGTCATGGTAGAGACAAACTGCCAGTGTCCACCGAAAGGGGAGAGTCCCAGCTATTTAAGTTTACCCTCAGAAATACTGTAAGTCAGGCAGTTCCTGAGATACCTAGGTGGGATAACAGGTTTGGACCAGGACCACTGCATTGAAGTCAGATATCTCCGATTCCCTAGAGCCAATTTTTAATAATCTAGTACTCTTAGAAAAAGGGGACCCTCAGGTGTTTGCCTAAGACCCATATACCCCTGGTGCCCTTAGGCAAATGCCCATTGAGACCATACAAAAATAAGGCCCTGATTTGGGCACATCTTGGCATGACTTTAGTTATGACCAGGAACATGTCTGTACAAGACTCTGGGTACATCTGGGCATGACTCTAAATGTGACTTTGTTTGACTCTAGATGTGAGAATATAATCTTTAAATGTAGCTGAAAATGAAAATTTCTAAATATTAAGAATTTCTTCTTGAAATGATAGGAATTTTAATAAAATGTTCCCCTGAGTTGATAGAAGCTGGTTCTGATGCCTGGTTTAAGCACATGACCTAATAATGTTATAGAGTTATATTAAAAATTCTTAAGGTCCTGAACCCTTAAAATTTGGCAGTAAATTAAAATTTCAACATTTTCCAAATTTTAATTTAAAATTATAGGAACTTTAATAAAATGTTCCCCATAGTTGATAGAAGCTGATTCTGATGCCTGGTTTAAGCACTGGACCTAATAATGTGACGATGTTACATTAGCAATTCTGGTGACCCTCTACTCTTAAACTCTGGTAAAAATGAAAATTTCTAAATATACAGAATTTAGACTTAAAATTATAAGAACTTAAATAAAATGTTTACTTGAGTTGATAAAGAGGATTCTGATGCCTGGTTTAAGCACTGGACCTAATAATGTTCTTATTTTATATTAGCAATTCTGTAGACTCTCTACTCTTAAAATTTAGCAGAAAATGAACATTTCAAAATATTTAGAATTTCTTCTTAAAATTATAGGAACTTAAATAAAATGTTTCCCTGAGTTGATAGAAGCTTATTCTAATGCCTGGTTTAAGCACAGGTCCTTATAATGTTATGGTGCTATGTGAAATACTCTGTAGGGCTTGTACATTTAAAATTTATCTAAAAATGAAAATTTTAAAAATGTCAAAATTTCTATATTTATTCTGGGCATAAGTGTGTGTGCTTCTGTGTGTGTCTGTATATTACTCTGGGTATGACTCTAATTATGACTCTGGGTCTGACCCTGGGTATATCTTTATGTGACTCCAGGTTTACCTGTGCTTGACTCTGCGTTTGACTATGTGTGATTCTGGGCATGTCTGGACATGTCTGGGCATGTCTTGACATGTCTGGACATGTCTGGGCATGTCTTGGCATGTCTGGACATGTCTGGGCATCTCTAGACATGTCTGGTCATGTCTGGGAATGACTGGAAAACTGATATCTCTAGTTCTGGTCACAGTAGAGACAAACTGCCAGTGTCCACCGAAAGGGGAGAGTCCCAGCTATTTAAGTTTACCCTCAGAAATACTGTAAGTCAGGCAGTTCCTGAGATACCTAGGTGGGATAACAGGTTTGGACCAGGACCACTGCATTGAAGTCAGATATCTCCGATTCCCTAGAGCCAATTTTTAATAATCTAGTACTCTTAGAAAAAGGGGACCCTCAGGTGTTTGCCTAAGACCCATATACCCCTGGTGCCCTTAGGCAAATGCCCATTGAGACCATACAAAAATAAGGCCCTGATTTGGGCACATCTTGGCATGACTTTAGTTATGACCAGGAACATGTCTGTACAAGACTCTGGGTACATCTGGGCATGACTCTAAATGTGACTTTGTTTGACTCTAGATGTGAGAATATAATCTTTAAATGTAGCTGAAAATGAAAATTTCTAAATATTAATAATTTCTTCTTGAAATGATAGGAATTTTAATAAAATGTTCCCCTGAGTTGATAGAAGCTGGTTCTGATGCCTGGTTTAAGCACATGACCTAATAATGTTATAGATTTATATTAAAAATTCTTAAGTTCCTGAACCCTTAAAATTTGGCTGTAAATTAAAATTTCAACATTTTCCAAATTTCAATTTAAAATTATAGAAATTTTAATAAAATGTTCCCCATAGTTGATAGAAGCTGATTCTGATGCCTGGTTTAAGCACTGGACCTAATAATGTGACGATGTTACATTAGCAATTCTGGTGACCCTCTACTCTTAAACTCTGGTAAAAATGAAAATTTCTAAATATACAGAATTTAGACTTAAAATTATAAGAACTTAAATAAAATGTTTACTTGAGTTGATACAGAGGATTCTGATGCCTGGTTTAAGCACTGGACCTAATAATGTTCTTATTTTATATTAGCAATTCTGTAGACTCTACTCTTAAAATTTAGCAGAAAATGAACATTTCAAAATATTTAGAATTTCTTCTTAAAATTATAGGAACTTAAATAAAATGTTTCCCTGAGTTGATAGAAGCTTATTCTAATGCCTGGTTTAAGCACAGGTCCTTATAATGTTATGGTGCTATGTGAAATACTCTGTAGGGCTTGTACATTTAAAATTTAGCTAAAAATGAACATTTAAAAAATGTCAAAATTTCTATATTTATTCTGGGCATAAGTGTGTGTGCTTCTGTGTGTGTCTGTATATTACTCTGGGTATGACTCTGGGTATGACTCTAATTATGACTCTGGGTCTGACCCTGGGTATATCTTTATGTGACTCTAGGTTTACCTGTGCTTGACTCTGCGTTTGACTATGTGTGATTCTGGGCATGTCTGGACATGTCTGGGCATGTCTGGACATGTCTGGGCATGTCTTGGCATGTCTGGACATGTCAGGGCATCTCTAGGCATGTCTGGTCATGTCTGGGAATGACTGGAAAACTGATATCTCTAGTTCTGGTCACAGTAGAGACAAACTGCCAGTGTCCACCGAAAGGGGAGAGTCCCAGCTATTTAAGTTTACCCTTAGAAATACTGTAAGTCAGGCAGTTCCTGAGATACCTAGGTGGGATAACAGGTTTGGACCAGGACCACTGCATTGAAGTCAGATATCTCCGATTCCCTAGAGCCAATTTTTAATAATCTAGTACTCTTAGAAAAAGGGGACCCTCAGGTGTTTGCCTAAGACCCATATACCCCTGGTGCCCTTAGGCAAATGCCCATTGAGACCATACAAAAATAAGGCCCTGATTTGGGCACATCTTGGCATAACTTTAGTTATGACCAGGAACATGTCTGTACAAGACTCTGGGTACATCTGGGCATGACTCTAAATGTGACTTTGTTTGACTCTAGATGTGAGAATATAATCTTTAAATGTAGCTGAAAATGAAAATTTCTAAATATTAAGAATTTCTTCTTGAAATGATAGGAATTTTAATAAAATGTTCCCCTGAGTTGATAGAAGCTGGTTCTGATGCCTGGTTTAAGCACATGACCTAATAATGTTATAGAGTTATATTAAAAATTCTTAAGGTCCTGAACCCTTAAAATTTGGCTGTAAATTAAAATTTCAACATTTTTCAAATTTCAATTTAAAATTATAGGAACTTTAATAAAATGTTCCCCATAGTTGATAGAAGCTGATTCTGATGCCTGGTTTAAGCACATGACATAATAATGTTATATATTTATATTAAAAATTCTTAAGTTCCTGAACCCTTAAAATTTGGCTGTAAATAAAAATTTCAACATTTTCCAAATTTCAATTTAAAATTATAGGAACTTTAATAAAATGTTCCCCATAGTTGATAGAAGCTGATTCTGATGCCTGGTTTAAGCACTGGACCTAATAATGTGACGATGTTACATTAGCAATTCTGGTGACCCTCTACTCTTAAACTCTGGTAAAAATGAAAATTTCTAAATTTACAGAATTTAGACTTAAAATTATAAGAACTTAAATAAAATGTTTACTTGAGTTGATACAGAGGATTCTGATGCCTGGTTTAAGCACTGGACCTAATAATGTTCTTATTTTATATTAGCAATTCTGTAGACTCTCTACTCTTAAAATTTAGCAGAAAATTAACATTTCAAAATATTTAGAATTTCTTCTTAAAATTATAGGAACTTAAATAAAATGTTTCCCTGAGTTGATAGAAGCTTATTCTAATGCCTGGTTTAAGCACAGGTCCTTATAATGTTATGGTGCTATGTGAAATACTCTGTAGGGCTTGTACATTTAAAATTTATCTAAAAATGAAAATTTTAAAAATGTCAAAATTTCTATATTTATTCTGGGCATAAGTGTGTGTGCTTCTGTGTGTGTCTGTATATTACTCTGGGCATGACTCTAATTATGACTCTGGGTCTGACCCTGGGTATATCTTTATGTGACTCCAGGTTTACCTGTGCTTGACTCTGCGTTTGACTATGTGTGATTCTGGGCATGTCTGGACATGTCTGGGCATGTCTTGGCATGTCTGGACATGTCTGGGCATGTCTAGACATGTCTGGTCATGTCTGGGAATGACTGGAAAACTGATATCTCTAGTTCTGGTCATAGTAGAGACAAGCTGCCAGTGTCCACCGGAAGGGGAGAGACCCAGCTATTTAAGTTTACCCTCAGAAATACTGTAAGTCAGGCAGTTCCTGAGATACCTAGGTGGGATAACAGGTTTGGACCAGGACCACTGCATTGAAGTCAGATATCTCCGATTCCCTAGAGCCAATTTTTAATAATCTAGTACTCTTAGAAAAAGGGGACCCTCAGGTGTTTGCCTAAGACCCATATACCCCTGGTGCCCTTAGGCAAATGCCCATTGAGACCATACAAAAATAAGGCCCTGATTTGGGCACATCTTGGCATGACTTTAGTTATGACCAGGAACATGTCTGTACAAGACTCTGGGTACATCTGGGCATGACTCTAAATGTGACTTTGTTTGACTCTAGATGTGAGAATATAATCTTTAAATGTAGCTGAAAATGAAACTTTCTAAATATTAAGAATTTCTTCTTGAAATGATAGGAATTTTAATAAAATGTTCCCCTGAGTTGATAGAAGCTGGTTCTGATGCCTGGTTTAAGCACATGACCTAATAATGTTATAGAGTTATATTAAAAATTCTTAAGGTCCTGAACCCTTAAAATTTGGCTGTAAATTAAAATTTCAAAATTTTCCAAATTTCGATTTAAAATTATAGGAACTTTAATAAAATGTTCCCCATAGTGGATAGAAGCTGATTCTGATGCCTGGTTTAAGCACTGGACCTAATAATGTCACAATGTTACATTAGCAATTCTGGTGACCCTCTACTCTTAAACTCTGGTAAAAATGAAAATTTCTAAATATACAGAATTTAGACTTAAAATTATAAGAACTTAAATAAAATATTTACTTGAGTTGATAAAGAGGATTCTGATGCCTGGTTTAAGCACTGGACCTAATAATGTTCTTATTTTATACAAGCAATTCTGTAGACTCTACTCTTAAAATTTAGCAGAAAATGAACATTTCAAAATATTTAGAATTTCTTCTTAAAATTATAGGAACTTAAATAAAATGTTTCCCTGAGTTGATAGAAGCTTATTCTAATGCCTGGTTTAAGCACAGGTCCTTATAATGTTATGGTGCTATGTGAAATACTCTGTAGGGCTTGTACATTTAAAATTTAGCTAAAAATAAAAAATTTAAAAATGTCAAAATTTCTATATTTATTCTGGGCATAAGTGTGTGTGCTTCTGTGTGTGTGTCTGTATATTACTCTGGGTATGACTCTGGGTATGACTCTAATTATGACTCTGGGTCTGACCCTGGGTATATCTTTATGTGACTCCAGGTTTACCTGTGCTTGACTCTGCATTTGACTATGTGTGATTCTGGGCATGTCTGGACATGTCTGGGCATGTCTTGGCATGTCTGGGCATGTCTAGACATGTCTGGACATGTCTGGGCATGTATTGGCATGTCTGGAAATGTCTGGGCATCTCTAGACATGTCTGGACATGTCTGGGCATCTCTAGACATGTCTGGTCATGTCTGGGAATGACTGGAAAACTGATATCTCTAGTTCTGGTCATGGTAGAGACAAACTGCCAGTGTCCACCGAAAGGGGAGAGTCCCAGCTATTTAAGTTTACCCTCAGAAATACTGTAAGTCAGGCAGTTCCTGAGATACCTAGGTGGGATAACAGGTTTGGACCAGGACCACTGCATTGAAGTCAGATATCTCCGATTCCCTAGAGCCAATTTTTAATAATCTAGTACTCTTAGAAAAAGGGGACCCTCAGGTGTTTGCCTAAGACCCATATACCCCTGGTGCCCTTAGGCAAATGCCCATTGAGACCATACAAAAATAAGGCCCTGATTTGGGCACATCTTGGCATGACTTTAGTTATGACCAGGAACATGTCTGTACAAGACTCTGGGTACATCTGGGCATGACTCTAAATGTGACTTTGTTTGACTCTAGATGTGAGAATATAATCTTTAAATGTAGCTGAAAATGAAAATTTCTAAATATTAAGAATTTCTTCTTGAAATGATAGGAATTTTAATAAAATGTTCCCCTGAGTTGATAGAAGCTGGTTCTGATGCCTGGTTTAAGCACATGACCTAATAATGTTATAGAGTTATATTAAAAATTCTTAAGGTCCTGAACCCTTAAAATTTGGCAGTAAATTAAAATTTCAACATTTTCCAAATTGTAATTTAAAATTATAGGAACTTTAATAAAATGTTCCCCATAGTTGATAGAAGCTGATTCTGATGCCTGGTTTAAGCACTGGACCTAATAATGTGACGATGTTACATTAGCAATTCTGGTGACCCTCTACTCTTAAACTCTGGTAAAAATGAAAATTTCTAAATATACAGAATTTAGACTTAAAATTATAAGAACTTAAATAAAATGTTTACTTGAGTTGATAAAGAGGATTCTGATGCCTGGTTTAAGCACTGGACCTAATAATGTTCTTATTTTATATTAGCAATTCTGTAGACTCTCTACTCTTAAAATTTAGCAGAAAATGAACATTTCAAAATATTTAGAATTTCTTCTTAAAATTATAGGAACTTAAATAAAATGTTTCCCTGAGTTGATAGAAGCTTATTCTAATGCCTGGTTTAAGCACAGGTCCTTATAATGTTATGGTGCTATGTGAAATACTCTGTAGGGCTTGTACATTTAAAATTTATCTAAAAATGAAAATTTTAAAAATGTCAAAATTTCTATATTTATTCTGGGCATAAGTGTGTGTGCTTCTGTGTGTGTCTGTATATTACTCTGGGTATGACTCTAATTATGACTCTGGGTCTGACCCTGGGTATATCTTTATGTGACTCCAGGTTTACCTGTGCTTGACTCTGCGTTTGACTATGTGTGATTCTGGGCATGTCTGGACATGTCTGGGCATCTCTAGACATGTCTGGACATGTCTGGGCATGTCTTGGCATGTCTGGACATGTCTGGGCATCTCTAGACATGTCTGGTCATGTCTGGGAATGACTGGAAAACTGATATCTCTAGTTCTGGTCACAGTAGAGACAAACTGCCAGTGTCCACCGAAAGGGGAGAGTCCCAGCTATTTAAGTTTACCCTCAGAAATACTGTAAGTCAGGCAGTTCCTGAGATACCTAGGTGGGATAACAGGTTTGGACCAGGACCACTGCATTGAAGTCAGATATCTCCGATTCCCTAGAGCCAATTTTTAATAATCTAGTACTCTTAGAAAAAGGGGACCCTCAGGTGTTTGCCTAAGACCCATATACCCCTGGTGCCCTTAGGCAAATGCCCATTGAGACCATACAAAAATAAGGCCCTGATTTGGGCACATCTTGGCATGACTTTAGTTATGACCAGGAACATGTCTGTACAAGACTCTGGGTACATCTGGGCATGACTCTAAATGTGACTTTGTTTGACTCTAGATGTGAGAATATAATCTTTAAATGTAGCTGAAAATGAAAATTTCTAAATATTAAGAATTTCTTCTTGAAATGATAGGAATTTTAATAAAATGTTCCCCTGAGTTGATAGAAGCTGGTTCTGATGCCTGGTTTAAGCACATGACCTAATAATGTTATAGATTTATATTAAAAATTCTTAAGTTCCTGAACCCTTAAAATTTGGCTGTAAATTAAAATTTCAACATTTTCCAAATTTCAATTTAAAATTATAGGAACTTTAATAAAATGTTCCCCATAGTTGATAGAAGCTGATTCTGATGCCTGGTTTAAGCACTGGACCTAATAATGTGACGATGTTACATTAGCAATTCTGGTGACCCTCTACTCTTAAACTCTGGTAAAAATGAAAATTTCTAAATATACAGAATTTAGACTTAAAATTATAAGAACTTAAATAAAATGTTTACTTGAGTTGATACAGAGGATTCTGATGCCTGGTTTAAGCACTGGACCTAATAATGTTCTTATTTTATATTAGCAATTTTGTAGACTCTACTCTTAAAATTTAGCAGAAAATGAACATTTCAAAATATTTAGAATTTCTTCTTAAAATTATAGGAACTTAAATAAAATGTTTCCCTGAGTTGATAGAAGCTTATTCTAATGCCTGGTTTAAGCACAGGTCCTTATAATGTTATGGTGCTATGTGAAATACTCTGTAGGGCTTGTACATTTAAAATTTAGCTAAAAATGAAAATTTAAAAAATGTCAAAATTTCTATATTTATTCTGGGCATAAGTGTGTGTGCTTCTGTGTGTGTCTGTATATTACTCTGGGTATGACTCTGGGTATGACTCTAATTATGACTCTGGGTCTGACCCTGGGTATATCTTTATGTGACTCTAGGTTTACCTGTGCTTGACTCTGCGTTTGACTATGTGTGATTCTGGGCATGTCTGGACATGTCTGGGCATGTCTGGACATGTCTGGGCATGTCTTGGCATGTCTGGACATGTCTGGGCATCTCTAGGCATGTCTGGTCATGTCTGGGAATGACTGGAAAACTGATATCTCTAGTTCTGGTCACAGTAGAGACAAACTGCCAGTGTCCACCGAAAGGGGAGAGTCCCAGCTATTTAAGTTTACCCTCAGAAATACTGTAAGTCAGGCAGTTCCTGAGATACCTAGGTGGGATAACAGGTTTGGACCAGGACCACTGCATTGAAGTCAGATATCTCCGATTCCCTAGAGCCAATTTTTAATAATCTAGTACTCTTAGAAAAAGGGGACCCTCAGGTGTTTGCCTAAGACCCATATACCCCTGGTGCCCTTAGGCAAATGCCCATTGAGACCATACAAAAATAAGGCCCTGATTTGGGCACATCTTGGCATGACTTTAGTTATGACCAGGAACATGTCTGTACAAGACTCTGGGTACATCTGGGCATGACTCTAAATGTGACTTTGTTTGACTCTAGATGTGAGAATATAATCTTTAAATGTAGCTGAAAATGAAAATTTCTAAATATTAAGAATTTCTTCTTGAAATGATAGGAATTTTAATAAAATGTTCCCCTGAGTTGATAGAAGCTGGTTCTGATGCCTGGTTTAAGCACATGACCTAATAATGTTATAGAGTTATATTAAAAATTCTTAAGGTCCTGAACCCTTAAAATTTGGCTGTAAATTAAAATTTCAACATTTTTCAAATTTCAATTTAAAATTATAGGAACTTTAATAAAATGTTCCCCATAGTTGATAGAAGCTGATTCTGATGCCTGGTTTAAGCACATGACATAATAATGTTATATATTTATATTAAAAATTCTTAAGTTCCTGAACCCTTAAAATTTGGCTGTAAATAAAAATTTCAACATTTTCCAAATTTCAATTTAAAATTATAGGAACTTTAATAAAATGTTCCCCATAGTTGATAGAAGCTGATTCTGATGCCTGGTTTAAGCACTGGACCTAATAATGTGACGATGTTACATTAGCAATTCTGGTGACCCTCTACTCTTAAACTCTGGTAAAAATGAAAATTTCTAAATATACAGAATTTAGACTTAAAATTATAAGAACTTAAATAAAATGTTTACTTGAGTTGATACAGAGGATTCTGATGCCTGGTTTAAGCACTGGACCTAATAATGTTCTTATTTTATATTAGCAATTCTGTAGACTCTCTACTCTTAAAATTTAGCAGAAAATTAACATTTCAAAATATTTAGAATTTCTTCTTAAAATTATAGGAACTTAAATAAAATGTTTCCCTGAGTTGATAGAAGCTTATTCTAATGCCTGGTTTAAGCACAGGTCCTTATAATGTTATGGTGCTATGTGAAATACTCTGTAGGGCTTGTACATTTAAAATTTAGCTAAAAATGAAAATTTTAAAAATGTCAACATTTCTATATTTATTCTGGGCATAAGTGTGTGTGCTTCTGTGTGTGTCTGTATATTACTCTGGGCATGACTCTAATTATGACTCTGGGTCTGACCCTGGGTATATCTTTATGTGACTCCAGGTTTACCTGTGCTTGACTCTGCGTTTGACTATGTGTGATTCTGGGCATGTCTGGACATGTCTGGGCATGTCTTGGCATGTCTGGACATGTCTGGGCATGTCTAGACATGTCTGGTCATGTCTGGGAATGACTGGAAAACTGATATCTCTAGTTCTGGTCATAGTAGAGACAAACTGCCAGTGTCCACCGAAAGGGGAGAGTCCCAGCTATTTAAGTTTGCCCTCAGAAATACTGTAAGTCAGGCAGTTCCTGAGATACCTAGGTGGGATAACAGGTTTGGACCAGGACCACTGCATTGAAGTCAGATATCTCCGATTCCCTAGAGCCAATTTTTAATAATCTAGTACTCTTAGAAAAAGGGGACCCTCAGGTGTTTGCCTAAGACCCATATACCCCTGGTGCCCTTAGGCAAATGCCCATTGAGACCATACAAAAATAAGGCCCTGATTTGGGCACATCTTGGCATGACTTTAGTTATGACCAGGAACATGTCTGTACAAGACTCTGGGTACATCTGGGCATGACTCTAAATGTGACTTTGTTTGACTCTAGATGTGAGAATATAATCTTTAAATGTAGCTGAAAATGAAACTTTCTAAATATTAAGAATTTCTTCTTGAAATGATAGGAATTTTAATAAAATGTTCCCCTGAGTTGATAGAAGCTGGTTCTGATGCCTGGTTTAAGCACATGACCTAATAATGTTATAGAGTTATATTAAAAATTCTTAAGGTCCTGAACCCTTAAAATTTGGCTGTAAATTAAAATTTCAAAATTTTCCAAATTTCGATTTTAAATTATAGGAACTTTAATAAAATTTTCCCCATAGTGGATAGAAGCTGATTCTGATGCCTGGTTTAAGCACTGGACCTAATAATGTGACGATGTTACATTAGCAATTCTGGTGACCCTCTACTCTTAAACTCTGGTAAAAATGAAAATTTCTAAATATACAGAATTTAGACTTAAAATTATAAGAACTTAAATAAAATATTTACTTGAGTTGATAAAGAGGATTCTGATGCCTGGTTTAAGCACTGGACCTAATAATGTTCTTATTTTATACAAGCAATTCTGTAGACTCTCTACTCTTAAAATTTAGCAGAAAATGAACATTTCAAAATATTTAGAATTTCTTCTTAAAATTATAGGAACTTAAATAAAATGTTTCCCTGAGTTGATAGAAGCTTATTCTAATGCCTGGTTTAAGCACAGGTCCTTATAATGTTATGGTGCTATGTGAAATACTCTGTAGGGCTTGTACATTTAAAATTTAGCTAAAAATGAAAATTTTAAAAATGTCAAAATTTCTATATTTATTCTGGGCATAAGTGTGTGTGCTTCTGTGTGTGTGTCTGTATATTACTCTGGGTATGACTCTGGGTATGACTCTAATTATGACTCTTGGTCTGACCCTGGGTATATCTTTATGTGACTCCAGGTTTACCTGTGCTTGACTCTGCGTTTGACTATGTGTGATTCTGGGCATGTCTGGAAATGTCTGGGCATCTCTAGACATGTCTGGACATGTCTGGGCATGTCTTGGCATGTCTGGACATGTCTGGGCATCTCTAGACATGTCTGGTCATGTCTGGGAATGACTGGAAAACTGATATCTCTAGTTCTGGTCATAGTAGAGACAAACTGCCAGTGTCCACCGAAAGGGGAGAGTCCCAGCTATTTAAGTTTACCCTCAGAAATACTGTAAGTCAGGCAGTTCCTGAGATACCTAGGTGGGATAACAGGTTTGGACCAGGACCACTGCATTGAAGTCAGATATCTCCGATTCCCTAGAGCCAATTTTTAATAATCTAGTACTCTTAGAAAAAGGGGACCCTCAGGTGTTTGCCTAAGACCCATATAACCCTGGTGCCCTTAGGCAAATGCCCATTGAGACCATACAAAAATAAGGCCCTGATTTGGGCACATCTTGGCATGACTTTAGTTATGACCAGGAACATGTCTGTACAAGACTCTGGGTACATCTGGGCATGACTCTAAATGTGACTTTGTTTGACTCTAGATGTGAGAATATAATCTTTAAATGTAGCTGAAAATGAAAATTTCTAAATATTAAGAATTTCTTCTTGAAATGATAGGAATTTTAATAAAATGTTCCCCTGAGTTGATAGAAGCTGGTTCTGATGCCTGGTTTAAGCACATGACCTAATAATGTTATGGAGTTATATTAAAAATTCTTAAGGTCCTGAACCCTTAAAATTTGGTTGTAAATTAAAATTTCAACATTTTCCAAATTTTAATTTAAAATTATAGGAACTTTAATAAAATGTTCCCCATAGTTCATAGAAGCTGATTCTGATGCCTGGTTTAAGCACTGGACCTAATAATGTGACGATGTTACATTAGCAATTCTGGTGACCCTCTACTCTTAAACTCTGATAAAAATGAAAATTTCTAAATATACAGAATTTAGACTTAAAATTATAAGAACTTAAATAAAATGTTTACTTGAGTTGATAAAGAGGATTGTGATGCCTGGTTTAAGCACTGGACCTAATAATGTTCTTATTTTATATTAGCAATTCTGTAGACTCTCTACTCTTAAAATTTAGCAGAAAATGAACATTTCAAAATATTTAGAATTTCTTCTTAAAATTATAGGAACTTAAATAAAATGTTTCCCTGAGTTGATAGAAGCTTATTCTAATGCCTGGTTTAAGCACAGGTCCTTATAATGTTATGGTGCTATGTGAAATACTCTATAGGGCTTGTACATTTAAAATGTAGCTAAAAATGAAAATTTTAAAAATGTCAAAATTTCTATATTTATTCTGGGCATAAGTGTGTGTGCTTCTGTGTGTGTCTGTATATTACTCTGGGTATGACTCTGGGTATGACTCTAATTATGACTCTGGGTCTGACCCTGGGTATATCTTTATGTGACTCCAGGTTTACCTGTGCTTGACTCTGCGTTTGACTATGTGTGATTCTGGGCATGTCTGGACATGTCTGGGCATCTCTAGACATGTCTGGACATGTCTGGGCATGTCTTGGCATGTCTGGACATGTCTGGGCATCTCTAGACATGTCTGGTCATGTCTGGGAATGACTGGAAAACTGATATCTCTAGTTCTGGTCATAGTAGAGACAAACTGCCAGTGTCCACCGAAAGGGGAGAGTCCCAGCTATTTAAGTTTGCCCTCAGAAATACTGTAAGTCAGGCAGTTCCTGAGATACCTAGGTGGGATAACAGGTTTGGACCAGGACCACTGCATTGAAGTCAGATATCTCCGATTCCCTAGAGCCAATTTTTAATAATCTAGTACTCTTAGAAAAAGGGGACCCTCAGGTGTTTGCCTAAGACCCATATACCCCTGGTGCCCTTAGGCAAATGCCCATTGAGACCATACAAAAATAAGGCCCTGATTTGGGCACATCTTGGCATGACTTTAGTTATGACCAGGAACATGTCTGTACAAGACTCTGGGTACATCTGGGCATGACTCTAAATGTGACTTTGTTTGACTCTAGATGTGAGAATATAATCTTTAAATGTAGCTGAAAATGAAAATTTCTAAATATTAAGAATTTCTTCTTGAAATGATAGGAATTTTAATAAAATGTTCCCCTGAGTTGATAGAAGCTGGTTCTGATGCCTGGTTTAAGCACATGACCTAATAATGTTATAGAGTTATATTAAAAATTCTTAAGGTCCTGAACCCTTAAAATTTGGCTGTAAATTAAAATTTCAACATTTTCCAAATTTCAATTTAAAATTATAGGAACTTTAATAAAATGTTCCCCATAGTTGATAGAAGCTGATTCTGATGCCTGGTTTAAGCACTGGACCTAATAATGTGACGATGTTACATTAGCAATTCTGGTGACCCTCTACTCTTAAACTCTGGTAAAAATGAAAATTTCTAAATATACAGAATTTAGACTTAAAATTATAAGAACTTAAATAAAATGTTTACTTGAGTTGATACAGAGGATTCTGATGCCTGGTTTAAGCACTGGACCTAATAATGTTCTTATTTTATATTAGCAATTCTGTAGACTCTCTACTCTTAAAATTTAGCAGAAAATGAACATTTCAAAATATTTAGAATTTCTTCTTAAAATTATAGGAACTTAAATAAAATGTTTCCCTGAGTTGATAGAAGCTTATTCTAATGCCTGGTTTAAGCACAGGTCCTTATAATGTTATGGTGCTATGTGAAATACTCTGTAGGGCTTGTACATTTAAAATTTAGCTAAAAATGAAAATTTAAAAAATGTCAAAATTTCTATATTTATTCTGGGCATAAGTGTGTGTGCTTCTGTGTGTGTCTGTATATTACTCTGGGTATGACTCTAATTATGACTCTGGGTCTGACCCTGGGTATATCTTTATGTGACTCCAGGTTTACCTGTGCTTGACTCTGCGTTTGACTATGTGTGATTCTGGGCATGTCTGGACATGTCTGGGCATGTCTTGGCATGTCTGGACATGTCTGGGCATGTCTAGACATGTCTGGACATGTCTGGGCATGTCTTGGCATGTCTGGACATGTCTGGGCATCTCTAGACATGTCTGGTCATGTCTGGGAATGACTGGAAAACTGATATCTCTAGTTCTGGTCATAGTAGAGACAAACTGCCAGTGTCCACCGAAAGGGGAGAGTCCCAGCTATTTAAGTTTACCCTCAGAAATACTGTAAGTCAGGCAGTTCCTGAGATACCTAGGTGGGATAACAGGTTTGGACCAGGACCACTGCATTGAAGTCAGATATCTCCGATTCCCTAGAGCCAATTTTTAATAATCTAGTACTCTTAGAAAAAGGGGACCCTCAGGTGTTTGCCTAAGACCCATATACCCCTGGTGCCCTTAGGCAAATGCCCATTGAGACCATACAAAAATAAGGCCCTGATTTGGGCACATCTTGGCATGACTTTAGTTATGACCAGGAACATGTCTGTACAAGACTCTGGGTACATCTGGGCATGACTCTAAATGTGACTTTGTTTGACTCTAGATGTGAGAATATAATCTTTAAATGTAGCTGAAAATGAAAATTTCTAAATATTAAGAATTTCTTCTTGAAATGATAGGAATTTTAATAAAATGTTCCCCTGAGTTGATAGAAGCTGGTTCTGATGCCTGGTTTAAGCACATGACCTAATAATGTTATGGAGTTATATTAAAAATTCTTAAGGTCCTGAACCCTTAAAATTTGGCTGTAAATTAAAATTTCAACATTTTCCAAATTTTAATTTAAAATTATAGGAACTTTAATAAAATGTTCCGCATAGTTCATAGAAGCTGATTCTGATGCCTGGTTTAAGCACTGGACCTAATAATGTGACGATGTTACATTAGCAATTCTGGTGACCCTCTACTCTTAAACTCTGATAAAAATGAAAATTTCTAAATATACAGAATTTAGACTTAAAATTATAAGAACTTAAATAAAATGTTTACTTGAGTTGATAAAGAGGATTGTGATGCCTGGTTTAAGCACTGGACCTAATAATGTTCTTATTTTATATTAGCAATTCTGTAGACTCTCTACTCTTAAAATTTAGCAGAAAATGAACATTTCAAAATATTTAGAATTTCTTCTTAAAATTATAGGAACTTAAATAAAATGTTTCCCTGAGTTGATAGAAGCTTATTCTAATGCCTGGTTTAAGCACAGGTCCTTATAATGTTATGGTGCTATGTGAAATACTCTATAGGGCTTGTACATTTAAAATGTAGCTAAAAATGAAAATTTTAAAAATGTCAAAATTTCTATATTTATTCTGGGCATAAGTGTGTGTGCTTCTGTGTGTGTCTGTATATTACTCTGGGTATGACCCTGGGTATGACTCTAATTATGACTCTGGGTCTGACCCTGGGTATATCTTTATGTGACTCCAGGTTTACCTGTGCTTGACTCTGCGTTTGACTATGTGTGATTCTGGGCATGTCTGGACATGTCTGGGCATCTCTAGACATGTCTGGACATGTCTGGGCATGTCTTGGCATGTCTGGACATGTCTGGGCATCTCTAGACATGTCTGGTCATGTCTGGGAATGACTGGAAAACTGATATCTCTAGTTCTGGTCATAGTAGAGACAAACTGCCAGTGTCCACCGAAAGGGGAGAGTCCCAGCTATTTAAGTTTGCCCTCAGAAATACTGTAAGTCAGGCAGTTCCTGAGATACCTAGGTGGGATAACAGGTTTGGACCAGGACCACTGCATTGAAGTCAGATATCTCCGATTCCCTAGAGCCAATTTTTAATAATCTAGTACTCTTAGAAAAAGGGGACCCTCAGGTGTTTGCCTAAGACCCATATACCCCTGGTGCCCTTAGGCAAATGCCCATTGAGACCATACAAAAATAAGGCCCTGATTTGGGCACATCTTGGCATGACTTTAGTTATGACCAGGAACATGTCTGTACAAGACTCTGGGTACATCTGGGCATGACTCTAAATGTGACTTTGTTTGACTCTAGATGTGAGAATATAATCTTTAAATGTAGCTGAAAATGAAAATTTCTAAATATTAAGAATTTCTTCTTGAAATGATAGGAATTTTAATAAAATGTTCCCCTGAGTTGATAGAAGCTGGTTCTGATGCCTGGTTTAAGCACATGACCTAATAATGTTATAGAGTTATATTAAAAATTCTTAAGGTCCTGAACCCTTAAAATTTGGCTGTAAATTAAAATTTCAACATTTTCCAAATTTCAATTTAAAATTATAGGAACTTTAATAAAATGTTCCCCATAGTTGATAGAAGCTGATTCTGATGCCTGGTTTAAGCACTGGACCTAATAATGTGACGATGTTACATTAGCAATTCTGGTGACCCTCTACTCTTAAACTCTGGTAAAAATGAAAATTTCTAAATATACAGAATTTAGACTTAAAATTATAAGAACTTAAATAAAATGTTTACTTGAGTTGATACAGAGGATTCTGATGCCTGGTTTAAGCACTGGACCTAATAATGTTCTTATTTTATATTAGCAATTCTGTAGACTCTCTACTCTTAAAATTTAGCAGAAAATGAACATTTCAAAATATTTAGAATTTCTTCTTAAAATTATAGGAACTTAAATAAAATGTTTCCCTGAGTTGATAGAAGCTTATTCTAATGCCTGGTTTAAGCACAGGTCCTTATAATGTTATGGTTCTATGTGAAATACTCTGTAGGGCTTGTACATTTAAAATTTAGCTAAAAATGAAAATTTAAAAAATGTCAAAATTTCTATATTTATTCTGGGCATAAGTGTGTGTGCTTCTGTGTGTGTCTGTATATTACTCTGGGTATGACTCTAATTATGACTCTGGGTCTGACCCTGGGTATATCTTTATGTGACTCCAGGTTTACCTGTGCTTGACTCTGCGTTTGACTATGTGTGATTCTGGGCATGTCTGGACATGTCTGGGCATGTCTTGGCATGTCTGGACATGTCTGGGCATGTCTAGACATGTCTGGACATGTCTGGGCATGTCTTGGCATGTCTGGACATGTCTGGGCATCTCTAGACATGTCTGGTCATGTCTGGGAATGACTGGAAAACTGATATCTCTAGTTCTGGTCATAGTAGAGACAAACTGCCAGTGTCCTCCGAAAGGGGAGAGTCCCAGCTATTTAAGTTTACCCTCAGAAATACTGTAAGTCAGGCAGTTCCTGAGATACCTAGGTGGGATAACAGGTTTGGACCAGGACCACTGCATTGAAGTCAGATATCTCCGATTCCCTAGAGCCAATTTTTAATAATCTAGTACTCTTAGAAAAAGGGGACCCTCAGGTGTTTGCCTAAGACCCATATACCCCTGGTGCCCTTAGGCAAATGCCCATTGAGACCATACAAAAATAAGGCCCTGATTTGGGCACATCTTGGCATGACTTTAGTTATGACCAGGAACATGTCTGTACAAGACTCTGGGTACATCTGGGCATAACTCTAAATGTGACTTTGTTTGACTCTAGATGTGAGAATATAATCTTTAAATGTAGCTGAAAATGAAAATTTCTAAATATTAAGAATTTCTTCTTGAAATGATAGGAATTTTAATAAAATGTTCCCCTGAGTTGATAGAAGCTGGTTCTGATGCCTGGTTTAAGCACATGACCTAATAATGTTATAGAGTTATATTAAAAATTCTTAAGGTCCTGAACCCTTAAAATTTGGCTGTAAATTAAAATTTCAACATTTTCCAAATTTTAATTTAAAATTATAGGAACTTTAATAAAATGTTCCCCATAGTTGATAGAAGCTGATTCTGATGCCTGGTTTAAGCACTGTACCTAATAATGTGACGATGTTACATTAGCAATTCTGGTGACCCTCTACTCTTAAACTCTGGTAAAAATGAAAATTTCTAAATATACAGAATTTAGACTTAAAATTATAAGAACTTAAATAAAATGTTTACTTGAGTTGATAAAGAGGATTCTGATGCCTGGTTTAAGCACTGGACCTAATAATGTTCTTATTTTATATTAGCAATTCTGTAGACTCTCTACTCTTAAAATTTAGCAGAAAATGAACATTTCAAAATATTTAGAATTTCTTCTTAAAATTATAGGAACTTAAATAAAATGTTTCCCTGAGTTGATAGAAGCTTATTCTAATGCCTGGTTTAAGCACAGGTCCTTATAATGTTATGGTGCTATGTGAAATACTCTGTAGGGCTTGTACATTTAAAATTTAGCTAAAAATGAAAATTTTAAAAATGTCAAAATTTCTATATTTATTCTGGGCATAAGTGTGTGTGCTTCTGTGTGTGTCTGTATATTACTCTGGGTATGACTCTGGGTATGACTCTAATTATGACTCTGGGTCTGACCCTGGGTATATCTTTATGTGACTCCAGGTTTACCTGTGCTTGACTCTGCGTTTGACTATGTGTGATTCTGGGCATGTCTGGACATGTCTGGGCATCTCTAGACATGTCTGGACATGTCTGGGCATGTCTTGGCATGTCTGGACATGTCTGGGCATCTCTAGACATGTCTGGTCATGTCTGGGAATGACTGGAAAACTGATATCTCTAGTTCTGGTCATAGTAGAGACAAACTGCCAGTGTCCACCGAAAGGGGAGAGTCCCAGCTATTTAAGTTTGCCCTCAGAAATACTGTAAGTCAGGCAGTTCCTGAGATACCTAGGTGGGATAACAGGTTTGGACCAGGACCACTGCATTGAAGTCAGATATCTCCGATTCCCTAGAGCCAATTTTTAATAATCTAGTACTCTTAGAAAAAGGGGACCCTCAGGTGTTTGCCTAAGACCCATATACCCCTGGTGCCCTTAGGCAAATGCCCATTGAGACCATACAAAAATAAGGCCCTGATTTGGGCACATCTTGGCATGACTTTAGTTATGACCAGGAACATGTCTGTACAAGACTCTGGGTACATCTGGGCATGACTCTAAATGTGACTTTGTTTGACTCTAGATGTGAGAATATAATCTTTAAATGTAGCTGAAAATGAAACTTTCTAAATATTAAGAATTTCTTCTTGAAATGATAGGAATTTTAATAAAATGTTCCCCTGAGTTGATAGAAGCTGGTTCTGATGCCTGGTTTAAGCACATGACCTAATAATGTTATAGAGTTATATTAAAAATTCTTAAGGTCCTGAACCCTTAAAATTTGGCTGTAAATTAAAATTTCAACATTTTCCAAATTTCAATTTAAAATTATAGGAACTTTAATAAAATGTTCCCCATAGTTGATAGAAGCTGATTCTGATGCCTGGTTTAAGCACTGGACCTAATAATGTGACGATGTTACATTAGCAATTCTGGTGACCCTCTACTCTTAAACTCTGGTAAAAATGAAAATTTCTAAATATACAGAATTTAGACTTAAAATTATAAGAACTTAAATAAAATGTTTACTTGAGTTGATACAGAGGATTCTGATGCCTGGTTTAAGCACTGGACCTAATAATGTTCTTATTTTATATTAGCAATTCTGTAGACTCTCTACTCTTAAAATTTAGCAGAAAATGAACATTTCAAAATATTTAGAATTTCTTCTTAAAATTATAGGAACTTAAATAAAATGTTTCCCTGAGTTGATAGAAGCTTATTCTAATGCCTGGTTTAAGCACAGGTCCTTATAATGTTATGGTGCTATGTGAAATACTCTGTAGGGCTTGTACATTTAAAATTTAGCTAAAAATGAAAATTTAAAAAATGTCAAAATTTCTATATTTATTCTGGGCATAAGTGTGTGTGCTTCTGTGTGTGTCTGTATATTACTCAGGGTATGACTCTAATTATGACTCTGGGTCTGACCCTGGGTATATCTTTATGTGACTCCAGGTTTACCTGTGCTTGACTCTGCGTTTGACTATGTGTGATTCTGGGCATGTCTGGACATGTCTGGGCATGTCTTGGCATGTCTGGACATGTCTGGGCATGTCTAGACATGTCTGGACATGTCTGGGCATGTCTTGGCATGTCTGGACATGTCTGGGCATCTCTAGACATGTCTGGTCATGTCTGGGAATGACTGGAAAACTGATATCTCTAGTTCTGGTCACAGTAGAGACAAACTGCCAGTGTCCTCCGAAAGGGGAGAGTCCCAGCTATTTAAGTTTGCCCTCAGAAATACTGTAAGTCAGGCAGTTCCTGAGATACCTAGGTGGGATAACAGGTTTGGACCAGGACCACTGCATTGAAGTCAGATATCTCCGATTCCCTAGAGCCAATTTTTAATAATCTAGTACTCTTAGAAAAAGGGGACCCTCAGGTGTTTGCCTAAGACCCATATACCCCTGGTGCCCTTAGGCAAATGCCCATTGAGACCATACAAAAATAAGGCCCTGATTTGGGCACATCTTGGCATGACTTTAGTTATGACCAGGAACATGTCTGTACAAGACTCTGGGTACATCTGGGCATAACTCTAAATGTGACTTTGTTTGACTCTAGATGTGAGAATATAATCTTTAAATGTAGCTGAAAATGAAAATTTCTAAATATTAAGAATTTCTTCTTGAAATGATAGGAATTTTAATAAAATGTTCCCCTGAGTTGATAGAAGCTGGTTCTGATGCCTGGTTTAAGCACATGACCTAATAATGTTATAGAGTTATATTAAAAATTCTTAAGGTCCTGAACCCTTAAAATTTGGCTGTAAATTAAAATTTCAACATTTTCCAAATTTTAATTTAAAATTATAGGAACTTTAATAAAATGTTCCCCATAGTTGATAGAAGCTGATTCTGATGCCTGGTTTAAGCACTGTACCTAATAATGTGACGATGTTACATTAGCAATTCTGGTGACCCTCTACTCTTAAACTCTGGTAAAAATGAAAATTTCTAAATATACAGAATTTAGACTTAAAATTATAAGAACTTAAATAAAATGTTTACTTGAGTTGATAAAGAGGATTCTGATGCCTGGTTTAAGCACTGGACATAATAATGTTCTTATTCTATATTAGCAATTCTGTAGACTCTCTACTCTTAAAATTTAGCAGAAAATGAACATTTCAAAATATTTAGAATTTCTTCTTAAAATTATAGGAACTTAAATAAAATGTTTCCCTGAGTTGATAGAAGCTTATTCTAATGCCTGGTTTAAGCACAGGTCCTTATAATGTTATGGTGCTATGTGAAATACTCTGTAGGGCTTGTACATTTAAAATTTAGCTAAAAATGAAAATTTTAAAAATGTCAAAATTTCTATATTTATTCTGGGCATAAGTGTGTGTGCTTCTGTGTGTGTCTGTATATTACTCTGGGTATGACTCTGGGTATGACTCTAATTATGACTCTGGGTCTGACCCTGGGTAGATCTTTATGTGACTCCAGGTTTACCTGTGCTTGACTCTGCGTTTGACTATGTGTGATTCTGGGCATGTCTTGACATGTCTGGGCATCTCTAGACATGTCTGGACATGTCTGGGCATGTCTTGGCATGTCTGGACATGTCTGGGCATCTCTAGACATGTCTGGTCATGTCTGGGAATGACTGGAAAACTGATATCTCTAGTTCTGGTCATAGTAGAGACAAACTGCCAGTGTCCACCGAAAGGGGAGAGTCCCAGCTATTTAAGTTTGCCCTCAGAAATACTGTAAGTCAGGCAGTTCCTGAGATACCTAGGTGGGATAACAGGTTTGGACCAGGACCACTGCATTGAAGTCAGATATCTCCGATTCCCTAGAGCCAATTTTTAATAATCTAGTACTCTTAGAAAAAGGGGACCCTCAGGTGTTTGCCTAAGACCCATATACCCCTGGTGCCCTTAGGCAAATGCCCATTGAGACCATACAAAAATAAGGCCCTGATTTGGGCACATCTTGGCATGACTTTAGTTATGACCAGGAACATGTCTGTACAAGACTCTGGGTACATCTGGGCATGACTCTAAATGTGACTTTGTTTGACTCTAGATGTGAGAATATAATCTTTAAATGTAGCTGAAAATGAAAATTTCTAAATAATAAGAATTTCTTCTTGAAATGATAGGAATTTTAATAAAATGTTCCCCTGAGTTGATAGAAGCTGGTTCTGATGCCTGGTTTAAGCACATGACCTAATAATGTTATAGAGTTATATTAAAAATTCTTAAGGTCCTGAACCCTTAAAATTTGGCTGTAAATTAAAATTTCAACATTTTCCAAATTTCAATTTAAAATTATAGGAACTTTAATAAAATGTTCCCCATAGTTGATAGAAGCTGATTCTGATGCCTGGTTTAAGCACTGGACCTAATAATGTGACGATGTTACATTAGCAATTCTGGTGACCCTCTACTCTTAAACTCTGGTAAAAATGAAAATTTCTAAATATACAGAATTTAGACTTAAAATTATAAGAACTTAAATAAAATGTTTACTTGAGTTGATACAGAGGATTCTGATGCCTGGTTTAAGCACTGGACCTAATAATGTTCTTATTTTATATTAGCAATTCTGTAGACTCTCTACTCTTAAAATTTAGCAGAAAATGAACATTTCAAAATATTTAGAATTTCTTCTTAAAATTATAGGAACTTAAATAAAATGTTTCCCTGAGTTGATAGAAGCTTATTCTAATGCCTGGTTTAAGCACAGGTCCTTATAATGTTATGGTGCTATGTGAAATACTCTGTAGGGCTTGTACATTTAAAATTTAGCTAAAAATGAAAATTTAAAAAATGTCAACATTTCTATATTTATTCTGGGCATAAGTGTGTGTGCTTCTGTGTGTGTCTGTATATTACTCTGGGTATGACTCTGGGTATGACTCTAATTATGACTCTGGGTCTGACCCTGGGTATATCTTTATGTGACTCCAGGTTTACCTGTGCTTGACTCTGCGTTTGACTATGTGTGATTCTGGGCATGTCTGGACATGTCTGGGCATCTCTAGACATGTCTGGACATGTCTGGGCATGTCTAGACATGTCTGGACATGTCTGGGCATGTATTGGCATGTCTGGACATCTCTGGGCATCTCTAGACATGTCTGGTCATGTCTGGGAATGACTGGAAAACTGATATCTCTAGTTCTGGTCATAGTAGAGACAAACTGCCAGTGTCCACCGAAAGGGGAGAGTCCCAGCTATTTAAGTTTACCCTCAGAAATACTGTAAGTCAGGAAGTTCCTGAGATACCTAGGTGGGATAACAGGTTTGGACCAGGACCACTGCATTGAAGTCAGATATCTCCGATTCCCTAGAGCCAATTTTTAATAATCTAGTACTCTTAGAAAAAGGGGACCCTCAGGTGTTTGCCTAAGACCCATATACCCCTGGTGCCCTTAGGCAAATGCCCATTGAGACCATACAAAAATAAGGCCCTGATTTGGGCACATCTTGGCATGACTTTAGTTATGACCAGGAACATGTCTGTACAAGACTCTGGGTACATCTGGGCATGACTCTAAATGTGACTTTGTTTGACTCTAGATGTGAGAATATAATCTTTAAATGTAGCTGAAAATGAAAATTTCTAAATATTAAGAATTTATTCTTGAAATGATAGGAATTTTAATAAAATGTTCCCCTGAGTTGATAGAAGCTGGTTCTGATGCCTGGTTTAAGCACATGACCTAATAATGTTATAGAGTTATATTAAAAATTCTTAAGGTCCTGAACCCTTAAAATTTGGCTGTAAATTAAAATTTCAACATTTTCCAAATTTTAATTTAAAATTATAGGAACTTTAATAAAATGTTCCCCATAGTTCATAGAAGCTGATTCTGATGCCTGGTTTAAGCACTGGACCTAATAATGTGACGATGTTACATTAGCAATTCTGGTGACCCTCTACTCTTAAACTCTGATAAAAATGAAAATTTCTAAATATACAGAATTTAGACTTAAAATTATAAGAACTTAAATAAAATGTTTACTTGAGTTGATAAAGAGGATTCTGATGCCTGGTTTAAGCACTGGACCTAATAATGTTCTTATTTTATATTAGCAATTCTGTAGACTCTCTACTCTTAAAATTTAGCAGAAAATGAACATTTCAAAATATTTAGAATTTCTTCTTAAAATTATAGGAACTTAAATAAAATGTTTCCCTGAGTTGATAGAAGCTTATTCTAATGCCTGGTTTAAGCACAGGTCCTTATAATGTTATGGTGCTATGTGAAATACTCTGTAGGGCTTGTACATTTAAAATTTAGCTAAAAATGAAAATTTTAAAAATGTCAAAATTTCTATATTTATTCTGGGCATAAGTGTGTGTGCTTCTGTGTGTGTGTCTGTATATTACTCTGGGTATGACTCTGGGTATGACTCTAATTATGACTCTGGGTCTGACCCTGGGTATATCTTTATGTGACTCCAGGTTTACCTGTGCTTGACTCTGCGTTTGACTATGTGTGATTCTGGGCATGTCTGGAAATGTCTGGGCATCTCTAGACATGTCTGGACATGTCTGGGCATGTCTTGGCATGTCTGGACATGTCTGGGCATCTCTAGACATGTCTGGTCATGTCTGGGAATGACTGGAAAACTGATATCTCTAGTTCTGGTCATAGTAGAGACAAACTGCCAGTGTCCACCGAAAGGGGAGAGTCCCAGCTATTTAAGTTTACCCTCAGAAATACTGTAAGTCAGGCAGTTCCTGAGATACCTAGGTGGGATAACAGGTTTGGACCAGGACCACTGCATTGAAGTCAGATATCTCCGATTCCCTAGAGCCAATTTTTAATAATCTAGTACTCTTAGAAAAAGGGGACCCTCAGGTGTTTGCCTAAGACCCATATAACCCTGGTGCCCTTAGGCAAATGCCCATTGAGACCATACAAAAATAAGGCCCTGATTTGGGCACATCTTGGCATGACTTTAGTTATGACCAGGAACATGTCTGTACAAGACTCTGGGTACATCTGGGCATGACTCTAAATGTGACTTTGTTTGACTCTAGATGTGAGAATATAATCTTTAAATGTAGCTGAAAATGAAAATTTCTAAATATTAAGAATTTCTTCTTGAAATGATAGGAATTTTAATAAAATGTTCCCCTGAGTTGATAGAAGCTGGTTCTGATGCCTGGTTTAAGCACATGACCTAATAATGTTATAGAGTTATATTAAAAATTCTTAAGGTCCTGAACCCTTAAAATTTGGCTGTAAATTAAAATTTCAACATTTTCCAAATTTTAATTTAAAATTATAGGAACTTTAATAAAATGTTCCCCATAGTTCTTAGAAGCTGATTCTGATGCCTGGTTTAAGCACTGGACCTAATAATGTGACGATGTTACATTAGCAATTCTGGTGACCCTCTACTCTTAAACTCTGATAAAAATGAAAATTTCTAAATATACAGAATTAAGACTTAAAATTATAAGAACTTAAATAAAATGTTTACTTGAGTTGATAAAGAGGATTGTGATGCCTGGTTTAAGCACTGGACCTAATAATGTTCTTATTTTATATTAGCAATTCTGTAGACTCTCTACTCTTAAAATTTAGCAGAAAATGAACATTTCAAAATATTTAGAATTTCTTCTTAAAATTATAGGAACTTAAATAAAATGTTTCCCTGAGTTGATAGAAGCTTATTCTAATGCCTGGTTTAAGCACAGGTCCTTATAATGTTATGGTGCTATGTGAAATACTCTGTAGGGCTTGTACATTTAAAATTTAGCTAAAAATGAAAATTTTAAAAATGTCAAAATTTCTATATTTATTCTGGGCATAAGTGTGTGTGCTTCTGTGTGTGTGTCTGTATATTACTCTGGGTATGACTCTGGGTATGACTCTAATTATGACTCTGGGTCTGACCCTGGGTATATCTTTATGTGACTCCAGGTTTACCTGTGCTTGACTCTGCGTTTGACTATGTGTGATTCTGGGCATGTCTGGACATGTCTGGGGATGTCTTGACATGTCTGGACATGTCTGGGCATGTCTAGACATGTCTGGACATGTCTGGGCATGTATTGGCATGTTTGGACATATCTGGGCATCTCTAGACATGTCTGGTCATGTCTGGGAATGACTGGAAAACTGATATCTCTAGTTCTGGTCATAGTAGAGACAAACTGCCAGTGTCCACCGAAAGGGGAGAGTCCCAGCTATTTAAGTTTGCCCTCAGAAATACTGTAAGTCAGGCAGTTCCTGAGATACCTAGGTGGGATAACAGGTTTGGACCAGGACCACTGCATTGAAGTCAGATATCTCCGATTCCCTAGAGCCAATTTTTAATAATCTAGTACTCTTAGAAAAAGGGGACCCTCAGGTGTTTGCCTAAGACCCATATACCCCTGGTGCCCTTAGGCAAATGCCCATTGAGACCATACAAAAATAAGGCCCTGATTTGGGCACATCTTGGCATGACTTTAGTTATGACCAGGAACATGTCTGTACAAGACTCTGGGTACATCTGGGCATGACTCTAAATGTGACTTTGTTTGACTCTAGATGTGAGAATATAATCTTTAAATGTAGCTGAAAATGAAAATTTCTAAATATTAAGAATTTCTTCTTGAAATGATAGGAATTTTAATAAAATGTTCCCCTGAGTTGATAGAAGCTGGTTCTGATGCCTGGTTTAAGCACATGACCTAATAATGTTATAGAGTTATATTAAAAATTCTTAAGGTCCTGAACCCTTAAAATTTGGCTGTAAATTAAAATTTCAACATTTTCCAAATTTCAATTTAAAATTATAGGAACTTTAATAAAATGTTCCCCATAGTTGATAGAAGCTGATTCTGATGCCTGGTTTAAGCACTGGACCTAATAATGTGACGATGTTACATTAGCAATTCTGGTGACCCTCTACTCTTAAACTCTGGTAAAAATGAAAATTTCTAAATATACAGAATTTAGACTTAAAATTATAAGAACTTAAATAAAATGTTTACTTGAGTTGATACAGAGGATTCTGATGCCTGGTTTAAGCACTGGACCTAATAATGTACTTATTTTATATTAGCAATTCTGTAGACTCTCTACTCTTAAAATTTAGCAGAAAATGAACATTTCAAAATATTTAGAATTTCTTCTTAAAATTATAGGAACTTAAATAAAATGTTTCCCTGAGTTGATAGAAGCTTATTCTAATGCCTGGTTTAAGCACAGGTCCTTATAATGTTATGGTGCTATGTGAAATACTCTGTAGGGCTTGTACATTTAAAATTTAGCTAAAAATGAAAATTTAAAAAATGTCAAAATTTCTATATTTATTCTGGGCATAAGTGTGTGTGCTTCTGTGTGTGTCTGTATATTACTATGGGTATGACTCTAATTATGACTCTGGGTCTGACCCTGGGTATATCTTTATGTGACTCCAGGTTTACCTGTGCTTGACTCTGCGTTTGACTATGTGTGATTCTGGGCATGTCTGGACATGTCTTGGCATGTCTGGACATGTCTGGGCATGTCTAGACATGTCTGGACATGTCTGGGCATGTCTTGGCATGTCTGGACATGTCTGGGCATCTCTAGACATGTCTGGTCATGTCTGGGAATGACTGGAAAACTGATATCTCTAGTTCTGGTCATAGTAGAGACAAACTGCCAGTGTCCACCGAAAGGGGAGAGTCCCAGCTATTTAAGTTTACCCTCAGAAATACTGTAAGTCAGGCAGTTCCTGTGATACCTAGGTGGGATAACAGGTTTGGACCAGGACCACTGCATTGAAGTCAGATATCTCCGATTCCCTAGAGCCAATTTTTAATAATCTAGTACTCTTAGAAAAAGGGGACGCTCAGGTGTTTGCCTAAGACCCATATACCCCTGGTGCCCTTAGGCAAATGCCCATTGAGACCATACAAAAATAAGGCCCTGATTTGGGCACATCTTGGCATGACTTTAGTTATGACCTGGAACATGTCTGTACAAGACTCTGGGTACATCTTGGCATGACTCTAAATGTGACTTTGTTTGACTCTAGATGTGAGAATATAATCTTTAAATGTAGCTGAAAATGAAAATTTCTAAATATTAAGAATTTCTTCTTGAAATGATAGGAATTTTAATAAAATGTTCCCCTGAGTTGATAGAAGCTGGTTCTGATGCCTGGTTTAAGCACATGACCTAATAATGTTATAGATTTATATTAAAAATTCTTAAGGTCCTGAACCATTAAAATTTGGCTGTAAATTAAAATTTCAACATTTTCCAAATTTTAATTTAAAATTATAGGAACTTTAATAAAATGTTCCCCATAGTTGATAGAAGCTGATTCTGATGCCTGGTTTAAGCACTGGACCTAATAATGTGACGATGTTACATTAGCAATTCTGGTGACCCTCTACTCTTAAACTCTGGTAAAAATGAAAATTTCTAAATATACAGAATTTAGACTTAAAATTATAAGAACTTAAATAAAATGTTTACTTGAGTTGATAAAGAGAATTCTGATGCCTGGTTTAAGCACTGGACCTAATAATGTTCTTATTTTATATTAGCAATTCTGTAGACTCTCTACTCTTAAAATTTAGCAGAAAATGAACATTTCAAAATATTTAGAATTTCTTCTTAAAATTATAGGAACTTAAATAAAATGTTTCCCTGAGTTGATAGAAGCTTATTCTAATGCCTGGTTTAAGCACAGGTCCTTATAATGTTATGGTGCTATGTGAAATACTCTGTAGGGCTTGTACATTTAAAATTTAGCTAAAAATGAAAATTTTAAAAATGTCAAAATTTCTATATTTATTCTGGGCATAAGTGTGTGTGCTTCTGTGTGTGTCTGTATATTACTCTGGGTATGACTCTGGGTATGACTCTAATTATGACTCTTGGTCTGACCCTGGGTATATCTTTATGTGACTCCAGGTTTACCTGTGCTTGACTCTGCGTTTGACTATGTGTGATTCTGGGCATGTCTGGACATGTCTGGGCATCTCTAGACATGTCTGGACATGTCTGGGCATGTCTTGGCATGTCTGGACATGTCTGGGCATCTCTAGACATGTCTGGTCATGTCTGGGAATGACTGGAAAACTGATATCTCTAGTTCTGGTCATAGTAGAGACAAACTGCCAGTGTCCACCGAAAGGGGAGAGTCCCAGCTATTTAAGTTTGCCCTCAGAAATACTGTAAGTCAGGCAGTTCCTGAGATACCTAGGTGGGATAACAGGTTTGGACCTGGACCACTGCATTGAAGTCAGATATCTCCGATTCCCTAGAGCCAATTTTTAATAATCTAGTACTCTTAGAAAAAGGGGACCCTCAGGTGTTTGCCTAAGACCCATATACCCCTGGTGCCCTAAGGCAAATGCCCATTGAGACCATACAAAAATAAGGCCCTGATTTGGGCACATCTTGGCATGACTTTAGTTATGACCAGGAACATGTCTGTACAAGACTCTGGGTACATCTGGGCATGACTCTAAATGTGACCTTGTTTGACTCTAGATGTGAGAATATAATATTTAAATGTAGCTGAAAATGAAAATTTCTAAATATTAAGAATTTCTTCTTGAAATGATAGGAATTTTAATAAAATGTTCCCCTGAGTTGATAGAAGCTGGTTCTGATGCCTGGTTTAAGCACATGACCTAATAATGTTATAGAGTTATATTAAAAATTCTTAAGGTCCTAAACCCTTAAAATTTGGCTGTAAATTAAAATTTCAAAATTTTCCAAATTTCGATTTAAAATTATAGGAACTTTAATAAAATGTTCCCCATAGTTGATAGAAGCTGATTCTGATGCCTGGTTTAAGCACTGGACCTAATAATGTGACGATGTTACATTAGCAATTCTGGTGACCCTCTACTCTTAAACTCTGGTAAAAATGAAAATTTCTAAATATACAGAATTTA
The DNA here is from genome assembly GCF_028390025.1 of Pseudophryne corroboree. Taxonomy (NCBI): domain Eukaryota; kingdom Metazoa; phylum Chordata; class Amphibia; order Anura; family Myobatrachidae; genus Pseudophryne; species Pseudophryne corroboree. Next base: position 227,443,500 of record NC_086446.1, read on the forward strand.
GACTTAAAATTAAAAGAACTTAAATAAAATGTTTACTTGAGTTGATACAGTGGATTCTGATGCCTGGTTTAAGCACTGGACCTAATAATGTTCTTATTTTATATTAGCAATTCTGTAGACTCTCTACTCTTAAAATTTAGTAGAAAATGAACATTTCAAAATATTTAGAATTTCTTCTTAAAATTATAGGAACTTAAATAAAATGTTTCCCTGACTTGATAGAAGCTTATTCTAATGCCTGGTTTAAGCACAGGTCCTTATAATGTTATGGTGCTATGTGAAATACTCTGTAGGGCTTGTACATTTAAAATTGAGCTAAAAATGAAAATTTTAAAAATGTCAAAATTTCTATATTTATTCTGGGCATAAGTGTGTGTGCTTCTGTGTGTGTGTCTGTGTATTACTCTGGGTATGACTCTGGGTATGACTCTAATTATGACTCTGGGTCTGACCCTGGGTATATCTTTATGTGACTCCAGGTTTACCTGTGCTTGACTCTGCGTTTGACTATGTGTGATTCTGGACATGTCTGGACATGTCTGGGCATGTCTTGGCATGTCTGGACATGTCTGGGCATGTCTAGACATGTCTGGACATGTCTGGGCATGTATTGGCATGTCTGGACATGTCTGGGCATCTCTAGACATGTCTGGTCATGTCTGGGAATGACTGGAAAACTGATATCTCTAGTTCTGGTCATAGTAGAGACAAACTGCCAGTGTCCACCGAAAGGGGAGAGTCCCAGCTATTTAAGTTTACCCTCAGAAATACTGTAAGTCAGGCAGTTCCTGAGATACCTAGGTGGGATAACAGGTTTGGACCAGGACCACTGCATTGAAGTCAGATATCTCCGATTCCCTAGAGCCAATTTTTAATAATCAAGTACTCTTAGAAAAAGGGGACCCTCAGGTGTTTGCCTAAGACCCATATACCCCTGGTGCCCTTAGGCAAATGCCCATTGAGACCATACAAAAATAAGGCCCTGATTTGGGCACATCTTGGCATGACTTTAGTTATGACCAGGAACATGTCTGTACAAGACTCTGGGTACATCTGGGCATGACTCTAAATGTGACTTTGTTTGACTCTAGATGTGAGAATATAATCTTTAAATGTAGCTGAAAATGAAAATTTCTAAATATTAAGAATTTCTTCTTGAAATGATAGGAATTTTAATAAAATGTTCCCCTGAGTTGATAGAAGCTGGTTCTGATGCCTGGTTTAAGCACATGACCTAATAATGTTATAGAGTTATATTAAAAATTCTTAAGGTCCTGAACCCTTAAAATTTGGCTGTAAATTAAAATTTCAACATTTTCCAAATTTCGATTTAAAATTATAGGAACTTTAATAAAATGTTCCCCATAGTTGATAGAAGCTGATTCTGATGCCTGGTTTAAGCACTGGACCTAATAATGTGACGATGTTACATTAGCAATTCTGGTGACCCTCTACTCTTAAACTCTGGTAAAAATGAAAATTTCTAAATATACAGAATTTAGACTTGAAATTATAAGAACTTAAATAAAATATTTACTTGAGTTGATAAAGAGGATTCTGATGTCTGGTTTAAGCACTGGACCTAATAATGTTCTTATTTTATATAAGCAATTCTGTAGACTCTCTACTCTTAAAATTTAGCAGAAAATGAACATTTCAAAATATTTAGAATTTCTTCTTAAAATTATAGGAACTTAAATAAAATGTTTCCCTGAGTTGATAGAAGCTTATTCTAATGCCTGGTTTAAGCACAGGTCCTTATAATGTTATGGTGCTATGTGAAATACTCTGTAGGGCTTGTACATTTAAAATATAGCTAAAAATATAAAATTTTAAAATGTCAAAATTTCTATATTTATTCTGGGCATAAGTGTGTGTGCTTCTGTGTGTGTGTGTCTGTATATTACTCTGGGTATGACTCTGGGTATGACTCTAATTATGACTCTGGGTCTGACCCTGGGTATATCTTTATGTGACTCCAGGTTTACCTGTGCTTGACTCTGCGTTTGACTATGTGTGATTCTGGGCATGTCTGGACATGTCTGGGCATGTCTTGGCATGTCTGGACATGTCTGGGCATGTCTAGACATGTCTGGACATGTCTGGGCATGTCTGGGCATCTCTAGACAAGTCTGGTCATGTCTGGGAATGACTGGAAAACTGATATCTCTAGTTCTGGTCATAGTAGAGACAAACTGCCAGTGTCCACCGAAAGGGGAGAGTCCCAGCTATTTAAGTTTACCCTCAGAAATACTGTAAGTCAGGCAGTTCCTGAGATACCTAGGTGGGATAACAGGTTTGGACCAGGACCACTGCATTGAAGTCAGATATCTCCGATTCCCTAGAGCCAATTTTTAATAATCTAGTACTCTTAGAAAAAGGGGACCCTCAGGTGTTTGCCTAAGACCCATATACCCCTGGTGCCCTTAGGCAAATGCCCATTGAGACCATACAAAATAAGGCCCTGATTTGGGCACATCTTGGCATGACTTTAGTTATGACCAGGAACATGTCTGTACAAGACTCTGGGTACATCTGGGCATGACTCTAAATGTGACTTAGTTTGACTCTAGATGTGATAATATAATCTTTAAATGTAGCTGAAAATGAAAATTTCTAAATATTAAGAATTTCTTCTTGAAATGATAGGAATTTTAATAAAATGTTCCCCTGAGTTGATAGAAGCTGGTTCTGATGCCTGGTTTAAGCACATGACCTAATAATGTTATAGAGTTATATTAAAAATTCTTAAGGTCCTGAACCCTTAAAATTTGGCTGTAAATTAAAATTTCAACATTTTCCAAATTTCGATTTAAAAATATAGGAACTTTAATAAAATGTTCCCCATAGTTCATAGAAGCTGATTCTGATGCCTGGTTTAAGCACTGGACCTAATAATGTGACGATGTTACATTAGCAATTCTGGTGACCCACTACTCTTAAACTCTGGTAAAAATGAAAATTTCTAAATATACAGAATTTAGACTTAAAATTATAAGAACTTAAATAAAATATTTACTTGAGTTGATAAAGAGGATTCTGATGCCTGGTTTAAGCACTGGACCTAATAATGTTCTTATTTTATATAAGCAATTCTGTAGACTCTCTACTCTTAAAATTTAGCAGAAAATGAACATTTCAAAATATTTAGAATTTCTTCTTAAAATTATAGGAACTTAAATAAAATGTTTCCCTGAGTTGATAGAAGCTTATTCTAATGCCTGGTTTAAGCACAGGTCCTTATAATGTTATGGTGCTATGTGAAATACTCTGTAGGGCTTGTACATTTAAAATTTAGCTAAAAATAAAAATTTTAAAAATGTCAAAATTTCTATATTTATTCTGGGCATAAGTGTGTGTGCTTCTGTGTGTGTGTGTCTGTATATTACTCTGGGTATGACTCTGGGTATGACTCTAATTATGACTCTGGGTCTGACCCTGGGTATATCTTTATGTGACTCCAGGTTTACCTGTGCTTGACTCTGCGTTTGACTATGTGTGATTCTGGACATGTCTGGGCATGTCTGGACATGTCTGGGCATGTCTAGACATGTCTGGACATGTCTGGGCATGTATTGGCATGTCTGGACATGTCTGGGCATCTCTAGACATGTCTGGTCATGTCTGGGAATGACTGGAAAACTGATATCTCTAGTTCTGGTCATAGTAGAGACAAACTGCCAGTGTCCACCGAAAGGGGAGAGTCCCAGCTATTTAAGTTTACCCTCAGAAATACTGTAAGTCAGGCAGTTCCTGAGATACCTAGGTGGGATAACAGGTTTGGACCAGGACCACTGCATTGAAGTCAGATATCTCCGATTCCCTAGAGCCAATTTTTAATAATCTAGTACTTTTAGAAAAAGGGGACCCTCAGGTGTTTGCCTAAGACCCATATACCCCTGGTGCCCTTAGGCAAATGCCCATTGAGACCATACAAAAATAAGGCCCTGATTTGGGCACATCTTGGCATGACTTTAGTTATGACCAGGAACATGTCTGTACAAGACTCTGGGTACATCTGGGCATGACTCTAAATGTGACCTAGTTTGACTCTAGATGTGATAATATAATCTTTAAATGTAACTGAAAATGAAAATTTCTAAATATTAAGAATTTCTTCTTGAAATGATAGGAATTTTAATAAAATGTTCCCCTGAGTTGATAGAAGCTGGTTCTGATGCCTGGTTTAAGCACATGACCTTTTAATGTTATAGAGTTATATTAAAAATTCTTAAGGTCCTGAACCCTTAAAATTTGGCTGTAAATTAAAATTTCAACATTTTCCAAATTTCAATTTAAAATTATAGGAACTTTAATAAAATGTTCCCCATAGTTGATAGAAGCTGATTCTGATGCCTGGTTTAAGCACTGGACCTAATAATGTGACGATGTTACATTAGCAATTCTGGTGACCCTCTACTCTTAAACTCTGGTAAAAATGAAAATTTCTAAATATACAGAATTTAGACTTAAAATTATAAGAACTTAAATAAAATGTTTACTTGAGTTGATACAGAGGATTCTGATGCCTGGTTTAAGCACTGGACCTAATAATGTTCTTATTTTATATTAGCAATTCTGTAGACTCTCTACTCTTAAAATTTAGCAGAAAATGAACATTTCAAAATATTTAGAATTTCTTCTTAAAATTATAGGAACTTAAATAAAATGTTTGCCTGAGTTGATAGAAGCTTATTCTAATGCCTGGTTTAAGCACAGGTCCTTATAATGTTATGGTGCTATGTGAAATACTCTGTAGGGCTTGTACATTTAAAATTTAGCTAAAAATGAAAATTTACAAAATGTCAAAATTTCTATATTTATTCTGGGCATAAGTGTGTGTGCTTCTGTGTGTGTCTGTATATTACTCTGGGTATGACTCTAATTATGACTCTGGGTCTGACCCTGGGTATATCTTTATGTGACTCCAGGTTTACCTGTGCTTGACTCTGCGTTTGACTATGTGTGATTCTGGGCATGTCTGGACATGTCTGGGCATGTCTTGGCATGTCTGGACATGTCTGGGCATGTCTGGACATGTCTGGGCATGTCTTGGCATGTCTGGACATGTCTGGGCATCTCTAGACATGTCTGGTCATGTCTGGGAATGACTGGAAAACTGATATCTCTAGTTCTGGTCATAGTAAAGACAAACTGCCAGTGTCCACCGAAAGGGGAGAGTCCCAGCTATTTAAGTTTACCCTCAGAAATACTGTAAGTCAGGTAGTTCCTGAGATACCTAGGTGGGATAACAGGTTTGGACCAGGACCACTGCATTGAAGTCAGATATCTCCGATTCCCTAGAGCCAATTTTTAATAATCTAGTACTCTTAGAAAAAGGGGACCCTCAGGTGTTTGCCTAAGACCCATATACCCCTGGTGCCCTTAGGCAAATGCCCATTGAGACCATACAAAAATAAGGCCCTGATTTGGGCACATCTTGGCATGACTTTAGTTATGACCAGGAACATGTCTGTACAAGACTCTGGGTACATCTGGGCATGACTCTAAATGTGACTTTGTTTGACTCTAGATGTGAGAATATAATCTTTAAATGTAGCTGAAAATGAAAAATTCTAAATATTAAGAATTTCTTCTTGAAATGATAGGAATTTTAATAAAATGTTCCCCTGAGTTGATAGAAGCTGGTTCTGATGCCTGGTTTAAGCACATGACCTAATAATGTTATAGAGTTATATTAAAAATTCTTAAGGTCCTGAACCCTTAAAATTTGGCTGTAAATTAAAATTTCAACATTTTCCAAATTTCAATTTAAAATTATAGGAACTTTAATAAAATGTTCCCCATAGTTCATAGAAGCTGATTCTGATGCCTGGTTTAAGCACTGGACCTAATAATGTGACAATGTTACATTAGCAATTCTGGTGACCCTCTACTCTTAAACTCTGATAAAAATGAAAATTTCTAAATATACAGAATTTAGACTTAAAATTATAAGAACTTAAATAAAATGTTTACTTGAGTTGATAAAGAGGATTCTGATGCCTGGTTTAAGCACTGGACCTAATAATGTTCTTATTTTATATTAGCAATTCTGTAGACTCTCTACTCTTAAAATTTAGCAGAAAATGAACATTTCAAAATATTTAGAATTTCTTCTTAAAATTATAGGAACTTAAATAAAATGTTTCCCTGAGTTGATAGAAGCTTATTCTAATGCCTGGTTTAAGCACAGGTCCTTATAATGTTATGGTGCTATTTGAAATACTCTGTAGGGCTTGTACATTTAAAATTTAGCTAAAAATGAAAATTTTAAAAATGTCAAAATTTCTATATTTATTCTGGGCATAAGTGTGTGTGCTTCTGTGTGTGTGTCTGTATATTACTCTGGGTATGACTCTGGGTATGACTCTAATTATGACTCTGGGTCTGACCCTGGGTATATCTTTATGTGACTCCAGGTTTACCTGTGCTTGACTCTGCGTTTGACTATGTGTGATTCTGGGCATGTCTGGACATGTCTGGGCATGTCTTGGCATGTCTGGACATGTCTGGGCATGTCTAGACATGTCTGGACATGTCTGGGCATGTATTGGCATGTCTGGACATGTCTGGGCATCTCTAGACATGTCTGGTCATGTCTGGGAATGACTGGAAAACAGATATCTCTAGTTCTGGTCATAGTAGAGACAAACTGCCAGTGTCCACCGAAAGGGGAGAGTCCCAGCTATTTAAGTTTACCCTCAGAAATACTGTAAGTCAGGCAGTTCCTGAGATACCTAGGTGGGATAAAAGGTTTGGACCAGGACCACTGCATTGAAGTCAGATATCTCCGATTCCCTAGAGCCAATTTTTAATAATCTAGTACTCTTAGAAAAAGGGGACCCTCAGGTGTTTGCCTAAGACCCATATACCCCTGGTGCCCTTAGGCAAATGCCCATTGAGACCATACAAAAATAAGGCCCTGATTTGGGCACATCTTGGCATGACTTTAGTTATGACCAGGAACATGTCTGTACAAGACTCTGGGTACATCTGGGCATGACTCTAAATGTGACTTTGTTTGACTCTAGATGTGAGAATATAATCTTTAAATGAAGCTGAAAATGAAAATTTCTAAATATTAAGAATTTCTTCTTAAAATTATAGGAACTTAAATAAAATGTTTCCCTGAGTTGATAGAAGCTTATTCTAATGCCTGGTTTAAGCACAGGTCCTTATAATGTTATGGTGCTATGTGAAATACTCTGTAGGGCTTGTACATTTAAAATTTAGCTAAAAATAAAAAATTTAAAAATGTCAAAATTTCTATATTTATTCTGGGCATAAGTGTGTGTGCTTCTGTGTGTGTGTCTGTATATTACTCTGGGTATGACTCTGGGTATGACTCTAATTATGACTCTGGGTCTGACCCTGGGTATATCTTTATGTGACTCCAGGTTTACCTGTGCTTGACTCTGCATTTGACTATGTGTGATTCTGGGCATGTCTGGACATGTCTGGGCATGTCTTGGCATGTCTGGACATGTCTGGGCATGTCTAGACATGTCTGGACATGTCTGGGCATGTCTTGGCATGTCTGGACATGTCTGGGCATCTCTAGACATGTCTGGTCATGTCTGGGAATGACTGGAAAACAGATATCTCTAGTTCTGGTCATAGTAGAGACAAACTGCCAGTGTCCACCGAAAGGGGAGAGTCCCAGCTATTTAAGTTTACCCTCAGAAATACTGTAAGTCAGGCAGTTCCTGAGATACCTAGGTGGAATAAAAGGTTTGGACCAGGACCACTGCATTGAAGTCAGATATCTCCGATTCCCTAGAGCCAATTTTTAATAATCTAGTACTCTTAGAAAAAGGGGACCCTCAGGTGTTTGCCTAAGACCCATATACCCCTGGTGCCCTTAGGCAAATGCCCATTGAGACCATACAAAAATAAGGCCCTGATTTGGGCACATCTTGGCATGACTTTAGTTATGACCAGGAACATGTCTGTACAAGACTCTGGGTACATCTGGGCATGACTCTAAATGTGACTTTGTTTGACTCTAGATGTGAGAATATAATCTTTAAATGTAGCTGAAAATGAAAATTTCTAAATATTAAGAATTTCTTCTTGAAATGATAGGAATTTTAATAAAATGTTCCCCTGAGTTGATAGAAGCTAGTTCTGATGCCTGGTTTAAGCACATGACCTAATAATGTTATAGAGTTATATTAAAAATTCTTAAGGTCCTGAACCCTTAAAATTTGGCTGTAAATTAAAATTTCAACATTTTCCAAATTTCGATTTAAAATTATAGGAACTTTAATAAAATCTTCCCCATAGTTGATAGAAGCTGATTCTGGTGCCTGGTTTAAGCACTGGACCTAATAATGTGACGATGTTACATTAGCAATTCTGGTGACCCTCTACTCTTAAACTCTGGTAAAAATGAAAATTTCTAAATATACAGAATTTAGACTTAAAATTATAAGAACTTAAATAAAATATTTACTTGAGTTGATAAAGAGGATTCTGATGCCTGGTTTAAGCACTGGACCTAATAATGTTCTTATTTTATATAAGCAATTCTGTAGACTCTCTACTCTTAAAATTTAGCAGAAAATGAACATTTCAAAATATTTAGAATTTCTTCTTAAAATTATAGGAACTTAAATAAAATGTTTCCCTGAGTTGATAGAAGCTTATTCTAATGCCTGGTTTAAGCACAGGTCCTTATAATGTTATGGTGCTATGTGAAATACTCTGTAGGGCTTGTACATTTAAAATTTAGCTAAAAATAAAAAATTTAAAAATGTCAAAATTTCTATATTTATTCTGGGCATAAGTGTGTGTGCTTCTGTGTGTGTGTCTGTATATTACTCTGGGTATGACTCTGGGTATGACTCTAATTATGACTCTGGGTCTGACCCTGGGTATATCTTTATGTGACTCCAGGTTTACCTGTGCTTGACTCTGCTTTTGACTATGTGTGATTCTGGGCATGTCTGGACATGTCTGGGCATGTCTTGGCATGTCTGGACATGTCTGGGCATGTCTAGACATGTCTGGACATGTCTGGGCATGTCTTGGCATGTCTGGACATGTCTGGGCATCTCTAGACAAGTCTGGTCATGTCTGGGAATGACTGGAAAACAGATATCTCTAGTTCTGGTCATAGTAGAGACAAACTGCCAGTGTCCACCGAAAGGGGAGAGTCCCAGCTATTTAAGTTTACCCTCAGAAATACTGTAAGTCAGGCAGTTCCTGAGATACCTAGGTGGGATAAAAGGTTTGGACCAGGACCACTGCATTGAAGTCAGATATCTCCGATTCCCTAGAGCCAATTTTTAATAATCTAGTACTCTTAGAAAAAGGGGACCCTCAGGTGTTTGCCTAAGACCCATATACCCCTGGTGCCCTTAGGCAAATGCCCATTGAGACCATACAAAAATAAGGCCCTGATTTGGGCACATCTTGGCATGACTTTAGTTATGACCAGGAACATGTCTGTACAAGACTCTGGGTACATCTGGGCATGACTCTAAATGTGACTTTGTTTGACTCTAGATGTGAGAATATAATCTTTAAATGTAGCTGAAAATGAAAATTTCTAAATATTAAGAATTTCTTCTTGAAATGATAGGAATTTTAATAAAATGTTCCCCTGAGTTGATAGAAGCTGGTTCTGATGCCTGGTTTAAGCACATGACCTAATAATGTTATAGAGTTATATTAAAAATTCTTAAGGTCCTGAACCCTTAAAATTTGGCTGTAAATTAAAATTTCAACATTTTCCAAATTTCGATTTAAAATTATAGGAACTTTAATAAAATGTTCCCCATAGTTGATAGAAGCTGATTCTGGTGCCTGGTTTAAGCACTGGACCTAATAATGTGACGATGTTACATTAGCAATTCTGGTGACCCTCTACTCTTAAACTCTGGTAAAAATGAAAATTTCTAAATATACAGAATTTAGACTTAAAATTATAAGAACTTAAATAAAATATTTACTTGAGTTGATAAAGAGGATTCTGATGCCTGGTTTAAGCACTGGACCTAATAATGTTCTTATTTTATATAAGCAATTCTGTAGACTCTCTACTCTTAAAATTTAGCAGAAAATGAACATTTCAAAATATTTAGAATTTCTTCTTAAAATTATAGGAACTTAAATAAAATGTTTCCCTGAGTTGATAGAAGCTTATTCTAATGCCTGGTTTAAGCACAGGTCCTTATAATGTTATGGTGCTATGTGAAATACTCTGTAGGGCTTGTACATTTAAAATTTAGCTAAAAATAAAAATTTAAAAAATGTCAAAATTTCTATATTTATTCTGGGCATAAGTGTGTGTGCTTCTGTGTGTGTGTGTCTGTATATTACTCTGGGTATGACTCTGGGTATGACTCTAATTATGACTCTGGGTCTGACCCTGGGTATATCTTTATGTGACTCCAGGTTTACCTTGCTTGACTCTGCGTTTGACTATGTGTGATTCTGGGCATGTCTGGACATGTCTGGGCATGTCTTGGCATGTCTGGACATGTCTGGGCATGTATTGGCATGTCTGGACATGTCTGGGCATCTCTAGACATGTCTGGTCATGTCTGGGAATGACTGGAAAACAGATATCTCTAGTTCTGGTCATAGTAGAGACAAACTGCCAGTGTCCACCGAAAGGGGAGAGTCCCAGCTATTTAAGTTTACCCTCAGAAATACTGTAAGTCAGGCAGTTCCTGAGATACCTAGGTGGGATAAAAGGTTTGGACCAGGACCACTGCATTGAAGTCAGATATCTCCGATTCCCTAGAGCCAATTTTTAATAATCTAGTACTCTTAGAAAAAGGGGACCCTCAGGTGTTTGCCTAAGACCCATATACCCCTGGTGCCCTTAGGCAAATGCCCATTGAGACCATACAAAAATAAGGCCCTGATTTGGGCACATCTTGGCATGACTTTAGTTATGACCAGGAACATGTCTGTACAAGACTCTGGGTACATCTGGGCATGACTCTAAATGTGACTTTGTTTGACTGTAGATGTGAGAATATAATCTTTAAATGAAGCTGAAAATGAAAATTTCTAAATATTAAGAATTTCTTCTTGAAATGATAGGAATTTTAATAAAATGTTTCCCTGAGTTGATAGAAGCTTATTCTAATGCCTGGTTTAAGCACAGGTCCTTATAATGTTATGGTGCTATGTGAAATACTCTGTAGGGCTTGTACATTTAAAATTTAGCTAAAAATGAAAATTTTAAAAATGTCAAAATTTCTATATTTATTCTGGGCATAAGTGTGTGTGCTTCTGTGTGTGTGTCTGTATATTACTCTGGGTATGACTCTAATTATGACTCTGGGTCTGACCCTGGGTATATCTTTATGTGACTCCAGGTTTACCTGTGCTTGACTCTGCGTTTGACTATGTGTGATTCTGGGCATGTCTGGACATGTCTGGACATGTCTGGGCATGTCTAGACATGTCAGGACATGTCTGGGCATGTATTGGCATGTCTGGACATGTCTGGGCATCTCTAGACATGTCTGGTCATGTCTGGGAATGACTGGAAAACTGATATCTCTAGTTCTGGTCATAGTAGAGACAAACTGCCAGTGTTCACCGAAAGGGGAGAGTCCCAGCTATTTAAGTTTACCCTCAGAAATACTGTAAGTCAGGCAGTTCCTGAGATACCTAGGTGGGATAACAGGTTTGGACCAGGACCACTGCATTGAAGTCAGATATCTCCGATTCCCTAGAGCCAATTTTTAATAATCTAGTACTCTTAGAAAAAGGGGACCCTCAGGTGTTTGCCTAAGACCCATATACCCCTGGTGCCCTTAGGCAAATGCCCATTGAGACCATACAAAAATAAGGCCCTGATTTGGGCACATCTTGGCATGACTTTAGTTATGACCAGGAACATGTCTGTACAAGACTCTGGGTACATCTGGGCATGACTCTAAATGTGAATTTGTTTGACTCTAGATGTGAGAATATAATCTTTAAATGTAGCTGAATATTACAATTTCTAAATATTAAGAATTTCTTCTTGAAATGATAGGAATTTTAATAAAATGTTCCCCTGAGTTGATAGAAGCTGGTTCTGATGCCTGGTTTAAGCACATGACCTAATAATGTTATAGAGTTATATTAAAAATTCTTAAGGTCCTGAACCCTTAAAATTTGGCTGTAAATTAAAATTTCAACATTTTTCAAATTTCAATTTAAAATTATAGGAACTTTAATAAAATGTTCCCCATAGTTGATAGAAGCTGATTCTGATGCCTGGTTTAAGCACTGGACCTAATAATGTGACGATGTTACATTAGCAATTCTGGTGACCCTCTACTCTTAAACTCTGGTAAAAATGAAAATTTCTAAATATACAGAATTTAGACTTAAAATTATAAGAACTTAATTAAAATGTTTACTTTACTTGATAAAGAGGATTCTGATGCCTGGTTTAAGCACTGGACCTAATAATGTTCTTATTTTATATAAGCAATTCTGTAGACTCTCTACTCTTAAAATTTAGCAGAAAATGAACATTTCAAAATATTCAGAATTTCTTCTTAAAATTATAGAAACTTAAATAAAATGTTTCCCTGAGTTGATAGAAGCTTATTCTAATGCCTGGTTTAAGCACAGGTCCTTATAATGTTATGGTGCTATGTGAAATACTCTGTAGGGCTTGTACATTTAAAATTTAGCTAAAAATGAAAATTTTAAAAATGTCAAAATTTCTATATTTATTCTGGGCATAAGTGTGTGTGCTTCTGTGTGTGTCTGTATATTACTCTGGGTATGACTCTAATTATGACTCTGGGTCTGACCCTGGGTATATCTTTATGTGACTCTAGGTTTACCTGTGCTTGACTCTGCGTTTGACTATGTGTGATTCTGGGCATGTCTGGACAAGTCTGGGCATGTCTTGGCATGTCTGGACATGTCTGGCCATGTCTAGACATGTCTGGACATGTCTGGGCATGTCTTGGCATGTCTGGACATGTCTGGGCATCTCTAGACATGTCTGGTCATGTCTGGGAATGACTGGAAAACTGATATCTCTAGTTCTGGTCATAGTAGAGACAAACTGCCAGTGTCCACCGAAAGGGGAGAGTCCCAGCTATTTAAGTTTACCCTCAGAAATACTGTAAGTCAGGCAGTTCCTGAGATACCTAGGTGGGATAACAGGTTTGGACCAGGACCACTGCATTGAAGTCAGATATCTCCGATTCCCTAGAGCCAATTTTTTATAATCTAGTACTCTTAGAAAAAGGGGACCCTCAGGTGTTTGCCTAAGACCCATATACCCCTGGTGCCCTTAGGCAAATGCCCATTGAGACCATACAAAAATAAGGCCCTGATTTGGGCACATCTTGGCATGACTTTAGTTATGACCAGGAACATGTCTGTACAAGACTCTGGGTACATCTGGGCATGACTCTAAATGTGACTTTGTTTGACTCTAGATGTGAGAATATAATCTTTAAATGTAGCTGAAAATGAAAATTTCTAAATATTAAGAATCTCTTCATGAAATGATAGGAATTTTAATAAAATGTTCCCCTGAGTTGATAGAAGCTGGTTCTGATGCCTGGTTTAAGCACATGACCTAATAATGTTATAGAGTTATATTAAAAATTCTTAAGGTCCTGAACCCTTAAAATTTGGCTGTAAATTAAAATTTCAACATTTTCCAAATTTCAATTTAAAATTATAGGAACTTTAATAAAATGTTCCCCATAGTTGATAGAAGCTGATTCTGATGCCTGGTTTAAGCACATGACCTAAAAATGTTATAGATTTATATTAAAAATTCTTAAGTTCCTGAACCCTTAAAATTTGGCTGTAAGTAAAAATTTCAACATTTTCCAAATTTCAATTTAAAATTATAGGAACTTTAATAAAATGTTCCCCATAGTTCATAGAAGCTGATTCTGATGCCTGGTTTAAGCACTGGACCTAATAATGTGACGATGTTACATTAGCAATTCTGGTGACCCTCTACTCTTAAACTCTGGTAAAAATGAAAATTTCTAAATATACAGAATTTAGACTTAAAATTATAGAACTTAAATAAAATGTTTACTTGAGTTGATACAGAGGATTCTGATGCCTGGTTTAAGCACTGGACCTAATAATGTTCTTATTTTATATTAGCAATTCTGTAGACTCTCTACTCTTAAAATTTAGCAGAAAATGAACATTTCAAAATATTTAGAATTTCTTCTTAAAATTATAGGAACTTAAATAAAATGTTTCCCTGAGTTGATAGAAGCTTATTCTAATGCCTGGTTTAAGCACAGGTCCTTATAATGTTATGGTGCTATGTGAAATACTCTGTAGGGCTTGTACATTTAAAATTTAGCTAAAAATAAAAATTTAAAAAATGTCAAAATTTCTATATTTATTCTGGGCATAAGTGTGTGTGCTTCTGTGTGTGTGTGTGTCTGTATATTACTCTGGGTATGACTCTGGGTATGACTCTAATTATGACTCTGGGTCTGACCCTGGGTATATCTTTATGTGACTCCAGGTTTACCTGTGCTTGACTCTGCGTTTGACTATGTGTGATTCTGGGCATGTCTGGACATGTCTGGGCATGTCTTGGCATGTCTGGACATGTCTGGGCATGTCTAGACATGTCTGGACATGTCTGGGCATGTATTGGCATGTCTGGACATGTCTGGGCATCTCTAGACATGTCTGGTCATGTCTGGGAATGACTGGAAAACAGATATCTCTAGTTCTGGTCATAGTAGAGACAAACTGCCAGTGTCCACCGAAAGGGGAGAGTCCCAGCTATTTAAGTTTACCCTCAGAAATACTGTAAGTCAGGCAGTTCCTGAGATACCTAGGTGGGATAAAAGGTTTGGACCAGGACCACTGCATTGAAGTCAGATATCTCCGATTCCCTAGAGCCAATTTTTAATAATCTAGTACTCTTAGAAAAAGGGGACCCTCAGGTGTTTGCCTAAGACCCATATACCCCTGGTGCCCTTAGGCAAATGCCCATTGAGACCATACAAAAATAAGGCCCTGATTTGGGCACATCTTGGCATGACTTTAGTTATGACCAGGAACATGTCTGTACAAGACTCTGGGTACATCTGGGCATGACTCTAAATGTGACTTTGTTTGACTCTAGATGTGAGAATATAATCTTTAAATGTAGCTGAAAATGAAAATTTCTAAATATTAAGAATTTCTTCTTGAAATGATAGGAATTTTAATAAAATGTTTCCCTGAGTTGATAGAAGCTTATTCTAATGCCTGGTTTAAGCACAGGTCCTTATAATGTTATGGTGCTATGTGAAATACTCTGTAGGGCTTGTACATTTAAAATTTAGCTAAAAATGAAAATTTTAAAAATGTCAAAATTTCTATATTTATTCTGGGCATAAGTGTGTGTGCTTCTGTGTGTGTGTCTGTATATTACTCTGGGTATGACTCTAATTATGACTCTGGGTCTGACCCTGGGTATATCTTTATGTGACTCCAGGTTTACCTGTGCTTGACTCTGCGTTTGACTATGTGTGATTCTGGGCATGTCTGGACATGTCTGGACATGTCTGGACATGTCTGGACATGTCTGGGCATGTCTAGACATGTCAGGACATGTCTGGGCATGTATTGGCATGTCTGGACATGTCTGGGCATCTCTAGACATGTCTGGT
This sequence comes from Pseudophryne corroboree, assembly GCF_028390025.1. Classification (NCBI taxonomy): domain Eukaryota; kingdom Metazoa; phylum Chordata; class Amphibia; order Anura; family Myobatrachidae; genus Pseudophryne; species Pseudophryne corroboree. Next base: position 227,459,126 of record NC_086446.1, read on the forward strand.
CATGTCTGGGAATGACTGGAAAACTGATATCTCTAGTTCTGGTCATAGTAGAGACAAACTGCCAGTGTTCACCGAAAGGGGAGAGTCCCAGCTATTTAAGTTTACCCTCAGAAATACTGTAAGTCAGGCAGTTCCTGAGATACCTAGGTGGGATAACAGGTTTGGACCAGGACCACTGCATTGAAGTCAGATATCTCCGATTCCCTAGAGCCAATTTTTAATAATCTAGTACTCTTAGAAAAAGGGGACCCTCAGGTGTTTGCCTAAGACCCATATACCCCTGGTGCCCTTAGGCAAATGCCCATTGAGACCATACAAAAATAAGGCCCTGATTTGGGCACATCTTGGCATGACTTTAGTTATGACCAGGAACATGTCTGTACAAGACTCTGGGTACATCTGGGCATGACTCTAAATGTGAATTTGTTTGACTCTAGATGTGAGAATATAATCTTTAAATGTAGCTGAATATTACAATTTCTAAATATTAAGAATTTCTTCTTGAAATGATAGGAATTTTAATAAAATGTTCCCCTGAGTTGATAGAAGCTGGTTCTGATGCCTGGTTTAAGCACATGACCTAATAATGTTATAGAGTTATATTAAAAATTCTTAAGGTCCTGAACCCTTAAAATTTGGCTGTAAATTAAAATTTCAACATTTTTCAAATTTCAATTTAAAATTATAGGAACTTTAATAAAATGTTCCCCATAGTTGATAGAAGCTGATTCTGATGCCTGGTTTAAGCACTGGACCTAATAATGTGACGATGTTACATTAGCAATTCTGGTGACCCTCTACTCTTAAACTCTGGTAAAAATGAAAATTTCTAAATATACAGAATTTAGACTTAAAATTATAAGAACTTAATTAAAATGTTTACTTTACTTGATAAAGAGGATTCTGATGCCTGGTTTAAGCACTGGACCTAATAATGTTCTTATTTTATATAAGCAATTCTGTAGACTCTCTACTCTTAAAATTTAGCAGAAAATGAACATTTCAAAATATTCAGAATTTCTTCTTAAAATTATAGAAACTTAAATAAAATGTTTCCCTGAGTTGATAGAAGCTTATTCTAATGCCTGGTTTAAGCACAGGTCCTTATAATGTTATGGTGCTATGTGAAATACTCTGTAGGGCTTGTACATTTAAAATTTAGCTAAAAATGAAAATTTTAAAAATGTCAAAATTTCTATATTTATTCTGGGCATAAGTGTGTGTGCTTCTGTGTGTGTCTGTATATTACTCTGGGTATGACTCTAATTATGACTCTGGGTCTGACCCTGGGTATATCTTTATGTGACTCTAGGTTTACCTGTGCTTGACTCTGCGTTTGACTATGTGTGATTCTGGGCATGTCTGGACAAGTCTGGGCATGTCTTGGCATGTCTGGACATGTCTGGCCATGTCTAGACATGTCTGGACATGTCTGGGCATGTCTTGGCATGTCTGGACATGTCTGGGCATCTCTAGACATGTCTGGTCATGTCTGGGAATGACTGGAAAACTGATATCTCTAGTTCTGGTCATAGTAGAGACAAACTGCCAGTGTCCACCGAAAGGGGAGAGTCCCAGCTATTTAAGTTTACCCTCAGAAATACTGTAAGTCAGGCAGTTCCTGAGATACCTAGGTGGGATAACAGGTTTGGACCAGGACCACTGCATTGAAGTCAGATATCTCCGATTCCCTAGAGCCAATTTTTTATAATCTAGTACTCTTAGAAAAAGGGGACCCTCAGGTGTTTGCCTAAGACCCATATACCCCTGGTGCCCTTAGGCAAATGCCCATTGAGACCATACAAAAATAAGGCCCTGATTTGGGCACATCTTGGCATGACTTTAGTTATGACCAGGAACATGTCTGTACAAGACTCTGGGTACATCTGGGCATGACTCTAAATGTGACTTTGTTTGACTCTAGATGTGAGAATATAATCTTTAAATGTAGCTGAAAATGAAAATTTCTAAATATTAAGAATTTCTTCATGAAATGATAGGAATTTTAATAAAATGTTCCCCTGAGTTGATAGAAGCTGGTTCTGATGCCTGGTTTAAGCACATGACCTAATAATGTTATAGAGTTATATTAAAAATTCTTAAGGTCCTGAACCCTTAAAATTTGGCTGTAAATTAAAATTTCAACATTTTCCAAATTTCAATTTAAAATTATAGGAACTTTAATAAAATGTTCCCCATAGTTGATAGAAGCTGATTCTGATGCCTGGTTTAAGCACATGACCTAAAAATGTTATAGATTTATATTAAAAATTCTTAAGTTCCTGAACCCTTAAAATTTGGCTGTAAGTAAAAATTTCAACATTTTCCAAATTTCAATTTAAAATTATAGGAACTTTAATAAAATGTTCCCCATAGTTCATAGAAGCTGATTCTGATGCCTGGTTTAAGCACTGGACCTAATAATGTGACGATGTTACATTAGCAATTCTGGTGACCCTCTACTCTTAAACTCTGGTAAAAATGAAAATTTCTAAATATACAGAATTTAGACTTAAAATTATAGAACTTAAATAAAATGTTTACTTGAGTTGATACAGAGGATTCTGATGCCTGGTTTAAGCACTGGACCTAATAATGTTCTTATTTTATATTAGCAATTCTGTAGACTCTCTACTCTTAAAATTTAGCAGAAAATGAACATTTCAAAATATTTAGAATTTCTTCTTAAAATTATAGGAACTTAAATAAAATGTTTCCCTGAGTTGATAGAAGCTTATTCTAATGCCTGGTTTAAGCACAGGTCCTTATAATGTTATGGTGCTATGTGAAATACTCTGTAGAGCTTGTACATTTAAAATTTAGCTAAAAATGAAAATTTTTAAAATGTCAAAATTTCTATATTTATTCTGGGCATAAGTGTGTGTGCTTCTGTGTGTGTCTGTATATTACTCTGGGCATGACTCTAATTATGACTCTGGGTCTGACCCTGGGTATATCTTTATGTGACTCCAGGTTTACCTGTGCTTGACTCTGCGTTTGACTATGTGTGATTCTGGGCATGTCTGGACATGTCTGGGCATGTCTTGGCATGTCTGGACATGTCTGGGCATGTCTAGACATGTCTGGACATGTCTGGGCATGTCTTGGCATGTCTGGACATGTCTGGGCATCTCTAGACATGTCTGGTCATGTCTGGGAATGACTGGAAAACTGATATCTCTAGTTCTGGTCATAGTAGAGACAAACTGCCAGTGTCCACCGAAAGGGGAGAGTCCCAGCTATTTAAGTTTACCCTCAGAAATACTGTAAGTCAGGCAGTTCCTGAGATACCTAGGTGGGATAACAGGTTTGGACCAGGACCACTGCATTGAAGTCAGATATCTCCGATTCCCTAGAGCCAATTTTTAATAATCTAGTACTCTTAGAAAAAGGGGACCCTCAGGTGTTTGCCTAAGACCCATATACCCCTGGTGCCCTTAGGCAAATGCCCATTGAGACCATACAAAAATAAGGCCCTGATTTGGGCACATCTTGGCATGACTTTAGTTATGACCAGGAACATGTCTGTACAAGACTCTGGGTACATCTGGGCATGACTCTAAATGTGACTTTGTTTGACTCTAGATGTGAGAATATAATCTTTAAATGTAGCTGAAAATGAAAATTTCTAAATATTAAGAATTTCTTCTTGAAATGATAGGAATTTTAATAAAATGTTCCCCTGAGTTGATAGAAGCTGGTTCTGATGCCTGGTTTAAGCACATGACCTAATAATGTTATAGAGTTATATTAAAAATTCTTAAGGTCCTGAACCCTTAAAATTTGGCTGTAAATTAAAATTTCAAAATTTTCCAAATTTCGATTTAAAATTATAGGAACTTTAATAAAATGTTCCCCATAGTTGATAGAAGCTGATTCTGATGCCTGGTTTAAGCACTGGACCTAATAATGTGACGATGTTACATTAGCAATTCTGGTGACCCTCTACTCTTAAACTCTGGTAAAAATGAAAATTTCTAAATATACAGAATTTAGACTTAAAATTATAAGAACTTAAATAAAATATTTACTTGAGTTGATACAGAGGATTCTGATGCCTGGTTTAAGCACTGGACCTAATAATGTTCTTATTTTATACAAGCAATTCTGTAGACTCTACTCTTAAAATTTAGCAGAAAATGAACATTTCAAAATATTTAGAATTTCTTCTTAAAATTATAGGAACTTAAATAAAATGTTTCCCTGAGTTGATAGAAGCTTATTCTAATGCCTGGTTTAAGCACAGGTCCTTATAATGTTATGGTGCTATGTGAAATACTCTGTAGGGCTTGTACATTTAAAATTTAGCTAAAAATGAAAATTTTAAAAATGTCAAAATTTCTATATTTATTCTGGGCATAAGTGTGTGTGCTTCTGTGTGTGTCTGTATATTACTCTGGGTATGACTCTAATTATGACTCTGGGTCTGACCCTGGGTATATCTTTATGTGACTCTAGGTTTACCTGTGCTTGACTCTGCGTTTGACTATGTGTGATTCTGGGCATGTCTGGACATGTCTGGGCAAGTCTTGGCATGTCTGGACATGTCTGGGCATGTCTAGACATGTCTGGACATGTCTGGGCATGTCTTGGCATGTCTGGACATGTCTGGGCATCTCTAGACATGTCTGGTCATGTCTGGGAATGACTGGAAAACAGATATCTCTAGTTCTGGTCATAGTAGAGACAAACTGCCAGTGTCCACCGAAAGGGGAGAGTCCCAGCTATTTAAGTTTACCCTCAGAAATACTGTAAGTCAGGCAGTTCCTGAGATACCTAGGTGGGATAAAAGGATTGGACCAGGACCACTGCATTGAAGTCAGATATCTCCGATTCCCTAGAGCCAAATTTTAATAATCTAGTACTCTTAGAAAAAGGGGACCCTCAGGTGTTTGCCTAAGACCCATATACCCCTGGTGCCCTTAGGCAAATGCCCATTGAGACCATACAAAAATAAGGCCCTGATTTGGGCACATCTTGGCATGACTTTAGTTATGACCAGGAACATGTCTGTACAAGACTCTGGGTACATCTGGGCATGACTCTAAATGTGACTTTGTTTGACTCTAGATGTGAGAATATAATCTTTAAATGTAGCTGAAAATGAAAATTTCTAAATATTAAGAATTTCTTCTTGAAATGATAGGAATTTTAATAAAATGTTCCCCTGAGTTGATAGAAGCTAGTTCTGATGCCTGGTTTAAGCACATGACCTAATAATGTTATAGAGTTATATTAAAAATTCTTAAGGTCCTGAACCCTTAAAATTTGTCTGTAAATTAAAATTTCAACATTTTCCAAATTTCGATTTAAAATTATAGGAACTTTAATAAAATGTTCCCCATAGTTGATAGAAGCTGATTCTGGTGCCTGGTTTAAGCACTGGACCTAATAATGTGACGATGTTACATTAGCAATTCTGGTGACCCTCTACTCTTAAACTCTGGTAAAAATGAAAATTTCTAAATATACAGAATTTAGACTTAAAATTATAAGAACTTAAATAAAATATTTACTTGAGTTGATAAAGAGGATTCTGATGCCTGGTTTAAGCACTGGACCTAATAATGTTCTTATTTTATATAAGCAATTCTGTAGACTCTCTACTCTTAAAATTTAGCAGAAAATGAACATTTCAAAATATTTAGAATTTCTTCTTAAAATTATAGGAACTTAAATAAAATGTTTCCCTGAGTTGATAGAAGCTTATTCTAATGCCTGGTTTAAGCACAGGTCCTTATAATGTTATGGTGCTATGTGAAATACTCTGTAGGGCTTGTACATTTAAAATTTAGCTAAAAATAAAAATTTAAAAAATGTCAAAATGTCTATATTTATTCTGGGCATAAGTGTGTGTGCTTCTGTGTGTGTGTCTGTATATTACTCTGGGTATGACTCTGGGTATGACTCTAATTATGACTCTGGGTCTGACCCTGGGTATATCTTTATGTGACTCCAGGTTTACCTGTGCTTGACTCTGCGTTTGACTATGTGTGATTCTGGGCATGTCTGGACATGTCTGGGCATGTCTTGGCATGTCTGGACATGTCTGGGCATGTCTAGACATGTCTGGACATGTCTGGGCATGTATTGGCATGTCTGGACATGTCTGGGCATCTCTAGACATGTCTGGTCATGTCTGGGAATGACTGGAAAACAGATATCTCTAGTTCTGGTCATAGTAGAGACAAACTGCCAGTGTCCACCGAAAGGGGAGAGTCCCAGCTATTTAAGTTTACCCTCAGAAATACTGTAAGTCAGGCAGTTCCTGAGATACCTAGGTGGGATAAAAGGTTTGGACCAGGACCACTGCATTGAAGTCAGATATCTCCGATTCCCTAGAGCCAATTTTTAATAATCTAGTACTCTTAGAAAAAGGGGACCCTCAGGTGTTTGCCTAAGACCCATATACCCCTGGTGCCCTTAGGCAAATGCCCATTGAGACCATACAAAAATAAGGCCCTGATTTGGGCACATCTTGGCATGACTTTAGTTATGACCAGGAACATGTCTGTACAAGACTCTGGGTACATCTGGGCATGACTCTAAATGTGACTTTGTTTGACTCTAGATGTGAGAATATAATCTTTAAATGAAGCTGAAAATGAAAATTTCTAAATATTAAGAATTTCTTCTTGAAATGATAGGAATTTTAATAAAATGTTTCCCTGAGTTGATAGAAGCTTATTCTAATGCCTGGTTTAAGCACAGGTCCTTATAATGTTATGGTGCTATGTGAAATACTCTGTAGGGCTTGTACATTTAAAATTTAGCTAAAAATGAAAATTTTAAAAATGTCAAAATTTCTATATTTATTCTGGGCATAAGTGTGTGTGCTTCTGTGTGTGTGTCTGTATATTACTCTGGGTATGACTCTAATTATGACTCTGGGTCTGACCCTGGGTATATCTTTATGTGACTCCAGGTTTACCTGTGCTTGACTCTGCGTTTGACTATGTGTGATTCTGGGCATGTCTGGACATGTCTGGGCATGTCTAGACATGTCAGGACATGTCTGGGCATGTATTGGCATGTCTGGACATGTCTGGGCATCTCTAGACATGTCTGGTCATGTCTGGGAATGACTGGAAAACTGATATCTCTAGTTCTGGTCATAGTAGAGACAAACTGCCAGTGTTCACCGAAAGGGGAGAGTCCCAGCTATTTAAGTTTACCCTCAGAAATACTGTAAGTCAGGCAGTTCCTGAGATACCTAGGTGGGATAACAGGTTTGGACCAGGACCACTGCATTGAAGTCAGATATCTCCGATTCCCTAGAGCCAATTTTTAATAATCTAGTACTCTTAGAAAAAGGGGACCCTCAGGTGTTTGCCTAAGACCCATATACCCCTGGTGCCCTTAGGCAAATGCCCATTGAGACCATACAAAAATAAGGCCCTGATTTGGGCACATCTTGGCATGACTTTAGTTATGACCAGGAACATGTCTGTACAAGACTCTGGGTACATCTGGGCATGACTCTAAATGTGAATTTGTTTGACTCTAGATGTGAGAATATAATCTTTAAATGTAGCTGAATATTACAATTTCTAAATATTAAGAATTTCTTCTTGAAATTATAGGAACTTAAATAAAATGTTTCCCTGAGTTGATAGAAGCTTATTCTAATGCCTGGTTTAAGCACAGGTCCTTATAATGTTATGGTGCTATGTGAAATACTCTGTAGGGCTTGTACATTTAAAATTTAGCTAAAAATAAAAAATTTAAAAATGTCAAAATTTCTATATTTATTCTGGGCATAAGTGTGTGTGCTTCTGTGTGTGTGTCTGTATATTACTCTGGGTATGACTCTGGGTATGACTCTAATTATGACTCTGGGTCTGACCCTGGGTATATCTTTATGTGACTCCAGGTTTACCTGTGCTTGACTCTGCTTTTGACTATGTGTGATTCTGGGCATGTCTGGACATGTCTGGGCATGTCTTGGCATGTCTGGGCATGTCTTGGCATGTCTGGACATGTCTGGGCATCTCTAGACATGTCTGGTCATGTCTGGGAATGACTGGAAAACAGATATCTCTAGTTCTGGTCATAGTAGAGACAAACTGCCAGTGTCCACCGAAAGGGGAGAGTCCCAGCTATTTAAGTTTACCCTCAGAAATACTGTAAGTCAGGCAGTTCCTGAGATACCTAGGTGGGATAAAAGGTTTGGACCAGGACCACTGCATTGAAGTCAGATATCTCCGATTCCCTAGAGCCAATTTTTAATAATCTAGTACTCTTAGAAAAAGGGGACCCTCTGGTGTTTGCCTAAGACCCATATACCCCTGGTGCCCTTAGGCAAATGCCCATTGAGACCATACAAAAATAAGGCCCTGATTTGGGCACATCTTGGCATGACTTTAGTTATGACCAGGAACATGTCTGTACAAGACTCTGGGTACATCTGGGCATGACTCTAAATGTGACTTTGTTTGACTCTAGATGTGAGAATATAATCTTTAAATGTAGCTGAAAATGAAAATTTCTAAATATTAAGAATTTCTTCTTGAAATGATAGGAATTTTAATAAAATGTTCCCCTGAGTTGATAGAAGCTAGTTCTGATGCCTGGTTTAAGCACATGACCTAATAATGTTATAGAGTTATATTAAAAATTCTTAAGGTCCTGAACCCTTAAAATTTGGCTGTAAATTAAAATTTCAACATTTTCCAAATTTCGATTTAAAATTATAGGAACTTTAATAAAATGTTCCCCATAGTTGATAGAAGCTGATTCTGGTGCCTGGTTTAAGCACTGGACCTAATAATGTGACGATGTTACATTAGCAATTCTGGTGACCCTCTACTCTTAAACTCTGGTAAAAATGAAAATTTCTAAATATACAGAATTTAGACTTAAAATTATAAGAACTTAAATAAAATATTTACTTGAGTTGATAAAGAGGATTCTGATGCCTGGTTTAAGCACTGGACCTAATAATGTTCTTATTTTATATAAGCAATTCTGTAGACTCTCTACTCTTAAAATTTAGCAGAAAATGAACATTTCAAAATATTTAGAATTTCTTCTTAAAATTATAGGAACTTAAATAAAATGTTTCCCTGAGTTGATAGAAGCTTATTCTAATGCCTGGTTTAAGCACAGGTCCTTATAATGTTATGGTGCTATGTGAAATACTCTGTAGGGCTTGTACATTTAAAATTTAGCTAAAAATAAAAATTTAAAAAATGTCAAAATTTCTATATTTATTCTGGGCATAAGTGTGTGTGCTTCTGTGTGTGTGTGTCTGTATATTACTCTGGGTATGACTCTGGGTATGACTCTAATTATGACTCTGGGTCTGACCCTGGGTATATCTTTATGTGACTCCAGGTTTACCTGTGCTTGACTCTGCGTTTGACTATGTGTGATTCTGGGCATGTCTGGACAAGTCTGGGCATGTCTTGGCATGTCTGGACATGTCTGGGCATGTCTAGACATGTCTGGTCATGTCTGGGAATGACTGGAAAACTAATATCTCTAGTTCTGGTCATAGTAGAGACAAACTGCCAGTGTCCACCGAAAGGGGAGAGTCCCAGCTATTTAAGTTTACCCTCAGAAATACTGTAAGTCAGGCAGTTCCTGAGATACCTAGGTGGGATAACAGGTTTGGACCAGGACCACTGCATTGAAGTCAGATATCTCCGATTCCCTAGAGCCAATTTTTAATAATCTAGTACTCTTAGAAAAAGGGGACCCTCAGGTGTTTGCCTAAGACCCATATACCCGTGGTGCCCTTAGGCAAATGCCCATTGAGACCATACAAAAATAAGGCCCTGATTTGGGCACATCTTGGCATGACTTTAGTTATGACCAGGAACATGTCTGTACAAGACTCTGGGTACATCTGGGCATGACTCTAAATGTGACTTTGTTTGACTCTAGATGTGAGAATATAATCTTTAAATGTAGCTGAAAATGAAAATTTCTAAATATTAAGAATTTCTTCTTGAAATGATAGGAATTTTAATAAAATGTTCCCCTGAGTTGATAGAAGCTGGTTCTGATGCCTGGTTTAAGCACATGACCTAATAATGTTATAGAGTTATATTAAAAATTCTTAAGGTCCTGAACCCTTAAAATTTGGCTGTAAATTAAAATTTCAACATTTTCCAAATTTCAATTTAAAATTATAGGAACTTTAATAAAATGTTCCCCATAGTTGATAGAAGCTGATTCTGATGCCTGGTTTAAGCACATGACCTAATAATGTTATAGATTTATATTAAAAATTCTTAAGTTCCTGAACCCTTAAAATTTGGCTGTAAATAAAAATTTCAACATTTTCCAAATTTCAATTTAAAATTATAGGAACTTTAATAAAATGTTCCCCATAGTTCATAGAAGCTGATTCTGATGCCTGGTTTAAGCACTGGACCTAATAATGTGACGATGTTACATTAGCAATTCTGGTGACCCTCTAATCTTAAACTCTGGTAAAAATGAAAATTTCTAAATATACAGAATTTAGACTTAAAATTATAGAACTTAAATAAAATGTTTACTTGAGTTGATACAGAGGATTCTGATGCCTGGTTTAAGCACTGGACCTAATAATGTTCTTATTTTATATTAGCAATTCTGTAGACTCTCTACTCTTAAAATTTAGCAGAAAATGAACATTTCAAAATATTTAGAATTTCTTCTTAAAATTATAGGAACTTAAATAAAATGTTTCCCTGAGTTGATAGAAGCTTATTCTAATGCCTGGTTTAAGCACAGGTCCTTATAATGTTATGGTGCTATGTGAAATACTCTGTAGAGCTTGTACATTTAAAATTTAGCTAAAAATGAAAATTTTTAAAATGTCAAAATTTCTATATTTATTCTGGGCATAAGTGTGTGTGCTTCTGTGTGTGTCTGTATATTACTCTGGGCATGACTCTAATTATGACTCTGGGTCTGACCCTGGGTATATCTTTATGTGACTCCAGGTTTACCTGTGCTTGACTCTGCGTTTGACTATGTGTGATTCTGGGCATGTCTGGACATGTCTGGGCATGTCTTGGCATGTCTGGACATGTCTGGGCATGTCTAGACATGTCTGGACATGTCTGGGCATGTCTTGGCATGTCTGGACATGTCTGGGCATCTCTAGACATGTCTGGTCATGTCTGGGAATGACTGGAAAACTGATATCTCTAGTTCTGGTCATAGTAGAGACAAACTGCCAGTGTCCACCGAAAGGGGAGAGTCCCAGCTATTTAAGTTTACCCTCAGAAATACTGTAAGTCAGGCAGTTCCTGAGATACCTAGGTGGGATAACAGGTTTGGACCAGGACCACTGCATTGAAGTCAGATATCTCCGATTCCCTAGAGCCAATTTTTAATAATCTAGTACTCTTAGAAAAAGGGGACCCTCAGGTGTTTGCCTAAGTCCCATATACCCCTGGTGCCCTTAGGCAAATGCCCATTGAGACCATACAAAAATAAGGCCCTGATTTGGGCACATCTTGGCATGACTTTAGTTATGACCAGGAACATGTCTGTACAAGACTCTGGGTACATCTGGGCATGACTCTAAATGTGACTTTGTTTGACTCTAGATGTGAGAATATCATCTTTAAATGTAGCTGAAAATGAAAATTTCTAAATATTAAGAATTTCTTCTTGAAATGATAGGAATTTTAATAAAATGTTCCCCTGAGTTGATAGAAGCTGGTTCTGATGCCTGGTTTAAGCACATGACCTAATAATGTTATAGAGTTATATTAAAAATTCTTAAGGTCCTGAACCCTTAAAATTTGGCTGTAAATTAAAATTTCAAAATTTTCCAAATTTCGATTTAAAATTATAGGAACTTTAATAAAATGTTCCCCATAGTTGATAGAAGCTGATTCTGATGCCTGGTTTAAGCACTGGACCTAATAATGTGACGATGTTACATTAGCAATTCTGGTGACCCTCTACTCTTAAACTCTGGTAAAAATGAAAATTTCTAAATATACAGAATTTAGACTTAAAATTATAAGAACTTAAATAAAATATTTACTTGAGTTGATACAGAGGATTCTGATGCCTGGTTTAAGCACTGGACCTAATAATGTTCTTATTTTATACAAGCAATTCTGTAGACTCTCTACTCTTAAAATTTAGCAGAAAATGAACATTTCAAAATATTTAGAATTTCTTCTTAAAATTATAGGAACTTAAATAAAATGTTTCCCTGAGTTGATAGAAGCTTATTCTAATGCCTGGTTTAAGCACAGGTCCTTATAATGTTATGGTGCTATGTGAAATACTCTGTAGGGCTTGTACATTTAAAATTTAGCTAAAAATGAAAATTTTTAAAAGGACAAAATGTCTATATTTATTCTGGGCATAAGTGTGTGTGCTTCTGTGTGTGTGTCTGTATATTACTCTGGGTATGACTCTGGGTATGACTCTAATTATGACTCTGGGTCTGACCCTGGGTATATCTTTATGTGACTCCAGGTTTACCTGTGCTTGACTCTGCGTTTGACTATGTGTGATTCTGGGCATGTCTGGACATGTCTGGGCATGTCTTGGCATGTCTGGACATGTCTTGGCATGTCTGGACATGTCTGGGCATCTCTAGACATGTCTGGGCATGTCTTGGCATGTCTGGACATGTCTGGGCATCTCTAGACATGTCTGGTCATGTCTGGGAATGACTGGAAAACTGATATCTCTAGTTCTGGTCATAGTAGATACAAACTGCCAGTGTCCACCGAAAGGGGAGAGTCCCAGCTATTTAAGTTTACCCTCAGAAATACTGTAAGTCAGGCAGTTCCTGAGATACCTAGGTGGGATAACAGGTTTGGACCAGGACCACTGCATTGAAGTCAGATATCTCCGATTCCCTAGAGCCAATTTTGAATAATCTAGTACTCTTAGAAAAAGGGGAACCTCAGGTGTTTGCCTAAAACCCATATACCCCTGGTGCCCTTAGGCAAATGCCCATTGAGACCATACAAAAATAAGGCCCTGATTTGGGCATGTCTTGGCATGACTTTAGTTATGACCAGGAACATGTCTGTACAAGACTCTGGGTACATCTGGGCATGACTCTAAATGTGACTTTGTTTGACTCTAGATGTGAGAATATAATCTTTAAATGTAGCTGAAAATGAAAATTTCTAAATATTAAGAATTTCTTCTTAAAATTATAGGAATTTTAATAAAATGTTCCCCTGAGTTGATAGAAGCTGGTTCTGATGCCTGGTTTAAGCTCATGACCTAATAATGTTATAGAGTTATATTAAAAATTCTTAAGGTCCTGAACACTTAAAATTTGGCTGTAAATTAAAATTTCAACATTTTCCAAATTTCGATTTAAAATTATAGGAACTTTAATAAAGTGTTCCCCATAGTTAATAGAAGCTGATTCTGATGCCTGGTTTAAGCACTGGACCTAATAATGTGACGATGTTACATTAGCAATTCTGGTGACCCTCTACTCTTAAACTCTGGTAAAAATGAAAATTTCTAAATATACAGAATTTAGACTTAAAATTATAAGAACTTAAATAAAATGTTTACTTGAGTTGATAAAGAGGATTCTGATGCCTCGTATAAGCACTGGACCTAATAATGTTCTTATTTTATATTAGCAATGCTGTAGACTCTCTACTCTTAAAATTTAGCAGAAAATGAACATTTCAAAATATTTAGAATTTCTTCTTAAAATTATAGGAACTTAAATAAAATGTTTCCCTGAGTTGATAGAAGCTTATTCTAATGCCTGGTTTAAGCACAGGTCCTTATAATGTTATGGTGCTATGTGAAATACTCTGTAGGGCTTGTACATTTAAAATTTAGCTAAAAATGAAAATTTTTAAAAGGACAAAATGTCTATATTTATTCTGGGCATAAGTGTGTGTGCTTCTGTGTGTGTGTCTGTATATTACTATGGGTATGACACTGGGTATGACTCTGTTTATGACTCTGGGTCTGACCCTGGGTATAACTTTATGTGACTCCAGGTTTACCTGTGCTTGACTCTGCGTTTGACTATGTGTGATTCTGGGCATGTCTGGACATGTCTGGGCATGTCTTGGCATGTCTGGACATGTCTGGGCATCTCTAGACATGTCTGGACATGTCTGGGCATGTCTTGGCATGTCTGGACATGTCTGGGCATCTCTAGACATGTCTGGTCATGTCTGGGAATGACTGGAAAACTGATATCTCTAGTTCTGGTCATAGTAGATACAAACTGCCAGTGTCCACCGAAAGTGGAGAGTCCCAGTTATTTAAGTTTACCCTCAGAAATACTGTAAGTCAGGCAGTTCCTGAGATATCTAGGTGGGATAACAGGTTTGGACCAGGACCACTGCATTGAAGTCAGATATCTCCGATTCCCTAGAGCCAATTTTGAATAATCTAGTACTCTTAGAAAAAGGGGAACCTCAGGTGTTTGCCTAAGACCCATATACCCCTGGTGCCCTTAGGCAAATGCCCATTGAGACCATACAAAAATAAGGCCCTGATTTGGGCATGTCTTGGCATGACTTTAGTTATGACCAGGAACATGTCTGTATAAGACTCTGGGTACATCTGGGCATGACTCTAAATGTGACTTTGTTTGACTCTAGATGTGAGAATATAATCTTTAAATGTAGCTGAAAATGAAAATTTCTAAATATTTAGAATTTCTTCTTGAAATTATAGGAATTTTAATAAAATGTTCCCCTGAGTTGATAGAAGTTGGTTCTGATGCCTGGTTTAAGCTCATGACCTAATAATGTTATAGAGTTATATTAAAAATTCTTAAGGTCCTGAACACTTAAAATTTGGCTGTAAATTAAAATTTCAACATTTTCCAAATTTCGATTTTTAATTATAGGAACTTTAATAAAGTGTTCCCCATAGTTAATATAAGCTGATTCTGATGCCTGGTTTAAGCACTGGACCTAATAATGTGACGATGTTACATTAGCAATTCTGGTGACCCTCTACTCTTAAACTCTGGTAAAAATGAAAATATCTAAATATACAGAATTTAGACTTAAAATTATAAGAACTTAAATAAAATGTTTACTTGAGTTGATAAAGAGGATTCTGATGCCTCGTATAAGCACTGGACCTAATAATGTTCTTATTTTATATTAGCAATGCTGTAGACTCTCTACTCTTAAAATTTAGCAGAAAATGAACATTTCAAAATATTTAGAATTTCTTCTTAAAATTATAGGAACTTAAATAAAATGTTTCCCTGAGTTGATAGAAGCTTATTCTAATGCCTGGTTTAAGCACAGGTCCTTATACTGTTATGGTGCTATGTGAAATACTCTGTAGGGCTTGTACATTTAAAATTTAGCTAAAAATGAAAATTTTTAAAATGTCAAAATTTCTATATTTATTCTGGTCATAAGTGTGTGTGCTTCTGTGTGTGTGTGTATGTATATTACTCTGGGTATGACTCTGGGTATGACTCTAATTATGACTCTGGGTCTGACCCTGGGTATATCTTTATGTGACTCCAGGTTTACCTGTGCTTGACTCTGCGTTTGACTATGTGTGATTCTGGGCATGTCTGGACATGTCTGGGCATGTCTTGGCATGTCTGGACATGTCTTGGCATGTCTGGACATGTCTGGGCATCTCTAGACATGTCTGGACATGTCTGGGCATGTCTTGGCATGTCTGGACATGTCTGGGCATCTCTAGACATGTCTGGTCATGTCTGGGAATGACTGGAAAACTGATATCTCTAGTTCTGGTCATAGTAGATACAAACTGCCAGTGTCCACTGAAAGGGGAGAGTCCCAGCTATTTAAGTTTACCCTCAGAAATACTGTGAGTCAGGCAGTTCCTGAGATACCTAGGTGGGATAACAGGTTTGGACCAGGACCACTGCATTGAAGTCAGATATCTCCGATTCCCTAGAGCCAATTTTGAATAATCTAGTACTCTTAGAAAAAGGGGAACCTCAGGTGTTTGCCTAAAACCCATATACCCCTGGTGCCCTTAGGCAAATGCCCATTGAGACCATACAAAAATAAGGCCCTGATTTGGGCATGTCTTGGCATGACTTTAGTTATGACCAGGAACATGTCTGTACAAGACTCTGGGTACATCTGGGCATGACTCTAAATTTGACTTTGTTTGACTCTAGATGTGAGAATATAATCTTTAAATGTAGCTGAAAATGAAAATTTCTAAATATTAAGAATTTCTTCTTAAAATTATAGGAATTTTAATAAAATGTTCCCCTGAGTTGATAGAAGCTGGTTCTGATGCCTGGTTTAAGCTCATGACCTAATAATGTTATAGAGTTATATTAAAAATTCTTAAGGTCCTGAACACTTAAAATTTGGCTGTAAATTAAAATTTCAACATTTTCCAAATTTCGATTTAAAATTATAGGAACTTTAATAAAGTGTTCCCCATAGTTAATAGAAGCTGATTCTGATGCCTGGTTTAAGCACTGGACCTAATAATGTGACGATGTTACATTAGCAATTCTGGTGACCCTCTACTCTTAAACTCTGGTAAAAATGAAAATTTCTAAATATACAGAATTTAGACTTAAAATTATAAGAACTTAAATAAAATGTTTACTTGAGTTGATAAAGAGGATTCTGATGCCTCGTATAAGCACTGGACCTAATAATGTTCTTATTTTATATTAGCAATGCTGTAGACTCTCTACTCTTAAAATTTAGCAGAAAATGAACATTTCAAAATATTTAGAATTTCTTCTTAAAATTATAGGAACTTAAATAAAATGTTTCCCTGAGTTGATAGAAGCTTATTCTAATGCCTGGTTTAAGCACAGGTCCTTATAATGTTATGGTGCTATGTGAAATACTCTGTAGGGCTTGTACATTTAAAATTTAGCTAAAAATGAAAATTTTTAAAATGTCAAAATTTCTATATTTATTCTGGGCATAAGTGTGTGTGCTTCTGTGTGTGTGTCTGTATATTACTCTGGGTATGACACTGGGTATGACTCTATTTATGACTCTGGGTCTGACCCTGGGTATATCTTTATGTGACTCCAGGTTTACCTGTGCTTGACTCTGCGTTTGACTATGTGTGATTCTGGGCATGTCTGGACATGTCTGGGCATGTCTTGGCATGTCTGGACATGTCTGGGCATATCTAGACATGTCTGGACATGTCTGGGCATGTCTTGGCATGTCTTGACATGTCTGGGCATCTCTAGACATGTCTGGTCATGTCTGGGAATGACTGGAAAACTGATATCTCTAGTTCTGGTCATAGTAGATACAAACTGCCAGTGTCCACCGAAAGTGGAGAGTCCCAGTTATTTAAGTTTACCCTCAGAAATACTGTAAGTCAGGCAGTTCCTGAGATATCTAGGTGGGATAACAGGTTTGGACCAGGACCACTGCATTGAAGTCAGATATCTCCGATTCCCTAGAGCCAATTTTGAATAATCTAGTACTCTTAGAAAAAGGGGAACCTCAGGTGTTTGCCTAAGACCCATATACCCCTGGTGCCCTTAGGCAAATGCCCATTGAGACCATACAAAAATAAGGCCCTGATTTGGGCATGTCTTGGCATGACTTTAGTTATGACCAGGAACATGTCTGTATAAGACTCTGGGTACATCTGGGCATGACTCTAAATGTGACTTTGTTTGACTCTAGATGTGAGAATATAATCTTTAAATGTAGCTGAAAATGAAAATTTCTAAATATTAAGAATTTCTTCTTGAAATTATAGGAATTTTAATAAAATGTTCCCCTGAGTTGATAGAAGTTGGTTCTGATGCCTGGTTTAAGCTCATGACCTAATAATGTTATAGAGTTATATTAAAAATTCTTAAGGTCCTGAACACTTAAAATTTGGCTGTAAATTAAAATTTCAACATTTTCCAAATTTCGATTTTAAATTATAGGAACTTTAATAAAGTGTTCCCCATAGTTAATATAAGCTGATTCTGATGCCTGGTTTAAGCACTGGACCTAATAATGTGACGATGTTACATTAGCAATTCTGGTGACCCTCTACTCTTAAACTCTGGTAAAAATGAAAATATCTAAATATACAGAATTTAGACTTAAAATTATAAGAACTTAAATAAAATGTTTACTTGAGTTGATAAAGAGGATTCTGATGCCTCGTATAAGCACTGGACCTAATAATGTTCTTATTTTATATTAGCAATGCTGTAGACTCTCTACTCTTAAAATTTAGCAGAAAATGAACATTTCAAAATATTTAGAATTTCTTCTTAAAATTATAGGAACTTAAATAAAATGTTTCCCTGAGTTGATAGAAGCTTATTCTAATGCCTGGTTTAAGCACAGGTCCTTATACTGTTATGGTGCTATGTGAAATACTCTGTAGGGCTTGTACATTTAAAATTGAGCTAAAAATGAAAATTTTTAAAATGTCAAAATTTCTATATTTATTCTGGTCATAAGTGTGTGTGCTTCTGTGTGTGTGTGTATGTATATTACTCTGGGTATGACTCTGGGTATGACTCTAATTATGACTCTGGGTCTGACCCTGGGTATATCTTTATGTGACTCCAGGTTTACCTGTGCTTGACTCTGCGTTTGACTATGTGTGATTCTGGGCATGTCTGGACATGTCTGGGCATGTCTTGGCATGTCTGGACATGTCTTGGCATGTCTGGACATGTCTGGGCATCTCTAGACATGTCTGGACATGTCTGGGCATGTCTTGGCATGTCTGGACATGTCTGGGCATCTCTAGACATGTCTGGTCATGTCTGGGAATGACTGGAAAACTGATATCTCTAGTTCTGGTCATAGTAGATACAAACTGCCAGTGTCCACTGAAAGGGGAGAGTCCCAGCTATTTAAGTTTACCCTCAGAAATACTGTAAGTCAGGCAGTTCCTGAGATACCTAGGTGGGATAACAGGTTTGGACCAGGACCACTGCATTGAAGTCAGATATCTCCGATTCCCTAGAGCCAATTTTGAATAATCTAGTACTCTTAGAAAAAGGGGAACCTCAGGTGTTTGCCTAAAACCCATATACCCCTGGTGCCCTTAGGCAAATGCCCATTGAGACCATACAAAAATAAGGCCCTGATTTGGGCATGTCTTGGCATGACTTTAGTTATGACCAGGAACATGTCTGTACAAGACTCTGGGTACATCTGGGCATGACTCTAAATGTGACTTTGTTTGACTCTAGATGTGAGAATATAATCTTTAAATGTAGCTGAAAATGAAAATGTCTAAATATTAAGAATGTCTTCTTAAAATTATAGGAATTTTAATAAAATGTTCCCCTGAGTTGATAGAAGCTGGTTCTGATGCCTGGTTTAAGCTCATGACCTAATAATGTTATAGAGTTATATTAAAAATTCTTAAGGTCCTGAACACTTAAAATTTGGCTGTAAATTAAAATTTCAACATTTTCCAAATTTCGATTTAAAATTATAGGAACTTTAATAAAGTGTTCCCCATAGTTAATAGAAGCTGATTCTGATGCCTGGTTTAAGCACTGGACCTAATAATGTGACGATGTTACATTAGCAATTCTGGTGACCCTCTACTCTTAAACTCTGGTAAAAATGAAAATTTCTAAATATACAGAATTTAGACTTAAAATTATAAGAACTTAAATAAAATGTTTACTTGAGTTGATAAAGAGGATTCTGATGCCTCGTATAAGCACTGGACCTAATAATGTTCTTATTTTATATTAGCAATGCTGTAGACTCTCTACTCTTAAAATTTAGCAGAAAATGAACATTTCAAAATATTTAGAATTTCTTCTTAAAATTATAGGAACTTAAATAAAATGTTTCCCTGAGTTGATAGAAGCTTATTCTAATGCCTGGTTTAAGCACAGGTCCTTATAATGTTATGGTGCTATGTGAAATACTCTGTAGGGCTTGTACATTTAAAATTTAGCTAAAAATGAAAATTTTTAAAAGGACAAAATGTCTATATTTATTCTGGGCATAAGTGTGTGTGCTTCTGTGTGTGTGTCTGTATATTACTATGGGTATGACACTGGGTATGACTCTGTTTATGACTCTGGGTCTGACCCTGGGAATAACTTTATGTGACTCCAGGTTTACCTGTGCTTGACTCTGCGTTTGACTATGTGTGATTCTGGGCATGTCTGGACATGTCTGGGCATGTCTTGGCATGTCTTGGCATGTCTGGACATGTCTGGGCATCTCTAGACATGTCTGGACATGTCTGGGCATGTCTTGGCATGTCTGGACATGTCTGGGCATCTCTAGACATGTCTGGTCATGTCTGGGAATGACTGGAAAACTGATATCTCTAGTTCTGGTCATAGTAGATACAAACTGCCAGTGTCCACCGAAAGTGGAGAGTCCCAGTTATTTAAGTTTACCCTCAGAAATACTGTAAGTCAGGCAGTTCCTGAGATATCTAGGTGGGATAACAGGTTTGGACCAGGACCACTGCATTGAAGTCAGATATCTCCGATTCCCTAGAGCCAATTTTGAATAATCTAGTACTCTTAGAAAAAGGGGAACCTCAGGTGTTTGCCTAAGACCCATATACCCCTGGTGCCCTTAGGCAAATGCCCATTGAGACCATACAAAAATAAGGCCCTGATTTGGGCATGTCTTGGCATGACTTTAGTTATGACCAGGAACATGTCTGTATAAGACTCTGGGTACATCTGGGCATGACTCTAAATGTGACTTTGTTTGACTCTAGATGTGAGAATATAATCTTTAAATGTAGCTGAAAATGAAAATTTCTAAATATTTAGAATTTCTTCTTGAAATTATAGGAATTTTAATAAAATGTTCCCCTGAGTTGATAGAAGTTGGTTCTGATGCCTGGTTTAAGCTCATGACCTAATAATGTTATAGAGTTATATTAAAAATTCTTAAGGTCCTGAACACTTAAAATTTGGCTGTAAATTAAAATTTCAACATTTTCCAAATTTCGATTTTAAATTATAGGAACTTTAATAAAGTGTTCCCCATAGTTAATATAAGCTGATTCTGATGCCTGGTTTAAGCACTGGACCTAATAATGTGACGATGTTACATTAGCAATTCTGGTGACCCTCTACTCTTAAACTCTGGTAAAAATGAAAATATCTAAATATACAGAATTTAGACTTAAAATTATAAGAACTTAAATAAAATGTTTACTTGAGTTGATAAAGAGGATTCTGATGCCTCGTATAAGCACTGGACCTAATAATGTTCTTATTTTATATTAGCAATGCTGTAGACTCTCTACTCTTAAAATTTAGCAGAAAATGAACATTTCAAAATATTTAGAATTTCTTCTTAAAATTATAGGAACTTAAATAAAATGTTTCCCTGAGTTGATAGAAGCTTATTCTAATGCCTGGTTTAAGCACAGGTCCTTATACTGTTATGGTGCTATGTGAAATACTCTGTAGGGCTTGTACATTTAAAATTTAGCTAAAAATGAAAATTTTTAAAATGTCAAAATTTCTATATTTATTCTGGTCATAAGTGTGTGTGCTTCTGTGTGTGTGTGTATGTATATTACTCTGGGTATGACTCTGGGTATGACTCTAATTATGACTCTGGGTCTGACCCTGGGTATATCTTTATGTGACTCCAGGTTTACCTGTGCTTGACTCTGCGTTTGACTATGTGTGATTCTGGGCATGTCTGGACATGTCTGGGCATGTCTTGGCATGTCTGGACATGTCTTGGCATGTCTGGACATGTCTGGGCATCTCTAGACATGTCTGGACATGTCTGGGCATGTCTTGGCATGTCTGGACATGTCTGGGCATCTCTAGACATGTCTGGTCATGTCTGGGAATGACTGGAAAACTGATATCTCTAGTTCTGGTCATAGTAGATACAAACTGCCAGTGTCCACTGAAAGGGGAGAGTCCCAGCTATTTAAGTTTACCCTCAGAAATACTGTAAGTCAGGCAGTTCCTGAGATACCTAGGTGGGATAACAGGTTTGGACCAGGACCACTGCATTGAAGTCAGATATCTCCGATTCCCTAGAGCCAATTTTGAATAATCTAGTACTCTTAGAAAAAGGGGAACCTCAGGTGTTTGCCTAAAACCCATATACCCCTGGTGCCCTTAGGCAAATGCCCATTGAGACCATACAACAATAAGGCCCTGATTTGGGCATGTCTTGGCATGACTTTAGTTATGACCAGGAACATGTCTGTACAAGACTCTGGGTACATCTGGGCATGACTCTAAATGTGACTTTGTTTGACTCTAGATGTGAGAATATAATCTTTAAATGTAGCTGAAAATGAAAATTTCTAAATATTAAGAATTTCTTCTTAAAATTATAGGAATTTTAATAAAATGTTCCCCTGAGTTGATAGAAGCTGGTTCTGATGCCTGGTTTAAGCTCATGACCTAATAATGTTATAGAGTTATATTAAAAATTCTTAAGGTCCTGAACACTTAAAATTTGGCTGTAAATTAAAATTTCAACATTTTCCAAATTTCGATTTAAAATTATAGGAACTTTAATAAAGTGTTCCCCATAGTTAATAGAAGCTGATTCTGATGCCTGGTTTAAGCACTGGACCTAATAATGTGACGATGTTACATTAGCAATTCTGGTGACCCTCTACTCTTAAACTCTGGTAAAAATGAAAATTTCTAAATATACAGAATTTAGACTTAAAATTATAAGAACTTAAATAAAATGTTTACTTGAGTTGATAAAGAGGATTCTGATGCCTCGTATAAGCACTGGACCTAATAATGTTCTTATTTTATATTAGCAATGCTGTAGACTCTCTACTCTTAAAATTTAGCAGAAAATGAACATTTCAAAATATTTAGAATTTCTTCTTAAAATTATAGGAACTTAAATAAAATGTTTCCCTGAGTTGATAGAAGCTTATTCTAATGCCTGGTTTAAGCACAGGTCCTTATAATGTTATGGTGCTATGTGAAATACTCTGTAGGGCTTGTACATTTAAAATTTAGCTAAAAATGAAAATTTTTAAAATGTCAAAATTTCTATATTTATTCTGGGCATAAGTGTGTGTGCTTCTGTGTGTGTGTCTGTATATTACTCTGGGTATGACACTGGGTATGACTCTATTTATGACTCTGGGTCTGACCCTGGGTATATCTTTATGTGACTCCAGGTTTACCTGTGCTTGACTCTGCGTTTGACTATGTGTGATTCTGGGCATGTCTGGACATGTCTGGGCATGTCTTGGCATGTCTGGACATGTCTGGGCATATCTAGACATGTCTGGACATGTCTGGGCATGTCTTGGCATGTCTGGACATGTCTGGGCATCTCTAGACATGTCTGGTCATGTCTGGGAATGACTGGAAAACTGATATCTCTAGTTCTGGTCATAGTAGATACAAACTGCCAGTGTCCACCGAAAGTGGAGAGTCCCAGTTATTTAAGTTTACCCTCAGAAATACTGTAAGTCAGGCAGTTCCTGAGATATCTAGGTGGGATAACAGGTTTGGACCAGGACCACTGCATTGAAGTCAGATATCTCCGATTCCCTAGAGCCAATTTTGAATAATCTAGTACTCTTAGAAAAAGGGGAACCTCAGGTGTTTGCCTAAGACCCATATACCCCTGGTGCCCTTAGGCAAATGCCCATTGAGACCATACAAAAATAAGGCCCTGATTTGGGCATGTCTTGGCATGACTTTAGTTATGACCAGGAACATGTCTGTATAAGACTCTGGGTACATCTGGGCATGACTCTAAATGTGACTTTGTTTGACTCTAGATGTGAGAATATAATCTTTAAATGTAGCTGAAAATGAAAATTTCTAAATATTAAGAATTTCTTCTTGAAATTATAGGAATTTTAATAAAATGTTCCCCTGAGTTGATAGAAGTTGGTTCTGATGCCTGGTTTAAGCTCATGACCTAATAATGTTATAGAGTTATATTAAAAATTCTTAAGGTCCTGAACACTTAAAATTTGGCTGTAAATTAAAATTTCAACATTTTCCAAATTTCGATTTTAAATTATAGGAACTTTAATAAAGTGTTCCCCATAGTTAATATAAGCTGATTCTGATGCCTGGTTTAAGCACTGGACCTAATAATGTGACGATGTTACATTAGCAATTCTGGTGACCCTCTACTCTTAAACTCTGGTAAAAATGAAAATATCTAAATATACAGAATTTAGACTTAAAATTATAAGAACTTAAATAAAATGTTTACTTGAGTTGATAAAGAGGATTCTGATGCCTCGTATAAGCACTGGACCTAATAATGTTCTTATTTTATATTAGCAATGCTGTAGACTCTCTACTCTTAAAATTTAGCAGAAAATGAACATTTCAAAATATTTAGAATTTCTTCTTAAAATTATAGGAACTTAAATAAAATGTTTCCCTGAGTTGATAGAAGCTTATTCTAATGCCTGGTTTAAGCACAGGTCCTTATACTGTTATGGTGCTATGTGAAATACTCTGTAGGGCTTGTACATTTAAAATTTAGCTAAAAATGAAAATTTTTAAAAGGACAAAATGTCTATATTTATTCTGGGCATAAGTGTGTGTGCTTCTGTGTGTGTGTCTGTATATTACTCTGGGTATGACTCTGGGTATGACTCTAATTATGACTCTGGGTCTGACCCTGGGTATATCTTTATGTGACTCCAGGTTTACCTGTGCTTGACTCTGCGTTTGACTATGTGTGATTCTGGGCATGTCTGGACATGTCTGGGCATGTCTTGGCATGTCTGGACATGTCTTGGCATGTCTGGACATGTCTGGGCATCTCTAGACATGTCTGGACATGTCTGGGCATGTCTTGGCATGTCTGGACATGTCTGGGCATCTCTAGACATGTCTGGTCATGTCTGGGAATGACTGGAAAACTGATATCTCTAGTTCTGGTCATAGTAGATACAAACTGCCAGTGTCCACTGAAAGGGGAGAGTCCCAGCTATTTAAGTTTACCCTCAGAAATACTGTAAGTCAGGCAGTTCCTGAGATACCTAGGTGGGATAACAGGTTTGGACCAGGACCACTGCATTGAAGTCAGATATCTCCGATTCCCTAGAGCCAATTTTGAATAATCTAGTACTCTTAGAAAAAGGGGAACCTCAGGTGTTTGCCTAAAACCCATATACCCCTGGTGCCCTTAGGCAAATGCCCATTGAGACCATACAAAAATAAGGCCCTGATTTGGGCATGTCTTGGCATGACTTTAGTTATGACCAGGAACATGTCTGTACAAGACTCTGGGTACATCTGGGCATGACTCTAAATGTGACTTTGTTTGACTCTAGATGTGAGAATATAATCTTTAAATGTAGCTGAAAATGAAAATTTCTAAATATTAAGAATTTCTTCTTAAAATTATAGGAATTTTAATAAAATGTTCCCCTGAGTTGATAGAAGCTGGTTCTGATGCCTGGTTTAAGCTCATGACCTAATAATGTTATAGAGTTATATTAAAAATTCTTAAGGTCCTGAACACTTAAAATTTGGCTGTAAATTAAAATTTCAACATTTTCCAAATTTCGATTTAAAATTATAGGAACTTTAATAAAGTGTTCCCCATAGTTAATAGAAGCTGATTCTGATGCCTGGTTTAAGCACTGGACCTAATAATGTGACGATGTTACATTAGCAATTCTGGTGACCCTCTACTCTTAAACTCTGGTAAAAATGAAAATTTCTAAATATACAGAATTTAGACTTAAAATTATAAGAACTTAAATAAAATGTTTACTTGAGTTGATAAAGAGGATTCTGATGCCTCGTATAAGCACTGGACCTAATAATGTTCTTATTTTATATTAGCAATGCTGTAGACTCTCTACTCTTAAAATTTAGCAGAAAATGAACATTTCAAAATATTTAGAATTTCTTCTTAAAATTATAGGAACTTAAATAAAATGTTTCCCTGAGTTGATAGAAGCTTATTCTAATGCCTGGTTTAAGCACAGGTCCTTATAATGTTATGGTGCTATGTGAAATACTCTGTAGGGCTTGTACATTTAAAATTTAGCTAAAAATGAAAATTTTTAAAAGGACAAAATGTCTATATTTATTCTGGGCATAAGTGTGTGTGCTTCTGTGTGTGTGTCTGTATATTACTATGGGTATGACACTGGGTATGACTCTGTTTATGACTCTGGGTCTGACCCTGGGTATAACTTTATGTGACTCCAGGTTTACCTGTGCTTGACTCTGCGTTTGACTATGTGTGATTCTGGGCATGTCTGGACATGTCTGGGCATGTCTTGGCATGTCTGGACATGTCTGGGCATCTCTAGACATGTCTGGACATGTCTGGGCATGTCTTGGCATGTCTGGACATGTCTGGGCATCTCTAGACATGTCTGGTCATGTCTGGGAATGACTGGAAAACTGATATCTCTAGTTCTGGTCATAGTAGATACAAACTGCCAGTGTCCACCGAAAGTGGAGAGTCCCAGTTATTTAAGTTTACCCTCAGAAATACTGTAAGTCAGGCAGTTCCTGAGATATCTAGGTGGGATAACAGGTTTGGACCAGGACCACTGCATTGAAGTCAGATATCTCCGATTCCCTAGAGCCAATTTTGAATAATCTAGTACTCTTAGAAAAAGGGGAACCTCAGGTGTTTGCCTAAGACCCATATACCCCTGGTGCCCTTAGGCAAATGCCCATTGAGACCATACAAAAATAAGGCCCTGATTTGGGCATGTCTTGGCATGACTTTAGTTATGACCAGGAACATGTCTGTATAAGACTCTGGGTACATCTGGGCATGACTCTAAATGTGACTTTGTTTGACTCTAGATGTGAGAATATAATCTTTAAATGTAGCTGAAAATGAAAATTTCTAAATATTTAGAATTTCTTCTTGAAATTATAGGAATTTTAATAAAATGTTCCCCTGAGTTGATAGAAGTTGGTTCTGATGCCTGGTTTAAGCTCATGACCTAATAATGTTATAGAGTTATATTAAAAATTCTTAAGGTCCTGAACACTTAAAATTTGGCTGTAAATTAAAATTTCAACATTTTCCAAATTTCGATTTTAAATTATAGGAACTTTAATAAAGTGTTCCCCATAGTTAATATAAGCTGATTCTGATGCTTGGTTTAAGCACTGGACCTAATAATGTGACGATGTTACATTAGCAATTCTGGTGACCCTCTACTCTTAAACTCTGGTAAAAATGAAAATATCTAAATATACAGAATTTAGACTTAAAATTATAAGAACTTAAATAAAATGTTTACTTGAGTTGATAAAGAGGATTCTGATGCCTCGTATAAGCACTGGACCTAATAATGTTCTTATTTTATATTAGCAATGCTGTAGACTCTCTACTCTTAAAATTTAGCAGAAAATGAACATTTCAAAATATTTAGAATTTCTTCTTAAAATTATAGGAACTTAAATAAAATGTTTCCCTGAGTTGATAGAAGCTTATTATAATGCCTGGTTTAAGCACAGGTCCTTATACTGTTATGGTGCTATGTGAAATACTCTGTAGGGCTTGTACATTTAAAATTTAGCTAAAAATGAAAATTTTTAAAATGTCAAAATTTCTATATTTATTCTGGTCATAAGTGTGTGTGCTTCTGTGTGTGTGTGTGTGTATGTATATTACTCTGGGTATGACTCTGGGTATGACTCTAACTATGACTCTGGGTCTGACCCTGGGTATATCTTTATGTGACTCCAGGTTTACCTGTGCTTGACTCTGCGTTTGACTATGTGTGATTCTGGGCATGTCTGGACATGTCTGGGCATGTCTTGGCATGTCTGGACATGTCTTGGCATGTCTGGACATGTCTGGGCATCTCTAGACATGTCTGGACATGTCTGGGCATGTCTTGGCATGTCTGGACATGTCTGGGCATCTCTAGACATGTCTGGTCATGTCTGGGAATGACTGGAAAACTGATATCTCTAGTTCTGGTCATAGTAGATACAAACTGCCAGTGTCCACTGAAAGGGGAGAGTCCCAGCTATTTAAGTTTACCCTCAGAAATACTGTAAGTCAGGCAGTTCCTGAGATACCTAGGTGGGATAACAGGTTTGGACCAGGACCACTGCATTGAAGTCAGATATCTCCGATTCCCTAGAGCCAATTTTGAATAATCTAGTACTCTTAGAAAAAGGGGAACCTCAGGTGTTTGCCTAAAACCCATATACCCCTGGTGCCCTTAGGCAAATGCCCATTGAGACCATACAAAAATAAGGCCCTGATTTGGGCATGTCTTGGCATGACTTTAGTTATGACCAGGAACATGTCTGTACAAGACTCTGGGTACATCTGGGCATGACTCTAAATGTGACTTTGTTTGACTCTAGATGTGAGAATATAATCTTTAAATGTAGCTGAAAATGAAAATTTCTAAATATTAAGAATTTCTTCTTAAAATTATAGGAATTTTAATAAAATGTTCCCCTGAGTTGATAGAAGCTGGTTCTGATGCCTGGTTTAAGCTCATGACCTAATAATGTTATAGAGTTATATTAAAAATTCTTAAGGTCCTGAACACTTAAAATTTGGCTGTAAATTAAAATTTCAACATTTTCCAAATTTCGATTTAAAATTATAGGAACTTTAATAAAGTGTTCCCCATAGTTAATAGAAGCTGATTCTGATGCCTGGTTTAAGCACTGGACCTAATAATGTGACGATGTTACATTAGCAATTCTGGTGACCCTCTACTCTTAAACTATGGTAAAAATGAAAATATCTAAATATACAGAATTTAGACTTAAAATTATAAGAACTTAAATAAAATGTTTACTTGAGTTGATAAAGAGGATTCTGATGCCTCGTATAAGCACTGGACCTAATAATGTTCTTATTTTATATTAGCAATGCTGTAGACTCTCTACTCTTAAAATTTAGCAGAAAATGAACATTTCAAAATATTTAGAATTTCTTCTTAAAATTATAGGAACTTAAATAAAATGTTTCCCTGAGTTGATAGAAGCTTATTCTAATGCCTGGTTTAAGCACAGGTCCTTATACTGTTATGGTGCTATGTGAAATACTCTGTAGGGCTTGTACATTTAAAATTTAGCTAAAAATGAAAATTTTTAAAATGTCAAAATTTCTATATTTATTCTGGTCATAAGTGTGTGTGCTTCTGTGTGTGTGTGTGTGTGTGTGTGTGTGTGTGTGTGTGTGTGTGTGTGTGTGTGTGTGTGTGTATATTACTCTGGGTATGACTCTGGGTATGACTCTAATTATGACTCTGGGTCTGACCCTGGGTATATCTTTATGTGACTCCAGGTTTACCTGTGCTTGACTCTGCGTTTGACTATGTGTGATTCTGGGCATGTCTGGACATGTCTGGGCATGTCTTGGCATGTCTGGACATGTCTTGGCATGTCTGGACATGTCTGGGCATCTCTAGACATGTCTGGACATGTCTGGGCATGTCTTGGCATGTCTGGACATGTCTGGGCATCTCTAGACATGTCTGGTCATGTCTGGGAATGACTGGAAAACTGATATCTCTAGTTCTGGTCATAGTAGATACAAACTGCCAGTGTCCACTGAAAGGGGAGAGTCCCAGCTATTTAAGTTTACCCTCAGAAATACTGTAAGTCAGGCAGTTCCTGAGATACCTAGGTGGGATAACAGGTTTGGACCAGGACCACTGCATTGAAGTCAGATATCTCCGATTCCCTAGAGCCAATTTTGAATAATCTAGTACTCTTAGAAAAAGGGGAACCTCAGGTGTTTGCCTAAAACCCATATACCCCTGGTGCCCTTAGGCAAATGCCCATTGAGACCATACAAAAATAAGGCCCTGATTTGGGCATGTCTTGGCATGACTTTAGTTATGACCAGGAACATGTCTGTACAAGACTCTGGGTACATCTGGGCATGACTCTAAATGTGACTTTGTTTGACTCTAGATGTGAGAATATACTCTTTAAATGTAGCTGAAAATGAAAATTTCTAAATATTAAGAATTTCTTCTTAAAATTATAGGAATTTTAATAAAATGTTCCCCTGAGTTGATAGAAGCTGGTTCTGATGCCTGGTTTAAGCTCATGACCTAATAATGTTATAGAGTTATATTAAAAATTCTTAAGGTCCTGAACACTTAAAATTTGGCTGTAAATTAAAATTTCAACATTTTCCAAATTTCGATTTAAAATTATAGGAACTTTAATAAAGTGTTCCCCATAGTTAATAGAAGCTGATTCTGATGCCTGGTTTAAGCACTGGACCTAATAATGTGACGATGTTACATTAGCAATTCTGGTGACCCTCTACTCTTAAACTCTGGTAAAAATGAAAATTTCTAAATATACAGAATTTAGACTTAAAATTATAAGAACTTAAATAAAATGTTTACTTGAGTTGATAAAGAGGATTCTGATGCCTCGTATAAGCACTGGACCTAATAATGTTCTTATTTTATATTAGCAATGCTGTAGACTCTCTACTCTTAAAATTTAGCAGAAAATGAACATTTCAAAATATTTAGAATTTCTTCTTAAAATTATAGGAACTTAAATAAAATGTTTCCCTGAGTTGATAGAAGCTTATTCTAATGCCTGGTTTAAGCACAGGTCCTTATAATGTTATGGTGCTATGTGAAATACTCTGTAGGGCTTGTACATTTAAAATTTAGCTAAAAATGAAAATTTTTAAAAGGACAAAATTTCTATATTTATTCTGGGCATAAGTGTGTGTGCTTCTGTGTGTGTGTGTGTGTGTGTGTGTGTGTGTGTGTGTGTGTGTGTGTGTGTGTGTGTGTGTGTCTGTATATTACTCTGGGTATGACTCTGGGTATGACTCTAATTATGACTCTGGGTCTGACCCTGGGTATATCTTTATGTGACTCCAGGTTTACCTGTGCTTGAATCTGCGTTTGACTATGTGTGATTCTGGGCATGTCTGGACATGTCTTGGCATGTCTGGACATGTCTGGGCATCTCTAGACATGTCTGGACATGTCTGGGCATGTCTTGGCATGTCTGGACATGTCTGGGCATCTCTAGACATGTCTGGTCATGTCTGGGAATGACTGGAAAACTGATATCTCTAGTTCTGGTCATAGTAGATACAAACTGCCAGAGTCCACCGAAAGTGGAGAGTCCCAGTTATTTAAGTTTACCCTCAGAAATACTGTAAGTCAGGCAGTTCCTGAGATATCTAGGTGGGATAACAGGTTTGGACCAGGACCACTGCATTGAAGTCAGATATCTCCGATTCTCTAGAGCCAATTTTGAATAATCTAGTACTCTTAGAAAAAGGGGAACCTCAGGTGTTTGCCTAAGACCCATATACCCCTGGTGCCCTTAGGCAAATGCCCATTGAGACCATACAAAAATAAGGCCCTGATTTGGGCATGTCTTGGCATGACTTTAGTTATGACCAGGAACATGTCTGTATAAGACTCTGGGTACATCTGGGCATGACTCTAAATGTGACTTTGTTTGACTCTAGATGTGAGAATATAATCTTTAAATGTAGCTGAAAATGAAAATTTCTAAATATTAAGAATTTCTTCTTGAAATTATAGGAATTTTAATAAAATGTTCCCCTGAGTTGATAGAAGTTGGTTCTGATGCCTGGTTTAAGCTCATGACCTAATAATGTTATAGAGTTATATTAAAAATTCTTAAGGTCCTGAACACTTAAAATTTGGCTGTAAATTAAAATTTCAACATTTTCCAAATTTCGATTTAAAATTATAGGAACTTTAATAAAGTGTTCCCCATAGTTAATATAAGCTGATTCTGATGCCTGGTTTAAGCACTGGACCTAATAATGTGACGATGTTACATTAGCAATTCTGGTGACCCTCTACTCTTAAACTCTGGTAAAAATGAAAATTTCTAAATATACAGAATTTAGACTTAAAATTATAAGAACTTAAATAAAATATTTACTTGAGTTGATAAAGAGGATTCTGATGCCTGGTTTAAGCACTGGACCTAATAATGTTCTTATTTTATATTAGCAATTCTGTAGACTCTCTACTCTTAAAAGTTAGCAGAAAATGAACATTTCAAAATATTTAGAATTTCTTCTTAAAATTATAGGAACTTAAAAAAAATGTTTCCCTGAGTTGATAGAAGCTTATTCTAATGCCTGGTTTAAGCACAGGTCCTTATAATGTTATGGTGCTATGTGAAATACTCTGTAGGGCTTGTACATTTAAAATTTAGCTAAAAATGAAAATTTTAAAAATGTCAAAATTTCTATATTTATTCTGGGCATAAGTGTGTGTGCTTCTGTGTGTGTGTGTGTGTGTGTGTGTGTGTGTGTGTGTGTGTGTGTGTGTGTGTGTGTGTGTGTGTGTGTGTGTGTGTCTGTATATTACTCTGGGTATGACTCTGGGTATGACTCTAATTATGACTCTGGGTCTGACCCTGGGTATATCTTTATGTGACTACAGGTTTACCTGTGCTTGAATCTGCATTTGACTATGAGTGATTCTGGGCATGTCTGGACATGTCTGGGCATGTCTTGGCATGTCTGGACATGTCTGGGCATCTCTAGACATGTCTGGACATGTCTGTTCTGGTCATAGTAGATACAAACTGCCAGTGTCCACCGAAAGGGGAGAGTCCCAGCTATTTAAGTTTACCCTCAGAAATACTGTAAGTCAGGCAGTTCCTGAGATACCTAGGTGGGATAACAGGTTTGGACCAGGACCACTGCATTGAAGTCAGATATCTCCGATTCCCTAGAGCCAATTTTGAATAATCTAGTACTCTTAGAAAAAGGGGACCCTCAGGTGTTTGCCTAAGACCCATATACCCCTGGTGCCCTTAGGCAAATGCCCATTGAGACCATACAAAAATAAGGCCCTGATTTGGGCACGTCTTGGCATGACTTTAGTTATGACCAGGAACATGTCTGTTCAAGACTCTGGGTACATCTGGGCATGACTCTAAATGTGACTTTGTTTGACTCTAGATGTGAGAATATAATATTTAAATGTAGCTGAAAATGAAAATTTCTAAATATTAAGAATTTCTTCTTGAAATTATAGGAATTTTAATAAAATGTTCCCCTGAGTTGATAGAAGCTGGTTCTGATGCCTGGTTTAAGCACATGACCTAATAATGTTATAGAGTTATATTAAAAATTCTTAAGGTCCTGAACCCTTAAAATTTGGCTGTAAATTAAAATTTCAACATTTTCCAAATTTCGATTTAAAATGATAGGAACTTTAATAAAATGTTCCCCATAGTTGATAGAAGCTGATTCTGATGCCTGGTTTAAGCACTGGACCTAATAATGTTCTTATTTTATATTAGCAATTCTGTAGACTCTCTACTCTTAAAATTTAGCAGAAAATGAACATTTCAAAATATTTAGAATTTCTTCTTAAAATTATAGGAACTTAAATAAAATGTTTCCCTGAGTTGATAGAAGCTTATTCTAATGCCTGGTTTAAGCACAGGTCCTTATACTGTTATGGTGCTATGTGAAATACTCTGTAGGGCTTGTACATTTAAAATTTAGCTAAAATTGAAAATTTTTAAAATGTCAAAATTTCTATATTTATTCTGGGCATAAGTGTGTGTGCTTCTGTGTGTGTGTGTGTGTGTGTGTGTGTGTGTGTGTGTGTGTGTGTGTGTGTGTGTGTGTGTGTCTGTATATTACTCTGGGTATGACTCTGGGTATGACTCTAATTATGACTCTGGGTCTGACCCTGGGTATATCTTTATGTGACTCCAGGTTTACCTGTGCTTGACTCTGCGTTTGACTATGTGTGATTCTGGGCATGTCTGGACATGTCTGGGCATGTCTTGGCATGTCTGGACATGTCTTGGCATGTCTGGACATGTCTGGGCATCTCTAGACATGTCTGGACATGTCTGGGCATGTCTTGGCATGTCCGGACATGTCTGGGCATCTCTAGACATGTCTGGTCATGTCTGGGAATGACTGGAAAACTGATATCTCTAGTTCTGGTCATAGTAGATACAAACTGCCAGTGTCCACCGAAAGGGGAGAGTCCCAGCTATTTAAGTTTACCCTCAGAAATACTGTAAGTCAGGCAGTTCCTGAGATACCTAGGTGGGATAACAGGTTTGGACCAGGACCACTGCATTGAAGTCAGATATCTCCGATTCCCTAGAGCCAATTTTGAATAATCTAGTACTCTTAGAAAAAGGGGACCCTCAGGTGTTTGCCTAAGACCCATATACCCCTGGTGCCCTTAGGCAAATGCCCATTGAGACCATACAAAAATAAGGCCCTGATTTGGGCACGTCTTGGCATGACTTTAGTTATGACCAGGAACATGTCTGTTCAAGACTCTGGGTACATCTGGGCATGACTCTAAATGTGACTTTGTTTGACTCTAGATGTGAGAATATAATATTTAAATGTAGCTGAAAATGAAAATTTCTAAATATTAAGAATTTCTTCTTGAAATTATAGGAATTTTAATAAAATGTTCCCCTGAGTTGATAGAAGCTGGTTCTGATGCCTGGTTTAAGCACATGACCTAATAATGTTATAGAGTTATATTAAAAATTCTTAAGGTCCTGAACCCTTAAAATTTGGCTGTAAATTAAAATTTCAACATTTTCCAAAATTCGATTTAAAATGATAGGAACTTTAATAAAATGTTCCCCATACTTGATAGAAGCTGATTCTGATGCCTGGTTTAAGCACTGGACCTAATAATGTTCTTATTTTATATTAGCAATTCTGTAGACTCTCTACTCTTAAAATTTAGCAGAAAATGAACATTTCAAAATATTTAGAATTTCTTCTTAAAATTATAGGAACTTAAATAAAATGTTTCCCTGAGTTGATAGAAGCTTATTCTAATGCCTGGTTTAAGCACAGGTCCTTATACTGTTATGGTGCTATGTGAAATACTCTGTAGGGCTTGTACAGTTAAAATTTAGCTAAAATTGAAAATTTTTAAAATGTCAAAATTTCTATATTTATTCTGGGCATAAGTGTGTGTGCTTCTGTGTGTGTGTGTGTGTGTGTGTGTGTGTGTGTGTGTGTGTGTGTGTGTGTGTGTGTCTGTATATTACTCTGGGTATGACTCTGGGTATGACTCTAATTATGACTCTGGGTCTGACCCTGGGTATATCTTTATGTGACTCCAGGTTTACCTGTGCTTGACTCTGCGTTTGACTATGTGTGATTCTGGGCATGTCTGGACATGTCTGGGCATGTCTTGGCATGTCTGGACATGTCTTGGCATGTCTGGACATGTCTGGACATCTCTAGACATGTCTGGACATGTCTGGGCATGTCTTGGCATGTCTGGACATGTCTGGGCATCTCTAGACATGTCTGGTCATGTCTGGGAATGACTGGAAAACTGATATCTCTAGTTCTGGTCATAGTAGAGACAAACTGCCAGTGTCCACCGAAAGGGGAGAGTCCCAGCTATTTAAGTTTACCCTCAGAAATACTGTAAGTCAGGCAGTTCCTGAGAAGATACCTAGGTGGGATAACAGGTTTGGACCAGGACCACTGCATTGAAGTCAGATATCTCCGATTCCCTAGAGCCAATTTTGAATAATCTAGTACTCTTAGAAAAAGGGGAACCTCAGGTGTTTGCCTAAAACCCATATACCCCTAGTGCCCTTAGGCAAATGCCCATTGAGACCATACAAAAATAAGGCCCTGATTTGGGCATGTCTTGGCATGACTTTAGTTATGACCAGGAACATGTCTGTACAAGACTCTGGGTACATCTGGGCATGACTCTAAATGTGACTTTGTTTGACTCTAGATGTGAGAATATAATCTTTAAATGTAGCTGAAAATGAAAATTTCTAAATATTAAGAATTTCTTCTTAAAATTATAGGAATTTTAATAAAATGTTCCCCTGAGTTGATAGAAGCTGGTTCTGATGCCTGGTTTAAGCTCATGACCTAATAATGTTATAGAGTTATATTAAAAATTCTTAAGGTCCTGAACACTTAAAATTTGGCTGTAAATTAAAATTTCAACATTTTCCAAATTTCAATTTAAAATTATAGGAACTTTAATAAAGTGTTCCCCATAGTTAATAGAAGCTGATTCTGATGCCTGGTTTAAGCACTGGACCTAATAATGTGACGATGTTACATTAGCAATTCTGGTGACCCTCTACTCTTAAACTCTGGTAAAAATGAAAATTTCTAAATATACAGAATTTAGACTTAAAATTATAAGAACTTAAATAAAATGTTTACTTGAGTTGATAAAGAGGATTCTGATGCCTCGTATAAGCACTGGACCTAATAATGTTCTTATTTTATATTAGCAATGCTGTAGACTCTCTACTCTTAAAATTTAGCAGAAAATGAACATTTCAAAATATTTAGAATTTCTTCTTAAAATTATAGGAACTTAAATAAAATGTTTCCCTGAGTTGATAGAAGCTTATTCTAATGCCTGGTTTAAGCACAGGTCCTTATAATGTTATGGTGCTATGTGAAATACTCTGTAGGGCTTGTACATTTAAAATTTAGCTAAAAATGGAAATTTTTAAAAGGACAAAATTTCTATATTTATTCTGGGCATAAGTGTGTGTGCTTCTGTGTGTGTGTCTGTATATTACTCTGGGTATGACTCTGGGTATGACTCTAATTATGACTCTGGGTCTGACCCTGGGTATATCTTTATGTGACTCCAGGTTTACCTGTGCTTGAATCTGCGTTTGACTATGTGTGATTCTGGGCATGTCTGGACATGTCTTGGCATGTCTGGACATGTCTGGGCATCTCTAGACATGTCTGGACATGTCTGGGCATGTCTTGGCATGTCTGGACATGTCTGGGCATCTCTAGACATGTCTGGTCATGTCTGGGAATGACTGGAAAACTGATATCTCTAGTTCTGGTCATAGTAGAGACAAACTGCCAGTGTCCACCGAAAGGGGAGAGTCCCAGCTATTTAAGTTTACCCTCAGAAATACTGTAAGTCAGGCAGTTCCTGAGATACCTAGGTAGGATAACAGGTTTGGACCAGGACCACTGCATTGAAGTCAGATATCTCCGATTCCCTAGAGCCAATTTTGAATAATCTAGTACTCTTAGAAAAAGGGGAACCTCAGGTGTTTGCCTAAGACCCATATACCCCTGGTGCCCTTAGACAAATGCCCATTGAGACCATACAAAAATAAGGCCCTGATTTGGGCATGTCTTGGCATGACTTTAGTTATGACCAGGAACATGTCTGTATAAGACTCTGGGTACATCTGGGCATGACTCTAAATGTGACTTTGTTTGACTCTAGATGTGAGAATATAATCTTTAAATGTAGCTGAAAATGAAAATTTCTAAATATTAATAATTTCTTCTTGAAATTATAGGAATTTTAATAAAATGTTCCCCTGAGTTGATAGAAGTTGGTTCTGATGCCTGGTTTAAGCTCATGACCTAATAATGTTATAGAGTTATATTAAAAATTCTTAAGGTCCTGAACACTTAAAATTTGGCTGTAAATTAAAATTTCAACATTTTCCAAATTTCGATTTAAAATTATAGGAACTTTAATAAAGTGTTCCCCATAGTTAATATAAGCTGATTCTGATGCCTGGTTTAAGCACTGGACCTAATAATGTGACGATGTTACATTAGCAATTCTGGTGACCCTCTACTCTTAAACTCTGGTAAAAATGAAAATTTCTAAATATACAGAATTTAGACTTAAAATTATAAGAACTTAAATAAAATGTTTACTTGAGTTGATAAAGAGGATTCTGATGCCTGGTTTAAGCACTGGACCTAATATGTTCTTATTTTATATTAGCAATTCTGTAGACTCTCTACTCTTAAAATTTAGCAGAAAATGAACATTTCAAAATATTTAGAATTTCTTCTTAAAATTATAGGAACTTAAATAAAATGTTTCCCTGAGTTGATAGAAGCTTATTCTAATGCCTGGTTTAAGCACAGGTCCTTATAATGTTATGGTGCTATGTGAAATACTCTGTAGGGCTTGTACATTTAAAATTTAACTAAAAATGGAAATTTTTAAAAGGACAAAATTTCTATATTTATTCTGGGCATAAGTGTGTGTGCTTCTGTGTGTGTGTGTCTGTATATTACTCTGGGTATGACACTGGGTATGACTCTAATTATGACTCTGGGTCTGACCCTGGGTATATCTTTATGTGACTCCAGGTTTACCTGTGCTTGACTCTGCGTTTGACTATGTGTGATTCTGGGCATGTCTGGACATGTCTGGGCATGTCTTGGCATGTCTGGACATGTCTGGGCATCTCTAGACATGTCTGGACATGTCTGGGCATGTCTTGGCATGTCTGGACATGTCTGGGCATCTCTAGACATGTCTGGTCATGTCTGGGAATGACTGGAAAACTGATATCTCTAGTTCTGGTCATAGTAGATACAAACTGCCAGTGTCCACCGAAAGGGGAGAGTCCCAGCTATTTAAGTTTACCCTCAGAAATACTGTAAGTCAGGCAGTTCCTATGATTCCTCGGTGGGATAACAGGTTTGGACCAGGACCACTGCATTGAAGTCAGATATCTCCGATTCCCTAGAGCCAATTTTGAATAATCTAGTACTCTTAGAAAAAGGGGACCCTCAGGTGTTTGCCTAAGACCCATATACCCCTGGTGCCCTTAGGCAAATGCCCATTGAGACCATACAAAAATAAGGCCCTGATTTGGCCACGTCTTGGCATGACTTTAGTTATGACCAGGAACATGTCTGTACAAGACTCTGGGTACATCTGGGCATGACTCTAAATGTGACTTTGTTTGACTCTAGATGTGAGAATATAATCTTTAAATGTAGCTGAAAATGAAAATTTCTAAATAGTAAGAATTTCTTCTTGAAATTATAGGAATTTTAATAAAATGTTCCCCTGAGTTGATAGAAGCTGGTTCTGATGCCTGGTTTAAGCACATGACCTAATAATGTTATAGAGTTATATTAAAAATTCTTAAGGTCCTTAACCCTTAAAATTTGGCTGTAAATTAAAATTTCAACATTTTCCAAATTTCGATTTAAAATTATAGGAACTTTAATAAAATGTTCCCCATAGTTGATAGAAGCTGATTCTGATGCCTGGTTTAAGCACTGGACCTAATAATGTGACGATGTTACATTAGCAATTCTGGTGACCCTCTACTCTTAAACTCTGGTAAAAATGAAAATTTCTAAATATACAGAATTTAGACTTAAAATTATAAGAACTTAAATAAAATGTTTACTTGAGTTGATAAAGAGGATTCTGATGCCTCGTATAAGCACTGGACCTAATAATGTTCTTATTTTATATTAGCAATGCTGTAGACTCTCTACTCTTAAAATTTAGCAGAAAATGAACATTTCAAAATATTTAGAATTTCTTCTTAAAATTATAGGAACTTAAATAAAATGTTTCCCTGAGTTGATAGAAGCTTATTCTAATGCCTGGTTTAAGCACAGGTCCTTATAATGTTATGGTGCTATGTGAAATACTCTGTAGGGCTTGTACATTTAAAATTTAGCTAAAAATGAAAATTTTTAAAAGGACAAAATTTCTATATTTATTCTGGGCATAAGTGTGTGTGCTTCTGTGTGTGTGTCTGTATATTACTCTGGGTATGACTCTGGGTATGACTCTAATTATGACTCTGGGTCTGACCCTGGGTATATCTTTATGTGACTCCAGGTTTACCTGTGCTTGAATCTGCGTTTGACTATGTGTGATTCTGGGCATGTCTGGACATGTCTTGGCATGTCTGGACATGTCTGGGCATCTCTAGACATGTCTGGACATGTCTGGGCATGTCTTGGCATGTCTGGACATGTCTGGGCATCTCTAGACATGTCTGGTCATGTCTGGGAATGACTCGAAAACTGATATCTCTAGTTCTGGTCATAGTAGATACAAACTGCCAGTGTCCACCGAAAGGGGAGAGTCCCAGCTATTTAAGTTTACCCTCAGAAATACTGTAAGTCAGGCAGTTCCTATGATTCCTCGGTGGGATAACAGGTTTGGACCAGGACCACTGCATTGAAGTCAGATATCTCCGATTCCCTAGAGCCAATTTTGAATAATCTAGTACTCTTAGAAAAAGGGGACCCTCAGGTGTTTGCCTAAGACCCATATACCCCTGGTGCCCTTAGGCAAATGCCCATTGAGACCATACAAAAATAAGGCCCTGATTTGGCCACGTCTTGGCATTACTTTAGTTATGACCAGGAACATGTCTGTACAAGACTCTGGGTACATCTGGGCATGACTCTAAATGTGACTTTGTTTGACTCTAGATGTGAGAATATAATCTTTAAATGTAGCTGAAAATGAAAATTTCTAAATATTAAGAATTTCTTCTTGAAATTATAGGAATTTTAATAAAATGTTCCCCTGAGTGTTATGATTCCCATTCTCCAGACCAGAGGAGATCTAATGGCAGAGGTCTGAGTACTGGGAAGATTTGCTGGTTGTGGGAGCAGGAGAGCCTAGTAACCCCTGGCACCCTAACTCCGTTGTCTCGCCCGTGTTATCAGAAATCCCCTGCGAGACTATGGTTGCTTGAGCCCATGGCAGCCGCGTTCGAAGGGCGGATTATGTCTGCCCAACCCCGATGCCCCCTCAGGTCTTAATGGGAGACAAAGGGAAATCCGAGACAGGGTGATAACAAGGGGCCCTCTGACTAAGCAACCAGGCCAGGGGTTACAAGCTAACTAACTTAAACCAAGGTATGTGCGGACTAGCCGCCAGGGAAA
Source organism: Pseudophryne corroboree (assembly GCF_028390025.1). NCBI lineage: Eukaryota > Metazoa > Chordata > Amphibia > Anura > Myobatrachidae > Pseudophryne > Pseudophryne corroboree. The sequence goes on from NC_086446.1 coordinate 227,499,649, forward strand.
AGGACAACCAAAGATCCACTGATCCGTTACTCCTATCCAGCACCGCTGGATACCAGAGTGGATCTGTGGGAGCGGAATCCTCCGCAAAAGCTCCAGAACACAAATATACAAAATAATAAACAGTAAGCGGACAAGCCGCAACACACGGCTGCGCCGCGACTCACGAACACCACAGGATGTTAAAGGTGCTCGGTCAGACTCCAGGAATAGATGACAAATATCCGAGTACAGGACCACTGAGGACAGGAACAACCGGATTGAGCAGGACTGGAAACTCTCTGCAACTGACAAAGGCAAACAGGAAGCTATCACCGGCGTCTGTGAGAAGTCCAAAGGGTGCTTATAAGTGTGAGCTCCCCAATCAGGAGCCAGACTGGGTCATCACAATTAATGCCGTGCAGCTTGCATGCTGCACGGCCAGCACACCATGATACAATCAGCACATCATGATACAATTAGAACAGACCCAGCAACGGGGAACGCGGCCCGAACGTGGCGTCCCCGTTGCTAGGGTCAGAGCGGCTCCGTGCGCCCGGCGTCTAGCGTTGCCAGGGAGCCGGCGGCTGTACGCGCACGGCGTCCTTGGTTGCTAGGCGCCGGGCCGCACCGACGAGCGGACCCCGGCGCCTAACAGTACCCCCCCCTTGAGAAGGGGTCAAGGAACCCCTAAAGCCAGGTTTCTGAGGAAATTCTCGAAAAAATGCCCTTTTGAGCCTCGGGGCATGAAGATCCTCATCCAGGACCCAAGACCTTTCCTCTGGCCCATAACCTCTCCAATGTACCAAAAAATAAAGCCGACCCCGGGACAACTTGGAATCGAGAACCTTCTCCACCAAGAACTCCTGCTGACCCTGTACATTTATAGGTGATCTCCCCTGAGATATTTTACGAGGAAATCTACTGGACGAAACATGGTTTCAGCAATGAGCAATGGAAGGTATTTCCGATCCGTAAAGTTTTTGGTAAACGTAACCGGAAAGCAACTGGATTGACTTTTTTGATAATGTGAAATGGTCCAATAAATTTTGGGCCCAATCTGGCTGAGGTTTGTCGAAGTTTAATGTTGCGAGTCGACAACCACACCTTATCTCCTACTTTAAAAGTGCACGGCCGCCGGAGCCTGTCAGAAAATCTTTTTTCCCGGAATGCCGCTTTTCTGAGAGCCAGGTGCACTTTTCTCAAAATAAGTTTAAGATGAGAGGTCAGGGCCAGTGAGGAGACAGAGGAATGTTGAAAAAATGAATTAGCTCTGGGGTGAAAACCAAAAACTGCAAAAAATGGAGACACATTGGTGGAAGAATGACAGGCATTATTATAAGCAAACTCCGCCAATGGAAGAAACTCCGACCAGTCATTTTGGAGTTTGGCCGAGTACAAACGCAAATATTGTTTTAGAGATTGATTAACTCGCTCAGTCTGCCCATTGGATTGGGGATGATAGCCGGATGTTAAAGATAACTTCATCTTTAATGAAGCACAAAAAGACTTCCAAAATTGTGCAATGAATTGTGGACCCCGATCAGAAACAATATCAGTGGGTAAGCCATGGAGTCTGAAAACATGGCGGAGGAACAAGACTGCCAATCCCTGGGCAGATGGCAATCGGGGAAGAGCAATGAAATGGGCCATTTTGCTAAAACGGTCCACTACCACCCATATGACTCGGCATCCGGCTGACAGAGGGAGGTCCACCACAAAATCCATGGAGATATGCGACCATGGCCTAAGAGGAACATTCAAGGGCATAAGTTGACTGATGGGTAAAGAACGGGGAACTTTATGCTGTGCACAGACCTGACACGAAAAAACAAACTCTTTAATGTCTTTGGAAAGACCAGGCCACCATACTGAGTGGGAGACTAATTCCAAAGTCTTAGCGATTCCCGGATGCCCGGCAACTTTGCTGTCATGAAACTCCGTCAAAACAGTTGCTCTCAAAAACTCAGGGACAAAAAGACGACCAGCAGGAGTATTTCCAGGAGCTTGATGTTGAAGCAGCTTTAACTGGGTAAATACATCCTGTGTGAGGCCTGCCCGAATGGTTGAAGACGGCAGTATGGGAGTAACAGGACTGTTGTCTTGAACTGGAAGAAAACTGCGTGACAGGGCATCTGCCTTAGTATTCTTGGAACCTGGCCTGAAGGTGATAATGAATTTGAAACGAGTAAAAAATAAAGCCCAACGAGCCTGCCGGGCATTCAGTCGCTTAGCTGATTCAATGTATTGAAGATTTTTGTGATCAGTCAAAACTGAAATAGTATGAGTCGCTCCTTCAAGCCAATGTCTCCACTCCTCGAAAGCCCATTTAATAGCCAGCAATTCCCGGTTACCAACATCGTAGTTGGATTCTGCAGATGAGAATTTCCTGGACATAAAGGCACAAGGATGTAATTCAAGGGAATCCGGATCCTTCTGAGATAGGATAGCCCCCACTCCAACCTCCGAGGCATCAACCTCAACAATGAAAGGCAATTCTGGGTTGGGATGTCTGAGGACAGGGGCTGAGACAAAGGCTTGTTTCAAGGCCTGAAAAGATAACTCAGCTTCACGTGACCAATTGGTAGGATCTGCTCCCTTCTTAGTTAGTGCCACAATGGGAGCAACTAGGTCAGAGAAAGAGTGAATAAATCTTCTATAGTAGTTCGCAAACCCTAAAAAGCGCTGAATTGCTTTTAAGTTGGTGGGTTGCGCCCAACTAAGGATGGCTTGGAGCTTCTTTGGTTCCATACAGAATCCCCGAGGGGAAATAATGTACCCTAAAAAGGATACCTCCGTAACATGAAATTCACACTTCTCCAGCTTGGCATACAGGTGATTTTCACGTAATTTTTTTAGAACTTGACGCACCTGGGTAACATGTTGTTCTACAGAATCAGAATATATCAAAATATCGTCTAAGTAGACTACAACGAACCTTCCAAGAAATTCACGGAGCACATCGTTAATGAGATCCTGGAAGACTGCCGGAGCGTTAGACAGGCCAAATGGCATGACCAGATACTCATAGTGGCCTGACTGAGTACTGAATGCCGTTTTCCACTCATCCCCTGACTTGATTCTGATGAGGTTATATGCTCCTCTCAGGTCAATCTTAGAAAAAATCACAGCCGAACGTAGCTGATCAAAGAGGACAGAGATCAGCGGCAGAGGGTAAGTATTCTTTACTGAGATTTTATTCAAAGCTCTAAAATCAATGCAGGGTCTGAGAGAACCATCCTTCTTCTCTACGAAGAAGAAACCTGCACTTAAAGGGGATTTGGATGGCCTGATAAATCCTTTCCCAAGGCTTTCTTTCACATACTCATTCATGGCCACAGTTTCAGGACCAGACAAGGCATATAACCTTCCTTTAGGCAACGTGGCACCAGGAATTAGCTCAATGGCACAATCATAAGGCCTATGGGGAGGCAGAATATCCGCATTGCCCTTGGAAAATACATCAACAAAATCCTGGTATTCCACAGGAATGGGTGCGGGAACGGCGGCAGCTACTCGGATAGGAAGCGTAATACATTCTTTATTACAGATGGTACCCCATTGTAAGATCTCCCCCGACTGCCAATCAATGATGGGATTATGAAAGGCCAGCCAAGGGTGACCCAGAACCACAGGAACTGCTGGACAATGGGTAAGAAAAAACTTAATCTTTTCAGAATGCAGAGCTCCTACCGAAAGTAAAACAGGAGGTGTACAGAGAGAAATAACCCCATTGGACAAGGGACTCCCATCTAAACCATGCATGGTGACACACCTACCCAAGGTTAACTGAGGAATACCTAAGGCCTTGGCCCATGTTAAATCCATAAAGTTCCCTGCAGCTCCACTGTCCACAAAAGCAGAGACCGAGGAACAGAGGCTGCCAAAGGAAACTTTAGCAGGAACTAACAGTGAATTATTTGAGGAGATAAGCTGCAGACCAAAGTGAACCCCCTCACAACTCACTTGGTCGGGTAGTTTCCCGACTTGTTCGGACAACTACGGGCAAAATGTCCCTTACCTCCACAGTATAAACAAAGACCAGAATTTTGCCTCCTGGTTCTTTCTTCAGGAGACAATTTGGAGAGACCTATCTGCATAGGCTCCTCCATGTCCACAGGAATGGAAAAAACACAAGGAGTAGATCCGACAGATGCTCCTTTTTCAGCCCTCCGCTCTCTGAGCCGACGATCTATCTTAATAGAGAGCTCCATGAGTTTATCGAGAGTCTCAGGAGCGGGATACTGAAGGAGACTGTCTTTTATAGATTCAGATAAGCCGAGGCGAAACTGACTGCGTAAGGCTGGGTCATTCCATCCACAGTCGTTCGACCAACGGCGAAACTCCGTACAATAAATCTCTGCGGGATTCCTACCCTGTCTGAGAGCACGCACTGACTCTCAGCGGACGCCTCTCTATCAGGGTCGTCATACAATAGCCCTAAAGATTTTAAAAAGGCGTCTACAGACAATAAGGCCGGATCGTCTGTCTTTAAACCAAAAGCCCAGGTCTGAGGATCCCCCTGAAGCAGAGAAATAATAATTCCAACCCGCTGAGCCTCCGTACCTGAGGAGACTGGTCTTAAACGAAAATAAAGTTTACAAGACTCTTTAAAATTAAAAAACTGTTTTCTATCCCCAGAAAAACGGTCAGGCAGATGCATTTTTGGTTCAGGGATGACCCTCGGGGAAGTCCGTAACAGATCTTCCTGTGACCTCACCCGGAGGGACAGATCCTGAACCATCTGAGTAAGTTCTTGAATCTGACTAACTAGAAGTTGGCCAGGATTTGGCCCAACACCGGTGGGATTCATGAGGCCGACAAAATCTCCCAACTGAATAAGTGAAAAAAAATTAACTCCTTTTAATTTTCTTTTTTTGTCTGGCCGGTGATAAAGTTATGATTCCCGTACTCCAGACCAGAGGAGATCTAATGGCAGAGGTCTGAGTACTGGGAAGATTTGCTGGTTGTGGGAGCAGGAGAGCCTAGTAACCCCTGGCGCCCTAACTCCGTTGTCTCGCCCGTGTTATCAGAAATCCCCTGCGAGACTATGGTTGCTTGAGCCCATGGCAGCCGCGTTCGAAGGGCGGATTATGTCTGCCCAACCCCGATGCCCCCTCAGGTCTTAATGGGAGACAAAGGGAAATCCGAGACAGGGTGATAACAAGGGGCCCTCTGACTAAGCAACCAGGCCAGGGGTTACAAGCTAACTAACTTAAACCAAGGTATGTGCGGACTAGCCGCCAGGGAAAAGGACAACCAAAGATCCACTGATCCGTTACTCCTATCCAGCACCGCTGGATACCAGAGTGGATCTGTGGGAGCGGAATCCTCCGCAAAAGCTCCAGAACACAAATATACAAAATAATAAACAGTAAGCGGACAAGCCGCAACACACGGCTGCGCCGCGACTCACGAACACCACAGGATGTTAAAGGTGCTCGGTCAGACTCCAGGAATAGATGACAAATATCCGAGTACAGGACCACTGAGGACAGGAACAACCGGATTGAGCAGGACTGGAAACTCTCTGCAACTGACAAAGGCAAACAGGAAGCTATCACCGGCGTCTGTGAGAAGTCCAAAGGGTGCTTATAAGTGTGAGCTCCCCAATCAGGAGCCAGACTGGGTCATCACAATTAATGCCGTGCAGCTTGCATGCTGCACGGCCAGCACACCATGATACAATCAGCACATCATGATACAATTAGAACAGACCCAGCAACGGGGAACGCGGCCCGAACGTGGCGTCCCCGTTGCTAGGGTCAGAGCGGCTCCGTGCGCCCGGCGTCTAGCGTTGCCAGGGAGCCGGCGGCTGTACGCGCACGGCGTCCCTGGTTGCTAGGCGCCGGGCCGCACCGACGAGCGGACCCCGGCGCCCAACACTGAGTTGATAGAAGCTGGTTCTGATGCCTGGTTTAAGCACATGACCTAATAATGTTATAGAGTTATATTAAAAATTCTTAAGGTCCTTAACCCTTAAAATTTGGCTGTAAATTAAAATTTCAACATTTTCCAAATTTCGATTTAAAATTATAGGAACTTTAATAAAATGTTCCCCATAGTTGATAGAAGCTGATTCTGATGCCTGGTTTAAGCACTGGACCTAATAATGTGACGATGTTACATTAGCAATTCTGGTGACCCTCTACTCTTAAACTCTGGTAAAAATGAAAATTTCTAAATATACAGAATTTAGACTTAAAATTATAAGAACTTAAATAAAATGTTTACTTGAGTTGATAAAGAGGATTCTGATGCCTCGTATAAGCACTGGACCTAATAATGTTCTTATTTTATATTAGCTATTCTGTAGACTCTCTACTCTTAAAATTTAGCAGAAAATGAACATTTCAAAATATTTAGAATTTCTTCTTAAAATTATAGGAACTTAAATAAAATGTTTCCCTGAGTTGATAGAAGCTGATTCTAATGCCTGGTTTAAGCACAGGTCCTTATAATGTTATGGTGCTATGTGAAATACTCTGTAGGGCTTGTACATTTAAAATTTAGCTAAAAATGAAAATTTTAAAAATGTCAAAATTTCTATATTTATTCTGGGCATAAGTGTATGTGCTTCTGTGTGTGTGTCTGTATATTACTCTGGGTATGACTCTGGGTATGACTCTAATTATGACTCTGGGTCTGACCCTGGGTATATCTTTATGTGACTCCAGGTTTACCTGTGCTTGACTCTGCGTTTGACTATGTGTGATTCTGGGCATGTCTGGAAATGTCTGGGCATCTCTAGACATGTCTTGGTATGTCTGGACATGTCTGGGCATCTCTAGACATGTCTGGACATGTCTGGGCATGTCTTGGCATGTCTGGACATGTCTGGGCATCTCTAGACATGTCTGGTCATGTCTGGGAATGACTGGAAAACTGATATCTCTAGTTCTGGTCATAGTAGATACAAACTGCCAGTGTCCACCGAAAGGGGAGAGTCCCAGATATTTAAGTTTACCCTCAGAAATACTGTAAGTCAGGCAGTTCCTGTGATACCTAGGTGGGATAACAGGTTTGGACCAGGACCACTGCATTGAAGTCAGATATCTCCGATTCCCTAGAGCCAATTTTGAATAATCTAGTACTCTTAGAAAAAGGGGACCCTCAGGTGTTTGCCTAAGACCCATATACCCCTGGTGCCCTTCGGCAAATGCCCATTGAGACCATATAAAAATAAGGCCCTGATTTGGGCATGTCTTGGCATGACTTTAGTTATGACCAGGAACATGTCTGTACAAGATTCTGGGTACATCTGGGCATGACTCTAAATGTGACTTTGTTTGACTCTAGATGTGAGAATATAATCTTTAAATGTAGCTGAAAATGAAAATTTCTAAATATTAAGAATTTCTTCTTGAAATTATAGGAATTTTAATAAAATGTTCCCCTGAGTTGATAGAAGCTGGTTCTGATGCCTGGTTTAAGCACATGACCTAATAATGTTATAGAGTTATATTAAAAATTCTTAAGGTCCTGAACCCTTAAAATTTGGCTGTAAATTAAAATTTCAACATTTTCCAAATTTCGATTTAAAATTATAGGAACTTTAATAAAATGTTCCCCATAGTTGATAGAAGCTGATTCTGATGCCTGGTTTAAGCACTGGACCTAATAATGTGATGATGTTACATTAGCAATTCTGGTGACACTCTACTCTTAAACTCTGGTAAAAATGAAAATTTCTAAATATACAGAATTTAGACTTAAAATTATAAAAACTTAAATAAAATATTTACTGGAGTTGATAAAGAGGATTCTGATGCCTGGTTTAAGCACTGGACCTAATAATGTTCTTATTTTATATTAGCAATTCTGTAGACTCTCTACTCTTAAAATTAAGCAGAAAATGAACATTTCAAAATATTTAGAATTTCTTCTTAAAATTATAGGAACTTAAATAAAATGTTTCCCTGAGTTGATAGAAGTTTATTCTAATGCCTGGTTTAAGCACAGGTCCTTATATTGTTATGGTGCTATGTGAAATACTCTGTAGGCCTTGTACATTTAAAATTTAGCTAAAAATGAAAATTTTAAAAATGTCAAAATTTCTATATTTATTCTGGCCATAAGTGTGTGTGCTTCTGTGTGTGTGTGTCTGTATATTACTCTGGGTATGACTCTGGGTATGACTCTAATTATGACTCTGGGTCTGACCCTGGGTATATCTTTATGTGACTCCAGGTTTACCTGTGCTTGACTCTGCGTTTGACTATGTGTGATTCTGGGCATGTCTGGACATGTCTGGGCATATCTTGGCATGTCTGGACATGTCTGGGCATCTCTAGACATGTCTGGACATGTCTGGGCATATCTTGGCATGTCTGTACATGTCTGGGCATCTCTAGACATGTCTGGTCATGTCTGGGAATGACTGGAAAACTGATATCTCTAGTTCTGGTCATAGTAGAGACAAACTGACAGTGTCCACCGAAAGGGGAGAGTCCCAGCTATTTAAGTTTACCCTCAGAAATACTGTAAGTCAGGCAGTTCCTGTGATACCTAGGTGGGATAACAGGTTTGGACCAGGACCACTGCATTGAAGTCAGATATCTCCGATTCCCTAGAGCCAATTTTGAATAATCTAGTACTCTTAGAAAAAGGGGACCCTCAGGTGTTTGCCTAAGACCCATATACCCCTGGTGCCCTTAGGCAAATGCCCATTGAGACCATACAAAAATAAGGCCCTGATTTGGGCATGTCTTGGCATGACTTTAGTTATGACCAGGAACATGTCTGTACAAGACTCTGGGTACATCTGGGCATGACTCTAAATGTGACTTTGTTTGACTCTAGATGTGAGAATATAATCTTTAAATGTAGCTGAAAATGAAAATTTCTAAATATTAAGAATTTCTTCTTGAAATTATAGGAATTTTAATAAAATGTTCCCCTGAGTTGATAGAAGCTGGTTCTGATGCCTGATTTAAGCACATGACCTAATAATGTTATATTAAAAATTCTTAAGGTCCTGAACCCTTAAAATTTGGCTGTAAATTAAAATTTCAACATTTTCCAAATTTCGATTTAAAATTATAGGAACTTTAATAAAATGTTCCCCATAGTTGATAGAAGCTGATTCTGATGCCTGGTTTAAGCACTGGACCTAATAATGTGACAATGTTACATTAGCAATTCTGGTGACCCTCTACTCTTAAACTCTGGTAAAAATGAAAATTTCTAAATATACAGAATTTAGACTTAAAATTATAAGAACTTAAATAAAATATTTACTTGAGTTGATAAAGAGGATTCTGATGCCTGGTTTAAGCAATGGACCTAATAATGTTCTTATTTTATATTAGCAATTCTGTAGACTCTCTACTCTTAAAAGTTAGCAGAAAATGAACATTTCAAAATAATTAGAATTTCTTCTTAAAATTATAGGAACTTAAATAAAATGTTTCCCTGAGTTCATAGAAGCTTATTCTAATGTCTGGTTTAAGCACAGGTCCTTATAATGGTATGGTGCTATGTGAAATACTCTGTAGGGCTTGTACATTTAAAATTTAGCTAAAATTTAAAAATTTTAAAAGGACAAAATTTCTATATTTATTCTGGGCATAAGTGTGTGTGCTTCTGTGTGTGTGTCTGTATATTACTCTGGGTATGACACTGGGTATGACTCTAATTATGACTCTGGGTCTGACCCTGGGTATATCTTTATGTGACTCCAGGTTTACCTGTGCTTGACTCTGCGTTTGACTATGTGTGATTCTGGGCATGTCTGGACATGTCTGGGCATGTCTTGGCATGTCTGGACATGTCTGGGCATCTCTAGACATGTCTGGACATGTCTGGGCATGTCTTGGCATGTCTGGACATGTCTGGGCATCTCTAGACATGTCTGGTCATGTCTGGGAATGTCTGGAAAACTGATATCTCTAGTTCTGGTCATAGTAGATACAAACTGCCAGTGTCCACCGAAAGGGGATAGTCCCAGCTATTTAAGTTTACCCTCAGAAATACTGTAAGTCAGGCAGTTCCTGTGATACCTAGGTGGGATAACAGGTTTGGACCAGGACCACTGCATTGAAGTCAGATATCTCCGATTCCCTAGAGCCAATTTTGAATAATCTAGTACTCTTAGAAAAAGGGGACCCTCAGGTGTTTGCCTAAGACCCATATACCCCTGCTGCCCTTCGGCAAATGCCCATTGAGACCATATAAAAATAAGGCCCTGATTTGGGCATGTCTTGGCATGACTTTAGTTATGACCAGGAACATGTCTGTACAAGACTCTGGGTACATCTGGGCATGACTCTAAATGTGACTTTGTTTGACTCTAGATGTGAGAATATAATCTTTAAATGTAGCTGAAAATGAAAATTTCTAAATATTAAGAATTTCTTCTTGAAATTATAGGAATTTTAATAAAATGTTCCCCTGAGTTGATAGAAGCTGGTTCTGATGCCTGGTTTAAGCAAATGACCTAATAATGTTATATTAAAAATTCTTAAGGTCCTGAACCCTTAAAATTTGGCTGTAAATTAAAATTTCAACATTTTCCAAATTTCGATTTAAAATTATAGGAACTTTAATAAAATGTTCCCCATAGTTGATAGAAGCTGATTCTGATGCCTGGTTTAAGCACTGGACCTAATAATGTGACAATGTTACATTAGCAATTCTGGTGACCCTCTACTCTTAAACTCTGGTAAAAATGAAAATTTCTAAATATACAGAATTTAGACTTAAAATTATAAGAACTTAAATAAAATATTTACTTGAGTTGATAAAGAGGATTCTGATGCCTGGTTTAAGCACTGGACCTAATAATGTTCTTATTTTATATTAGCAATTCTGTAGACTCTCTACTCTTAAAAGTTAGCAGAAAATGAACATTTCAAAATAATTAGAATTTCTTCTTAAAATTATAGGAACTTAAATAAAATGTTTCCCTGAGTTGATAGAAGCTTATTCTAATGTCTGGTTTAAGCACAGGTCCTTATAATGTTATGGTGCTATGTGAAATACTCTGTAGGGCTTGTACATTTAAAATTTAGCTAAAATTCAAAAAATTTTAATATGACAAAATTTCTATATTTATTCTGGGCATAAGTGTGTGTGCTTCTGTGTGTGTGTCTGTATATTACTCTGGGTATGACACTGGGTATGACTCTAATTATGACTCTGGGTCTGACCCTGGGTATATCTTTATGTGACTCCAGGTTTACCTGTGCTTGACTCTGCGTTTGACTATGTGTGATTCTGGGCATGTCTGGACATGTCTGGGCATGTCTTGGCATGTCTGGACATGTCTGGGCATCTCTAGACATGTCTGGACATGTCTGGGCATGTCTTGGCATGTCTGGACATGTCTGGGCATCTCTAGACATGTCTGGTCATGTCTGGGAATGTCTGGAAAACTGATATCTCTAGTTCTGGTCATAGTAGATACAAACTGCCAGTGTCCACCGAAAGGGGATAGTCCCAGCTATTTAAGTTTACCCTCAGAAATACTGTAAGTCAGGCAGTTCCTGTGATACCTAGGTGGGATAACAGGTTTGGACCAGGACCACTGCATTGAAGTCAGATATCTCCGATTCCCTAGAGCCAATTTTGAATAATCTAGTACTCTTAGAAAAAGGGGACCCTCAGGTGTTTGCCTAAGACCCATATACCCCTGGTGCCCTTCGGCAAATGCCCATTGAGACCATATAAAAATAAGGCCCTGATTTGGGCATGTCTTGGCATGACTTTAGTTATGACCAGGAACATGTCTGTACAAGACTCTGGGTACATCTGGGCATGACTCTAAATGTGACTTTGTTTGACTCTAGATGTGAGAATATAATCTTTAAATGTAGCTGAAAATGAAAATTTCTAAATATTAAGAATTTCTTCTTGAAATTATAGGAATTTTAATAAAATGTTCCCCTGAGTTGATAGAAGCTGGTTCTGATGCCTGGTTTAAGCACATGACCTAATAATGTTATAGAGTTATATTAAAAATTCTTAAGGTCCTGAACCCTTAAAATTTGGCTGTAAATTAAAATTTCAACATTTTCCAAATTTCGATTTAAAATTATAGGAACTTTAATAAAATGTTCCCCATAGTTGATAGAAGCTGATTCTGATGCCTGGTTTAAGCACTGGACCTAATAATGTGATGATGTTACATTAGCAATTCTGGTGACACTCTACTCTTAAACTCTGGTAAAAATGAAAATTTCTAAATATACAGAATTTAGACTTAAAATTATAAGAACTTAAATAAAATATTTACTTGAGTTGATAAAGAGGATTCTGATGCCTGGTTTAAGCACTGGACCTAATAATGTTCTTATTTTATATTAGCAATTCTGTAGACTCTCTACTCTTAAAATTTAGCAGAAAATGAACATTTCAAAATATTTAGAATTCCTTCTTAAAATTATAGGAACTTAAATAAAATGTTTCCCTGAGTTGATAGAAGCTTATTCTAATGCCTGGTTTAAGCACAGGTCCTTATAATGTTATGGTGCTATGTGAAATACTCTGTAGGCCTTGTACATTTAAAATTTAGCTAAAAATGAAAATTTTAAAAATGTCAAAATTTCTATATTTATTCTGGGCATAAGTGTGTGTGCTTCTGTGTGTGTGTGTCTGTATATTACTCTGGGTATGACTCTGGGTATGACTCTAATTATGACTCGGGGTCTGACCCTGGGTATATCTTTATGTGACTCCAGGTTTACCTGTGCTTGACTCTGCATGTGACTATGTGTGATTCTGGGCATGTCTGGACATGTCTGGGCATGTCTTCGCATGTCTGGACATGTCTGGGCATCTCTAGACATGTCTGGACATGTCTGGGCATGTCTTGGCATGTCTGGACATGTCTGGGCATCTCTAGACATGTCTGGTCATGTCTGGGAATGACTAGAAAACTGATATCTCTAGTTCTGGTCATAGTAGAGACAAACTGCCAGTGTCCACCGAAAGGGGAAAGTCCCAGCTATTTAAGTTTACCCTCAGAAATACTGTAAGTCAGGCAGTTCCTGAGATACCTAGGTGGGATAACAGGTTTGGACCAGGACCACTGCATTGAAGTCAGATATCTCCGATTCCCTAGAGCCAATTTTGAATAATCTAGTACTCTTAGAAAAAGGGGACCCTCAGGTGTTTGCCTAAGACCCATATACCCCTGGTGCCCTTAGGCAAATGCCCATTGAGACCATACAAAAATAAGGCCCTGATTTGGGCACGTCTTGGCATGACTCTAGTTATGACCAGGAACATGTCTGTACAAGACTCTGGGTACATCTGGGCATGACTCTAAATGTGACTTTGTTTGACTCTAGATGTAAGAATATAATCTTTAAATGTAGCTGAAAATGAAAATTTCTAAATATTAAGAATTTCTTCTTGAAATTATAGGAATTTTAATAAAATGTTCCCCTGAGTTGATAGAAGCTGGTTCTGATGCCTGGTTTAAGCACATGACCTAATAATGTTATAGAGTTATATTAAAAATGCTTAAGGTCCTGAACCCTTAAAATTTGGCTGTAAATTAAAATTTCAACATTTTCCAAATTTCGATTTAAAATTATAGGAACTTTAATAAAATGTTCCCCATAGTTGATAGAAGCTGATTCTGATGCCTGGTTTAAGCACTGGACCTAATAATGTGACGATGTTACATTAGCAATTCTGGTGACCCTCTACTCTTATACTCTGGTAAAAATGAAAATTTCTAAATATACAGAATTTAGACTTAAAATTATAAGAACTTAAATAAAATGTTTACTTGAGTTGATAAAGAGGATTCTGATGCCTGGTTTAAGCACTGGACCTAATAATGTTCTTATTTTATATTAGCAATTCTGTAGACTCTCTACTCTTAAAATTAAGCAGAAAATGAACATTTCAAAATATTTAGAATTTCTTCTTAAAATTATAGGAACTTAAATAAAATGTTTCCCTGAGTTGATAGAAGCTTATTCTAATGCCTGGTTTAAGCACAGGTCCTTATAATGTTATGGTGCTTTGTGAAATACTCTGTAGGGCTTGTACATTTAAAATTTAGCTAAAAATGAAAATTTTAAAAATGTCAAAATTTCTATATTTATTCTGGGCATAAGTGTGTGTGCTTCTGTGTGTGTGTGTCTGTATATTACTCTGGGTATGACTCTAATTATGACTCGGGGTCTGACCCTGGGTATATCTTTATGTGACTCCAGGTTTACCTGTGCTTGACTCTGCATGTGACTATGTGTGATTCTGGGCATGTCTGGACATGTCTGGGCATGTCTTCGCATGTCTGGACATGTCTGGGCATCTCTAGACATGTCTGGACATGTCTGGGCATGTCTTGGCATGTCTGGACATGTCTAGGCATCGCTAGACATGTCTGGTCATGTCTGGGAATGACTAGAAAACTGATATCTCTAGTTCTGGTCATAGTAGAGACAAACTGCCAGTGTCCACCGAAAGGGGAAAGTCCCAGCTATTTAAGTTTACCCTCAGAAATACTGTAAGTCAGGCAGTTCCTGAGATACCTAGGTGGGATAACAGGTTTGGACCAGGACCACTGCATTGAAGTCAGATATCTCCGATACCCTAGAGCCAATTTTGAATAATCTAGTACTCTTAGAAAAAGGGGACCCTCAGGTGTTTGCCTAAGACCCATATACCCCTGGTGCCCTTAGGCAAATGCCCATTGAGACCATACAAAAATAAGGCCCTGATTTGGGCACGTCTTGGCATGACTCTAGTTATGACCAGGAACATGTCTGTACAAGACTCTGGGTACATCTGGGCATGACTCTAAATGTGACTTTGTTTGACTCTAGATGTAAGAATATAATCTTTAAATGTAGCTGAAAATGAAAATTTCTAAATATTAAGAATTTCTTCTTGAAATTATAGGAATTTTAATAAAATGTTCCCCTGAGTTGATAGAAGCTGGTTCTGATGCCTGGTTTAAGCACATGACCTAATAATGTTATAGAGTTATATTAAAAATGCTTAAGGTCCTGTACCCTTAAAATTTGGCTGTAAATTAAAATTTCAACATTTTCCAAATTTCGATTTAAAATTATACGAACTTTAATAAAATGTTCCCCATAGTTGATAGAAGCTGATTCTGATGCCTGGTTTAAGCACTGGACCTAATAATGTGACGATGTTACATTAGCAATTCTGGTGACCCTCTACTCTTATACTCTGGTAAAAATGAAAATTTCTAAATATACAGAATTTAGACTTAAAATTATAAGAACTTAAATAAAATGTTTACTTGAGTTGATAAAGAGGATTCTGATGCCTGGTTTAAGCACTGGACCTAATAATGTTCTTATTTTATATTAGCAATTCTGTAGACTCTCTACTCTTAAAATTAAGCAGAAAATGAACATTTCAAAATATTTAGAATTTCTTCTTAAAATTATAGGAACTTAAATAAAATGTTTCCCTGAGTTGATAGAAGCTTATTCTAATGCCTGGTTTAAGCACAGGTCCTTATATTGTTATGGTGCTATGTGAAATACTCTGTAGGCCTTGTACATTTAAAATTTAGCTAAAAATGAAAATTTTTAAAATGTCAAAATTTCTATATTTATTCTGGCCATAAGTGTGTGTGCTTCTGTGTGTGTGTCTGTATATTACTCTGGGTATGACTCTGGGTATGACTCTAATTATGACTCTGGGTCTGACCCTGGGTATATCTTTATGTGACTCCAGGTTTACCTGTGCTTGACTCTGCGTTTGACTATGTGTGATTCTGGGCATGTCTTGACATGTCTGGGCATATCTTGGCATGTCTGGACATGTCTGGGCATCTCTAGACATGTCTGGACATGTCTGGGCATATCTTGGCATGTCTGTACATGTCTGGGCATCTCTAGACATGTCTGGTCATGTCTGGGAATGACTGGAAAACTGATATCTCTAGTTCTGGTCATAGTAGAGACAAACTGACAGTGTCCACCGAAAGGGGAGAGTCCCAGCTATTTAAGTTTACCCTCAGAAATACTGTAAGTCAGGCAGTTCCTGTGATACCTAGGTGGGATAACAGGTTTGGACCAGGACCACTGCATTGAAGTCAGATATCTCCGATTCCCTAGAGCCAATTTTTAATAATCTAGTACTCTTAGAAAAAGGGGACCCTCAGTTGTTTGCCTAAGACCCATATACCCCTGGTGCCCTTAGGCAAATGCCCATTGAGACCATACAAAAATAAGGCCCTGATTTGGGCACATCTTGGCATGACTTTAGTTATGACCAGGAACATGTCTGTACAAGACTCTGGGTACATCTGGGCATGACTCTAAATGTGACTTTGTTTGACTCTAGATGTGAGAATATAATCTTTAAATGTAGCTGAAAATGAAAATTTCTAAATATTAAGAATTTCTTCTTGAAATGATAGGAATTTTAATAAAATGTTCCCCTGAGTTGATAGAAGCTGGTTCTGATGCCTGGTTTAAGCACATGACCTAATAATTTTATAGAGTTATATTAAAAATTCTTAAGGTCCTAAACCCTTAAAATTTGGCTGTAAATTAAAATTTCAACATTTTCCAAATTTCGATTTAAAATTATAGGAACTTTAATAAAATGTTCCCCATAGTTGATAGAAGCTGATTCTGATGCCTGGTTTAAGCACTGGACCTAATAATGTGACGATGTTACATTAGCAATTCTGGTGACCCTCTACTCTTATACTCTGGTAAAAATGAAAATTTCTATATATACAAAATTTAGACTTAAAATTATAAGAACTTAAATAAAATGTTTACTTGAGTTGATAAAGAGGATTCTGATGCCTGGTTTAAGCACTGGACCTAATAATGTTCTTATTTTATATTAGCAATTCTGTAGACTCTCTACTCTTAAAATTTAGCAGAAAATGAACATTTCAAAATATTTAGAATTCCTTCTTAAAATTATAGGAACTTAAATAAAATGTTTCCCTGAGTTGATAGAAGCTTATTCTAATGCCTGGTTTAAGCACAGGTCCTTATAATGTTATGGTGCTATGTGAAATACTCTGTAGGGCTTGTACATTTAAAATTTAGCTAAAAATGAAAATTTTAAAAATGTCAAAATTTCTATATTTATTCTGGGCATAAGTGTGTGTGCTTCTGTGTGTGTCTGTATATTACTCTGGGTATGACTCTGGGTATGACTCTAATTATGACTCGGGGTCTGACCCTGGGTATATCTTTATGTGACTCCAGGTTTACCTGTGCTTGACTCTGCATGTGACTATGTGTGATTCTGGGCATGTCTGGACATGTCTGGGCATGTCTTCGCATGTCTGGACATGTCTGGGCATCTCTAGACATGTCTGGACATGTCTGGGCATGTCTTGGCATGTCTGGACATGTCTGGGCATCTCTAGACATGTCTGGTCATGTCTGGGAATGACTAGAAAACTGATATCTCTAGTTCTGGTCATAGTAGAGACAAACTGCCAGTGTCCACCGATAGGGGAAAGTCCCAGCTATTTAAGTTTACCCTCAGAAATACTGTAAGTCAGGCAGTTCCTGAGATACCTAGGTGGGATAACAGGTTTGGACCAGGACCACTGCATTGAAGTCAGATATCTCCGATTCCCTAGAGCCAATTTTTAATAATCTAGTACTCTTAGAAAAAGGGGACCCTCAGGTGTTTGACTAAGACCCATATACCCCTGGTGCCCTTAGGCAAATGCCCATTGAGACCATACAAAAATAAGGCCCTGATTTGGGCACGTCTTGGCATGACTCTAGTTATGACCAGGAACATGTCTGTACAAGACTCTGGGTACATCTGGGCATGACTCTAAATGTGACTTTGTTTGACTCTAGATGTGAGAATATAATCTTTAAATGTAGCTGAAAATGAAAATTTCTAAATATTAAGAATTTCTTCTTGAAATGATAGGAATTTTAATAAAATGTTCCCCTGAGTTGATAGAAGCTGGTTCTGATGCCTGGTTTAAGCACATGACCTAATAATGTTATAGAGTTATATTAAAAATTCTTAAGGTCCTAAACCCTTAAAATTTGGCTGTAAATTAAAATTTCAACATTTTCCAAATTTCGATTTAAAATTATAGGAACTTTAATAAAATGTTCCACATAGTTGATAGAAGCTGATTCTGATGCCTGGTTTAAGCACTGGACCTAATAATGTGACGATGTTACATTAGCAATTCTGGTGACCCTCTACTCTTATACTCTGGTAAAAATGAAAATTTCTAAATATACAGAATTTAGACTTAAAATTATAAGAACTTAAATAAAATGTTTACTTGAGTTGATAAAGAGGATTCTGATGCCTGGTTTAAGCACTGGACCTAATAATGTTCTTATTTTATATTAGCAATTCTGTAGACTCTCTACTCTTAAAATTAAGCAGAAAATGAACATTTCAAAATATTTAGAATTTCTTCTTAAAATTATAGGAACTTAAATAAAATGTTTCCCTGAGTTGATAGAAGCTTATTCTAATGCCTGGTTTAAGCACAGGTCATTATATTGTTATGATGCTATGTGAAATACTCTGTAGGCCTTGTACATTTAAAATGTAGCTAAAAATGAAAATTTTAAAAATGTCAAAATTTCTATATTTATTCTGGGCATAAGTGTGTGTGCTTCTGTGTGTGTGTCTGTATATTACTCTGGGTATGACTCTGGGTATGACTCAAATTATGACTCGGGGTCTGACCCTGGGTATATCTTTATGTGACTCCAGGTTTACCTGTGCTTGACTCTGCATGTGACTATGTGTGATTCTGGGCATGTCTGGACATGTCTGGGCATGTCTTGGCATGTTTGGACATGTCTGGGCATCTCTAGACATGTCTGGACATGTCTGGGCATGTCTTGGCATGTCTGGACATGTCTGGGCATCTCTAGACATGTCTGGTCATGTCTGGGAATGACTAGAAAACTGATATCTCTAGTTCTGGTCATAGTAGAGACAAACTGCCAGTGTCCACCGAAAGGGGAGAGTCCCAGCTATTTAAGTATACCCTCAGAAATACTGTAAGTCAGGCAGTTCCTGAGATACCTAGGTGGGATAACAGGTTTGGACCAGGACCACTGCATTGAAGTCAGATATCTCCGATTCCCTAGAGCCAATTTTGAATAATCTAGTACTCTTAGAAAAAGGGGACCCTTAGGTGTTTGCCTAAGACCCATATACCCCTGGTGCCCTTAGGCAAATGCCCATTGAGACCATACAAAAATAAGGCCCTGATTTGGGCACGTCTTGGCATGACTCTAGTTATGACCAGGAACATGTCTGTACAAGACTCTGGGTACATCTGGGCATGACTCTAAATGTGACTTTGTTTGACTCTAGATGTAAGAAAATAATCTTTAAATGTAGCTGAAAATGAAAATTTCTAAATATTAAGAATTTCTTCTTGAAATTATAGGAATTTTAATAAAATGTTCCCCTGAGTTGATAGAAGCTGGTTCTGATGCCTGGTTTAAGCACATGACCTAATAATGTTATAGAGTTATATTCAAAATTCTTAAGGTCCTAAACCCTTAAAATTTGGCTGTAAATTAAAATTTCAACATTTTCCAAATTTCAATTTAAAATTATAGGATCTTTAATAAAATGTTCCCCATAGTTGATAGAAGCTGATTCTGATGCCTGGTTTAAGCACTGGACCTAATAATGTGACGATGTTACATTAGCAATTCTGGTGACCCTCTACTCTTATACTCTGGTAAAAATGAAAATTTCTAAATATACAGAATTTAGACTTAAAATTATAAGAACTTAAATAAAATGTTTACTTGAGTTGATAAAGAGGATTCTGATGCCTGGTTTAAGCACTGGACCTAATAATGTTCTTATTTTATATTAGCAATTCTGTAGACTCTCTACTCTTAAAATTAAGCAGAAAATGAACATTTCAAAATATTTAGAATTTCTTCTTAAAATTATAGGAACTTAAATAAAATGTTTCCCTGAGTTGATAGAAGCTTATTCTAATGCCTGATTTAAGCACAGGTCCTTATATTGTTATGGTGCTATGTGAAATACTCTGTAGGCCTTGTACATTTAAAATTTAGCTAAAAATGAAAATTTTAAAAATGTCAAAATTTCTATATTTATTCTGGGCATAAGTGTGTGTGTGTGTGTGTGTGTGTGTGTGTGTGTGTGTGTGTGTGTGTGTGTGTCTGTTTATTACTCTGGGTATGACTCTGGGTATGACTCTAATTATGACTCTGGGTCTGACCCTGGGTATATCTTTATGTGACTCCAGGTTTACCTGTGCTTGACTCTGCATGTGACTATGTGTGATTCTGGGCAGGTCTGGACATGTCTGGGCATATCTTGGCATGTCTGGACATGTCTGGGCATCTCTAGACATGTCTGGACATGTCTGGGCATATCTTGGCATGTCTGTACATGTCTGGGCATCTCTAGACATGTCTGGTCATGTCTGGGAATGACTGGAAAACTGATATCTCTAGTTCTGGTCATAGTAGAGACAAACTGCCAGTGTCCACCGAAAGGGGAGAGTCCCAGCTATTTAAGTTTACCCTCAGAAATACTGTAAGTCAGGCAGTTCCTGTGATACCTAGGTGGGATAACAGGTTTGGACCAGGACCACTGCACTGAAGTCAGATATCTCCGATTCCCTAGAGCCAATTTTGAATAATCTAGTACTCTTAGAAAAAGGGGACCCTCAGGTGTTTGCCTAAGACCCATATACCCCTGGTGCCCTTAGGCAAATGCTCATTGAGACCATACAAAAATAAGGCCCTGATTTGGCCACGTCTTGGCATGACTTTAGTTATGACCAGGAACATGTCTGTACAAGACTCTGGGTACATCTGGGCATGACTCTAAATGTGACTTTGTTTGACTCTAGATGTGAGAATATAAAATTTAAATGTAGCTGAAAATGAAAATTTCTAAATATTAAGAATTTCTTCTTGAAATTATAGGAATTTTAATAAAATGTTCCCCTGAGTTGATAGAAGCTGGTTCTGATGCCTGGTTTAAGCACATGACCTAATAATGTTATAGAGTTATATTAAAAATTCTTAAGGTCCTAAACCCTTAAAATTTGGCTGTAAATTAAAATTTCAACATTTTCCAAATTTCGATTTAAAATTATAGGAACTTTAATAAAATGTTCCCCATAGTTGATAGAAGCTGATTCTGATGCCTGGTTTAAGAACTGGACCTAATAATGTGACGATGTTACATTAGCAATTCTGGTGACCCTCTACTCTTATACTCTGGTAAAAATGAAAATTTCTAAATATACAGAATTTAGACTTAAAATTATAAGAACTTAAATAAAATGTTTACTTGAGTTGATAAAGAGGATTCTGATGCCTGGTTTAAGCACTGGACCTAATAATGTTCTTATTTTATATTAGCAATTCTGTAGACTCTCTACTCTTAAAATTTAGCAGAAAATGAACATTTCAAAATATTTAGAATTCCTTCTTAAAATTATAGGAACTTAAATAAAATGTTTCCCTGAGTTGATAGAAGCTTATTCTAATGCCTGGTTTAAGCACAGGTCCTTATAATGTTATGGTGCTATGTGAAATACTCTGTAGGGCTTGTACATTTAAAATTTAGCTAAAAATGAAAATTTTAAAAATGTCAAAATTTCTATATTTATTCTGGGCATAAGTGTGTGTGCTTCTGTGTGTGTGTCTGTATATTACTCTGGGTATGACTCTGGGTATGACTCTAATTATGACTCGGGGTCTGACCCTGGGTATATCTTTATGTGACTCCAGGTTTACCTGTGCTTGACTCTGCATGTGACTATGTGTGATTCTGGGCATGTCTGGACATGTCTGGGCATGTCTTCGCATGTCTGGACATGTCTGGGCATCTCTAGACATGTCTGGACATGTCTGGGCATGTCTTGGCATGTCTGGACATGTCTAGGCATCTCTAGACATGTCTGGTCATGTCTGGGAATGACTAGAAAACTGATATCTCTAGTTCTGGTCATAGTAGAGACAAACTGCCAGTGTCCACCGAAAGGGGAAAGTCCCAGCTATTTAAGTTTACCCTCAGAAATACTGTAAGTCAGGCAGTTCCTGAGATACCTAGGTGGGATAACAGGTTTGGACCAGGACCACTGCATTGAAGTCAGATATCTCCGATACCCTAGAGCCAATTTTGAATAATCTAGTACTCTTAGAAAAAGGGGACCCTCAGGTGTTTGCCTAAGACCCATATACCCCTGGTGCCCTTAGGCAAATGCCCATTGAGACCATACAAAAATAAGGCCCTGATTTGGGCACGTCTTGGCATGACTCTAGTTATGACCAGGAACATGTCTGTACAAGACTCTGGGTACATCTGGGCATGACTCTAAATGTGACTTTGTTTGACTCTAGATGTAAGAATATAATCTTTAAATGTAGCTGAAAATGAAAATTTCTAAATATTAAGAATTTCTTCTTGAAATTATAGGAATTTTAATAAAATGTTCCCCTGAGTTGATAGAAGCTGGTTCTGATGCCTGGTTTAAGCACATGACCTAATAATGTTATAGAGTTATATTAAAAATGCTTAAGGTCCTGTACCCTTAAAATTTGGCTGTAAATTAAAATTTCAACATTTTCCAAATTTCGATTTAAAATTATAGGAACTTTAATAAAATGTTCCCCATAGTTGATAGAAGCTGATTCTGATGCCTGGTTTAAGCACTGGACCTAATAATGTGACGATGTTACATTAGCAATTCTGGTGACCCTCTACTCTTATACTCTGGTAAAAATGAAAATTTCTAAATATACAGAATTTAGACTTAAAATTATAAGAACTTAAATAAAATGTTTACTTGAGTTGATAAAGAGGATTCTGATGCCTGGTTTAAGCACTGGACCTAATAATGTTCTTATTTTATATTAGCAATTCTGTAGACTCTCTACTCTTAAAATTAAGCAGAAAATGAACATTTCAAAATATTTAGAATTTCTTCTTAAAATTATAGGAACTTAAATAAAATGTTTCCCTGAGTTGATAGAAGCTTATTCTAATGCCTGGTTTAAGCACAGGTCCTTATATTGTTATGGTGCTATGTGAAATACTCTGTAGGCCTTGTACATTTAAAATTTAGCTAAAAATGAAAATTTTTAAAATGTCAAAATTTCTATATTTATTCTGGCCATAAGTGTGTGTGCTTCTGTGTGTGTGTGTCTGTATATTACTCTGGGTATGACTCTGGGTATGACTCTAATTATGACTCTGGGTCTGACCCTGGGTATATCTTTATGTGACTCCAGGTTTACCTGTGCTTGACTCTGCGTTTGACTATGTGTGATTCTGGGCATGTCTTGACATGTCTGGGCATATCTTGGCATGTCTGGACATGTCTGGGCATCTCTAGACATGTCTGGACATGTCTGGGCATATCTTGGCATGTCTGTACATGTCTGGGCATCTCTAGACATGTCTGGTCATGTCTGGGAATGATTGGAAAACTGATATCTCTAGTTCTGGTCATAGTAGAGACAAACTGACAGTGTCCACCGAAAGGGGAGAGTCCCAGCTATTTAAGTTTACCCTCAGAAATACTGTAAGTCAGGCAGTTCCTGTGATACCTAGGTGGGATAACAGGTTTGGACCAGGACCACTGCATTGAAGTCAGATATCTCCGATTCCCTAGAGCCAATTTTTAATAATCTAGTACTCTTAGAAAAAGGGGACCCTCAGTTGTTTGCCTAAGACCCATATACCCCTGGTGCCCTTAGGCAAATGCCCATTGAGACCATACAAAAATAAGGCCCTGATTTGGGCACATCTTGGCATGACTTTAGTTATGACCAGGAACATGTCTGTACAAGACTCTGGGTACATCTGGGCATGACTCTAAATGTGACTTTGTTTGACTCTAGATGTGAGAATATAATCTTTAAATGTAGCTGAAAATGAAAATTTCTAAATATTAAGAATTTCTTCTTGAAATGATAGGAATTTTAATAAAATGTTCCCCTGAGTTGATAGAAGCTGGTTCTGATGCCTGGTTTAAGCAAAAGACCTAATAATGTTATAGAGTTATATTAAAAATTCTTAAGGTCCTAAACCCTTAAAATTTGGCTGTAAATTAAAATTTCAACATTTTCCAAATTTCGATTTAAAATTATAGGAACTTTAATAAAATGTTCCCCATAGTTGATAGAAGCTGATTCTGATGCCTGGTTTAAGCACTGGACCTAATAATGTGACGATGTTACATTAGCAATTCTGGTGACCCTCTACTCTTATACTCTGGTAAAAATGAAAATTTCTATATATACAGAATTTAGACTTAAAATTATAAGAACTTAAATAAAATGTTTACTTGAGTTGATAAAGAGGATTCTGATGCCTGGTTTAAGCACTGGACCTAATAATGTTCTTATTTTATATTAGCAATTCTGTAGACTCTCTACTCTTAAAATTTAGCAGAAAATGAACATTTCAAAATATTTAGAATTCCTTCTTAAAATTATAGGAACTTAAATAAAATGTTTCCCTGAGTTGATAGAAGCTTATTCTAATGCCTGGTTTAAGCACAGGTCCTTATAATGTTATGGTGCTATGTGAAATACTCTGTAGGGCTTGTACATTTAAAATTTAGCTAAAAATGAAAATTTTAAAAATGTCAAAATTTCTATATTTATTCTGGGCATAAGTGTGTGTGCTTCTGTGTGTGTGTCTGTATATTACTCTGGGTATGACTCTGGGTATGACTCTAATTATGACTCGGGGTCTGACCCTGGGTATATCTTTATGTGACTCCTGGTTTACCTGTGCTTGACTCTGCATGTGACTATGTGTGATTCTGGGCATGTCTGGACATGTCTGGGCATGTCTTCGCATGTCTGGACATGTCTGGGCATCTCTAGACATGTCTGGACATGTCTGGGCATGTCTTGGCATGTCTGGACATGTCTGGGCATCTCTAGACATGTCTGGTCATGTCTGGGAATGACTAGAAAACTGATATCTCTAGTTCTGGTCATAGTAGAGACAAACTGCCAGTGTCCACCGAAAGGGGAAAGTCCCAGCTATTTAAGTTTACCCTCAGAAATACTGTAAGTCAGGCAGTTCCTGAGATACCTAGGTGGGATAACAGGTTTGGACCAGGACCACTGCATTGAAGTCAGATATCTCCGATTCCCTAGAGCCAATTTTGAATAATCTAGTACTCTTAGAAAAAGGGGACCCTCAGGTGTTTGACTAAGACCCATATACCCCTGGTGCCCTTAGGCAAATGCCCATTGAGACCATACAAAAATAAGGCCCTGATTTGGGCACGTCTTGGCATGACTCTAGTTATGACCAGGAACATGTCTGTACAAGACTCTGGGTACATCTGGGCATGACTCTAAATGTGACTTTGTTTGACTCTAGATGTGAGAATATAATCTTTAAATGTAGCTGAAAATGAAAATTTCTAAATATTAAGAATTTCTTCTTGAAATGATAGGAATTTTAATAAAATGTTCCCCTGAGTTGATAGAAGCTGGTTCTGATGCCTGGTTTAAGCACATGACCTAATAATGTTATAGAGTTATATTAAAAATTCTTAAGGTCCTAAACCCTTAAAATTTGGCTGTAAATTAAAATTTCAACATTTTCCAAATTTCGATTTAAAATTATAGGAACTTTAATAAAATGTTCCACATAGTTGATAGAAGCTGATTCTGATGCCTGGTTTAAGCACTGGACCTAATAATGTGACGATGTTACATTAGCAATTCTGGTGACCCTCTACTCTTATACTCTGGTAAAAATGAAAATTTCTAAATATACAGAATTTAGACTTAAAATTATAAGAACTTAAATAAAATGTTTACTTGAGTTGATAAAGAGGATTCTGATGCCTGGTTTAAGCACTGGACCTAATAATGTTCTTATTTTATATTAGCAATTCTGTAGACTCTCTACTCTTAAAATTAAGCAGAAAATGAACATTTCAAAATATTTAGAATTTCTTCTTAAAATTATAGGAACTTAAATAAAATGTTTCCCTGAGTTGATAGAAGCTTATTCTAATGCCTGGTTTAAGCACAGGTCATTATATTGTTATGATGCTATGTGAAATACTCTGTAGGCCTTGTACATTTAAAATGTATCTAAAAATGAAAATTTTAAAAATGTCAAAATTTCTATATTTATTCTGGGCATAAGTGTGTGTGCTTCTGTGTGTGTGTCTGTATATTACTCTGGGTATGACTCTGGGTATGACTCAAATTATGACTCGGGGTCTGACCCTGGGTATATCTTTATGTGACTCCAGGTTTACCTGTGCTTGACTCTGCATGTGACTATGTGTGATTCTGGGCATGTCTGGACATGTCTGGGCATGTCTTGGCATGTCTGGACATGTCTGGGCATCTCTAGACATGTCTGGACATGTCTGGGCATGTCTTGGCATGTCTGGACATGTCTGGGCATCTCTAGACATGTCTGGTCGTGTCTGGGAATGACTAGAAAACTGATATCTCTAGTTCTGGTCATAGTAGAGACAAACTGCCAGTGTCCACCGAAAGGGGAGAGTCCCAGCTATTTAAGTATACCCTCAGAAATACTGTAAGTCAGGCAGTTCCTGAGATACCTAGGTGGGATAACAGGTTTGGACCAGGACCACTGCATTGAAGTCAGATATCTCCGATTCCCTAGAGCCAATTTTGAATAATCTAGTACTCTTAGAAAAAGGGGACCCTTAGGTGTTTGCCTAAGACCCATATACCCCTGGTGCCCTTAGGCAAATGCCCATTGAGACCATACAAAAATAAGGCCCTGATTTGGGCACGTCTTGGCATGACTCTAGTTATGACCAGGAACATGTCTGTACAAGACTCTGGGTACATCTGGGCATGACTCTAAATGTGACTTTGTTTGACTCTAGATGTAAGAAAATAATCTTTAAATGTAGCTGAAAATGAAAATTTCTAAATATTAAGAATTTCTTCTTGAAATTATAGGAATTTTAATAAAATGTTCCCCTGAGTTGATAGAAGCTGGTTCTGATGCCTGGTTTAAGCACATGACCTAATAATGTTATAGAGTTATATTAAAAATTCTTAAGGTCCTAAACCCTTAAAATTTGGCTGTAAATTAAAATTTCAACATTTTCCAAATTTCGATTTAAAATTATAGGATCTTTAATAAAATGTTCCCCATAGTTGATAGAAGCTGATTCTGATGCCTGGTTTAAGCACTGGACCTAATAATGTGACGATGTTACATTAGCAATTCTGGTGACCCTCTACTCTTATACTCTGGTAAAAATGAAAATTTCTAAATATACAGAATTTAGACTTAAAATTATAAGAACTTAAATAAAATGTTTACTTGAGTTGATAAAGAGGATTCTGATGCCTGGTTTAAGCACTGGACCTAATAATGTTCTTATTTTATATTAGCAATTCTGTAGACTCTCTACTTTTAAAATTAAGCAGAAAATGAACATTTCAAAATATTTAGAATTTCTTCTTAAAATTATAGGAACTTAAATAAAATGTTTCCCTGAGTTGATAGAAGCTTATTCTAATGCCTGATTTAAGCACAGGTCCTTATATTGTTATGGTGCTATGTGAAATACTCTGTAGGCCTTGTACATTTAAAATTTAGCTAAAAATGAAAATTTTAAAAATGTCAAAATTTCTATATTTATTCTGGGCATAAGTGTGTGTGTGTGTGTGTGTGTGTGTGTGTGTGTGTGTCTGTTTATTACTCTGGGTATGACTCTGGGTATGACTCTAATTATGACTCTGGGTCTGACCCTGGGTATATCTTTATGTGACTCCAGGTTTACCTGTGCTTGACTCTGCATGTGACTATGTGTGATTCTGGGCAGGTCTGGACATGTCTGGGCATATCTTGGCATGTCTGGACATGTCTGGGCATCTCTAGACATGTCTGGACATGTCTGGGCATATCTTGGCATGTCTGTACATGTCTGGGCATCTCTAGACATGTCTGGTCATGTCTGGGAATGACTGGAAAACTGATATCTCTAGTTCTGGTCATAGTAGAGACAAACTGCCAGTGTCCACCGAAAGGGGAGAGTCCCAGCTATTTAAGTTTACCCTCAGAAATACTGTAAGTCAGGCAGTTCCTGTGATACCTAGGTGGGATAACAGGTTTGGACCAGGACCACTGCACTGAAGTCAGATATCTCCGATTCCCTAGAGCCAATTTTGAATAATCTAGTACTCTTAGAAAAAGGGGACCCTCAGGTGTTTGCCTAAGACCCATATACCCCTGGTGCCCTTAGGCAAATGCTCATTGAGACCATACAAAAATAAGGCCCTGATTTGGCCACGTCTTGGCATGACTTTAGTTATGACCAGGAACATGTCTGTACAAGACTCTGGGTACATCTGGGCATGACTCTAAATGTGACTTTGTTTGACTCTAGATGTGAGAATATAATCTTTAAATGTAGCTGAAAATGAAAATTTCTAAATATTAAGAATTTCTTCTTGAAATTATAGGAATTTTAATAAAATGTTCCCCTGAGTTGATAGAAGCTGGTTCTGATGCCTGGTTTAAGCACATGACCTAATAATGTTATAGAGTTATATTAAAAATTCTTAAGGTCCTAAACCCTTAAAATTTGGCTGTAAATTAAAATTTCAACATTTTCCAAATTTCGATTTAAAATTATAGGAACTTTAATAAAATGTTCCCCATAGTTGATAGAAGCTGATTCTGATGCCTGGTTTAAGAACTGGACCTAATAATGTGACGATGTTACATTAGCAATTCTGGTGACCCTCTACTCTTATACTCTGGTAAAAATGAAAATTTCTAAATATACAGAATTTAGACTTAAAATTATAAGAACTTAAATAAAATGTTTACTTGAGTTGATAAAGAGGATTCTGATGCCTGGTTTAAGCACTGGACCTAATAATGTTCTTATTTTATATTAGCAATTCTGTAGACTCTCTACTCTTAAAATTTAGCAGAAAATGAACATTTCAAAATATTTAGAATTCCTTCTTAAAATTATAGGAACTTAAATAAAATGTTTCCCTGAGTTGATAGAAGCTTATTCTAATGCCTGGTTTAAGCACAGGTCCTTATAATGTTATGGTGCTATGTGAAATACTCTGTAGGGCTTGTACATTTAAAATTTAGCTAAAAATGAAAATTTTAAAAATGTCAAAATTTCTATATTTATTCTGGGCATAAGTGTGTGTGCTTCTGTGTGTGTGTGTCTGTATATTACTCTGGGTATGACTCTGGGTATGACTCTAATTATGACTCTGGGTCTGACCCTGGGTATATCTTTATGTGACTCCAGGTTTACCTGTGCTTGACTCTGCGTTTGACTATGTGTGATTCTGGGCATGTCTTGACATGTCTGGGCATATCTTGGCATGTCTGGACATGTCTGGGCATCTCTAGACATGTCTGGACATGTCTGGGCATATCTTGGCATGTCTGTACATGTCTGGGCATCTCTAGACATGTCTGGTCATGTCTGGGAATGACTGGAAAACTGATATCTCTAGTTCTGGTCATAGTAGAGACAAACTGCCAGTGTCCACCGAAAGGGGAAAGTCCCAGCTATTTAAGTTTACCCTCAGAAATACTGTAAGTCAGGCAGTTCCTGAGATACCTAGGTGGGATAACAGGTTTGGACCAGGACCACTGCATTGAAGTCAGATATCTCCGATACCCTAGAGCCAATTTTGAATAATCTAGTACTCTTAGAAAAAGGGGACCCTCAGGTGTTTGCCTAAGACCCATATACCCCTGGTGCCCTTAGGCAAATGCCCATTGAGACCATACAAAAATAAGGCCCTGATTTGGGCACGTCTTGGCATGACTCTAGTTATGACCAGGAACATGTCTGTACAAGACTCTGGGTACATCTGGGCATGACTCTAAATGTGACTTTGTTTGACTCTAGATGTGAGAATATAATCTTTAAATGTAGCTGAAAATGAAAATTTCTAAATATTAAGAAGTTCTTCTTGAAATTATAGGAATTTTAATAAAATGTTCCCCTGAGTTGATAGAAGCTGGTTCTGATGCCTGGTTTAAGCACATGACCTAATAATGTTATAGAGTTATATTAAAAATGCTTAAGGTCCTGTACCCTTAAAATTTGGCTGTAAATTAAAATTTCAACATTTTCCAAATTTCGATTTAAAATTATAGGAACTTTAATAAAATGTTCCCCATAGTTGATAGAAGCTGATTCTGATGCCTGGTTTAAGCACTGGACCTAATAATGTGACGATGTTACATTAGCAATTCTGGTGACCCTCTACTCTTATACTCTGGTAAAAATGAAAATTTCTATATATACAGAATTTAGACTTAAAATTATAAGAACTTAAATAAAATGTTTACTTGAGTTGATAAAGAGGATTCTGATGCCTGGTTTAAGCACTGGACCTAATAATGTTCTTATTTTATATTAGCAATTCTGTAGACTCTCTACTCTTAAAATTTAGCAGAAAATGAACATTTCAAAATATTTAGAATTCCTTCTTAAAATTATAGGAACTTAAATAAAATGTTTCCCTGAGTTGATAGAAGCTTATTCTAATGCCTGGTTTAAGCACAGGTCCTTATAATGTTATGGTGCTATGTGAAATACTCTGTAGGGCTTGTACATTTAAAATTTAGCTAAAAATGAAAATTTTAAAAATGTCAAAATTTCTATATTTATTCTGGGCATAAGTGTGTGTGTGCTTCTGTGTGTGTGTCTGTATATTACTCTGGGTATGACTCTGGGTATGACTCTAATTATGACTCGGGGTCTGACCCTGGGTATATCTTTATGTGACTCCTGGTTTACCTGTGCTTGACTCTGCATGTGTCTATGTGTGATTCTGGGCATGTCTGGACATGTCTGGGCATGTCTTCGCATGTCTGGACATGTCTGGGCATCTCTAGACATGTCTGGACATGTCTGGGCATGTCTTGGCATGTCTGGACATGTCTGGGCATCTCTAGACATGTCTGGTCATGTCTGGGAATGACTAGAAAACTGATATCTCTAGTTCTGGTCATAGTAGAGACAAACTGCCAGTGTCCACCGAAAGGGGAAAGTCCCAGCTATTTAAGTTTACCCTCAGAAATACTGTAAGTCAGGCAGTTCCTGAGATACCTAGGTGGGATAACAGGTTTGGACCAGGACCACTGCATTGAAGTCAGATATCTCCGATTCCCTAGAGCCAATTTTGAATAATCTAGTACTCTTAGAAAAAGGGGACCCTCAGGTGTTTGACTAAGACCCATATACCCCTGGTGCCCTTAGGCAAATGCCCATTGAGACCATACAAAAATAAGGCCCTGATTTGGGCACGTCTTGGCATGACTCTAGTTATGACCAGGAACATGTCTGTACAAGACTCTGGGTACATCTGGGCATGACTCTAAATGTGACTTTGTTTGACTCTAGATGTGAGAATATAATCTTTAAATGTAGCTGAAAATGAAAATTTCTAAATATTAAGAATTTCTTCTTGAAATGATAGGAATTTTAATAAAATGTTCCCCTGAGTTGATAGAAGCTGGTTCTGATGCCTGGTTTAAGCACATGACCTAATAATGTTATAGAGTTATATTAAAAATTCTTAAGGTCCTAAACCCTTAAAATTTGGCTGTAAATTAAAATTTCAACATTTTCCAAATTTCGATTTAAAATTATAGGAACTTTAATAAAATGTTCCACATAGTTGATAGAAGCTGATTCTGATGCCTGGTTTAAGCACTGGACCTAATAATGTGACGATGTTACATTAGCAATTCTGGTGACCCTCTACTCTTATACTCTGGTAAAAATGAAAATTTCTAAATATACAGAATTTAGACTTAAAATTATAAGAACTTAAATAAAATGTTTACTTGAGTTGATAAAGAGGATTCTGATGCCTGGTTTAAGCACTGGACCTAATAATGTTCTTATTTTATATTAGCAATTCTGTAGACTCTCTACTCTTAAAATTAAGCAGAAAATGAACATTTCAAAATATTTAGAATTTCTTCTTAAAATTATAGGAACTTAAATAAAATGTTTCCCTGAGTTGATAGAAGCTTATTCTAATGCCTGGTTTAAGCACAGGTCATTATATTGTTATGATGCTATGTGAAATACTCTGTAGGCCTTGTACATTTAAAATGTATCTAAAAATGAAAATTTTAAAAATGTCAAAATTTCTATATTTATTCTGGGCATAAGTGTGTGTGCTTCTGTGTGTGTGTCTGTATATTACTCTGGGTATGACTCTGGGTATGACTCAAATTATGACTCGGGGTCTGACCCTGGGCATATCTTTATGTGACTCCAGGATTACCTGTGCTTGACTCTGCATGTGACTATGTGTGATTCTGGGCATGTCTGGACATGTCTGGGCATGTCTTGGCATGTCTGGACATGTCTGGGCATCTCTAGACATGTCTGGACATGTCTGGGCATGTCTTGGCATGTCTGGACATGTCTGGGCATCTCTAGACATGTCTGGTCGTGTCTGGGAATGACTAGAAAACTGATATCTCTAGTTCTGGTCATAGTAGAGACAAACTGCCAGTGTCCACCGAAAGGGGAGAGTCCCAGCTATTTAAGTATACCCTCAGAAATACTGTAAGTCAGGCAGTTCCTGAGATACCTAGGTGGGATAACAGGTTTGGACCAGGACCACTGCATTGAAGTCAGATATCTCCGATTCCCTAGAGCCAATTTTGAATAATCTAGTACTCTTAGAAAAAGGGGACCCTTAGGTGTTTGCCTAAGACCCATATACCCCTGGTGCCCTTAGGCAAATGCCCATTGAGACCATACAAAAATAAGGCCCTGATTTGGGCACGTCTTGGCATGACTCTAGTTATGACCAGGAACATGTCTGTACAAGACTCTGGGTACATCTGGGCATGACTCTAAATGTGACTTTGTTTGACTCTAGATGTAAGAAAATAATCTTTAAATGTAGCTGAAAATGAAAATTTCTAAATATTAAGAATTTCTTCTTGAAATTATAGGAATTTTAATAAAATGTTCCCCTGAGTTGATAGAAGCTGGTTCTGATGCCTGGTTTAAGCACATGACCTAATAATGTTATAGAGTTATATTCAAAATTCTTAAGGTCCTAAACCCTTAAAATTTGGCTGTAAATTAAAATTTCAACATTTTCCAAATTTAGATTTAAAATTATAGGATCTTTAATAAAATGTTCCCCATAGTTGATAGAAGCTGATTCTGATGCCTGGTTTAAGCACTGGACCTAATAATGTGACGATGTTACATTAGCAATTCTGGTGACCCTCTACTCTTATACTCTGGTAAAAATGAAAATTTCTAAATATACAGAATTTAGACTTAAAATTATAAGAACTTAAATAAAATGTTTACTTGAGTTGATAAAGAGGATTCTGATGCCTGGTTTAAGCACTGGACCTAATAATGTTCTTATTTTATATTAGCAATTCTGTAGACTCTCTACTCTTAAAATTAAGCAGAAAATGAACATTTCAAAATATTTAGAATTTCTTCTTAAAATTATAGGAACTTAAATAAAATGTTTCCCTGAGTTGATAGAAGCTTATTCTAATGCCTGATTTAAGCACAGGTCCTTATATTGTTATGGTGCTATGTGAAATACTCTGTAGGCCTTGTACATTTAAAATTTAGCTAAAAATGAAAATTTTAAAAATGTCAAAATTTCTATATTTATTCTGGGCATAAGTGTGTGTGTGTGTGTGTGTGTGTGTGTGTGTGTGTGTGTGTGTGTGTCTGTTTATTACTCTGGGTATGACTCTGGGTATGACTCTAATTATGACTCTGGGTCTGACCCTGGGTATATCTTTATGTGACTCCAGGTTTACCTGTGCTTGACTCTGCATGTGACTATGTGTGATTCTGGGCAGGTCTGGACATGTCTGGGCATATCTTGGCATGTCTGGACATGTCTGGGCATCTCTAGACATGTCTGGACATGTCTGGGCATATCTTGGCATGTCTGTACATGTCTGGGCATCTCTAGACATGTCTGGTCATGTCTGGGAATGACTGGAAAACTGATATCTCTAGTTCTGGTCATAGTAGAGACAAACTGCCAGTGTCCACCGAAAGGGGAGAGTCCCAGCTATTTAAGTTTACCCTCAGAAATACTGTAAGTCAGGCAGTTCCTGTGATACCTAGGTGGGATAACAGGTTTGGACCAGGACCACTGCACTGAAGTCAGATATCTCCGATTCCCTAGAGCCAATTTTGAATAATCTAGTACTCTTAGAAAAAGGGGACCCTCAGGTGTTTGCCTAAGACCCATATACCCCTGGTGCCCTTAGGCAAATGCTCATTGAGACCATACAAAAATAAGGCCCTGATTTGGCCACGTCTTGGCATGACTTTAGTTATGACCAGGAACATGTCTGTACAAGACTCTGGGTACATCTGGGCATGACTCTAAATGTGACTTTGTTTGACTCTAGATGTGAGAATATAATCTTTAAATGTAGCTGAAAATGAAAATTTCTAAATATTAAGAATTTCTTCTTGAAATTATAGGAATTTTAATAAAATGTTCCCCTGAGTTGATAGAAGCTGGTTCTGATGCCTGGTTTAAGCACATGACCTAATAATGTTATAGAGTTATATTAAAAATTCTTAAGGTCCTAAACCCTTAAAATTTGGCTGTAAATTAAAATTTCAACATTTTCCAAATTTCGATTTAAAATTATAGGAACTTTAATAAAATGTTCCCCATAGTTGATAGAAGCTGATTCTGATGCCTGGTTTAAGAACTGGACCTAATAATGTGACGATGTTACATTAGCAATTCTGGTGACCCTCTACTCTTATACTCTGGTAAAAATGAAAATTTCTAAATATACAGAATTTAGACTTAAAATTATAAGAACTTAAATAAAATGTTTACTTGAGTTGATAAAGAGGATTCTGATGCCTGGTTTAAGCACTGGACCTAATAATGTTCTTATTTTATATTAGCAATTCTGTAGACTCTCTACTCTTAAAATTTAGCAGAAAATGAACATTTCAAAATATTTAGAATTCCTTCTTAAAATTATAGGAACTTAAATAAAATGTTTCCCTGAGTTGATAGAAGCTTATTCTAATGCCTGGTTTAAGCACAGGTCCTTATAATGTTATGGTGCTATGTGAAATACTCTGTAGGGCTTGTACATTTAAAATTTAGCTAAAAATGAAAATTTTAAAAATGTCAAAATTTCTATATTTATTCTGGGCATAAGTGTGTGTGCTTCTGTGTGTGTGTCTGTATATTACTCTGGGTATGACTCTGGGTATGACTCTAATTATGACTCGGGGTCTGACCCTGGGTATATCTTTATGTGACTCCAGGTTTACCTGTGCTTGACTCTGCATGTGACTATGTGTGATTCTGGGCATGTCTGGACATGTCTGGGCATGTCTTCGCATGTCTGGACATGTCTGGGCATCTCTAGACATGTCTGGGCATGTCTTGGCATGTCTGGACATGTCTAGGCATCTCTAGACATGTCTGGTCATGTCTGGGAATGACTAGAAAACTGATATCTCTAGTTCTGGTCATAGTAGAGACAAACTGCCAGTGTCCACCGAAAGGGGAAAGTCCCAGCTATTTAAGTTTACCCTCAGAAATACTGTAAGTCAGGCAGTTCCTGAGATACCTAGGTGGGATAACAGGTTTGGACCAGGACCACTGCATTGAAGTCAGATATCTCCGATACCCTAGAGCCAATTTTGAATAATCTAGTACTCTTAGAAAAAGGGGACCCTCAGGTGTTTGCCTAAGACCCATATACCCCTGGTGCCCTTAGGCAAATGCCCATTGAGACCATACAAAAATAAGGCCCTGATTTGGGCACGTCTTGGCATGACTCTAGTTATGACCAGGAACATGTCTGTACAAGACTCTGGGTACATCTGGGCATGACTCTAAATGTGACTTTGTTTGACTCTAGATGTAAGAATATAATCTTTAAATGTAGCTGAAAATGAAAATTTCTAAATATTAAGAATTTCTTCTTGAAATTATAGGAATTTTAATAAAATGTTCCCCTGAGTTGATAGAAGCTGGTTCTGATGCCTGGTTTAAGCACATGACCTAATAATGTTATAGAGTTATATTAAAAATGCTTAAGGTCCTGTACCCTTAAAATTTGGCTGTAAATTAAAATTTCAACATTTTCCAAATTTCGATTTAAAATTATAGGAACTTTAATAAAATGTTCCCCATAGTTGATAGAAGCTGATTCTGATGCCTGGTTTAAGCACTGGACCTAATAATGTGACGATGTTACATTAGCAATTCTGGTGACCCTCTACTCTTATACTCTGGTAAAAATGAAAATTTCTAAATATACAGAATTTAGACTTAAAATTATAAGAACTTAAATAAAATGTTTACTTGAGTTGATAAAGAGGATTCTGATGCCTGGTTTAAGCACTGGACCTAATAATGTTCTTATTTTATATTAGCAATTCTGTAGACTCTCTACTCTTAAAATTAAGCAGAAAATGAACATTTCAAAATATTTAGAATTTCTTCTTAAAATTATAGGAACTTAAATAAAATGTTTCCCTGAGTTGATAGAAGCTTATTCTAATGCCTGGTTTAAGCACAGGTCCTTATATTGTTATGGTGCTATGTGAAATACTCTGTAGGCCTTGTACATTTAAAATGTAGCTAAAAATGAAAATTTTTAAAATGTCAAAATTTCTATATTTATTCTGGCCATAAGTGTGTGTGCTTCTGTGTGTGTGTGTCTGTATATTACTCTGGGTATGACTCTGGGTATGACTCTAATTATGACTCTGGGTCTGACCCTGGGTATATCTTTATGTGACTCCAGGTTTACCTGTGCTTGACTCTGCATGTGACTATGTGTGATTCTGGGCAGGTCTGGACATGTCTGGGCATATCTTGGCATGTCTGGACATGTCTGGGCATCTCTAGACATGTCTGGACATGTCTGGGCATATCTTGGCATGTCTGTACATGTCTGGGCATCTCTAGACATGTCTGGTCATGTCTGGGAATGACTGGAAAACTGATATCTCTAGTTCTGGTCATAGTAGAGACAAACTGCCAGTGTCCACCGAAAGGGGAGAGTCCCAGCTATTTAAGTTTACCCTCAGAAATACTGTAAGTCAGGCAGTTCCTGTGATACCTAGGTGGGATAACAGGTTTGGACCAGGACCACTGCACTGAAGTCAGATATCTCCGATTCCCTAGAGCCAATTTTGAATAATCTAGTACTCTTAGAAAAAGGGGACCCTCAGGTGTTTGCCTAAGACCCATATACCCCTGGTGCCCTTAGGCAAATGCTCATTGAGACCATACAAAAATAAGGCCCTGATTTGGCCACGTCTTGGCATGACTTTAGTTATGACCAGGAACATGTCTGTACAAGACTCTGGGTACATCTGGGCATGACTCTAAATGTGACTTTGTTTGACTCTAGATGTGAGAATATAATCTTTAAATGTAGCTGAAAATGAAAATTTCTAAATATTAAGAATTTCTTCTTGAAATTATAGGAATTTTAATAAAATGTTCCCCTGAGTTGATAGAAGCTGGTTCTGATGCCTGGTTTAAGCACATGACCTAATAATGTTATAGAGTTATATTAAAAATTCTTAAGGTCCTAAACCCTTAAAATTTGGCTGTAAATTAAAATTTCAACATTTTCCAAATTTCGATTTAAAATTATAGGAACTTTTATAAAATGTTCCCCATAGTTGATAGAAGCTGATTCTGATGCCTGGTTTAAGAACTGGACCTAATAATGTGACAATGTTACATTAGCAATTCTGGTGACCCTCTACTCTTATACTCTGGTAAAAATGAAAATTTCTAAATATACAGAATTTAGACTTAAAATTATAAGAACTTAAATAAAATGTTTACTTGAGTTGATAAAGAGGATTCTGATGCCTGGTTTAAGCACTGGACCTAATAATGTTCTTATTTTATATTAGCAATTCTGTAGACTCTCTACTCTTAAAATTAAGCAGAAAATGAACATTTCAAAATATTTAGAATTTCTTCTTAAAATTATAGGAACTTAAATAAAATGTTTCCCTGAGTTGATAGAAGCTTATTCTAATGCCTGGTTTAAGCACAGGTCATTATATTGTTATGGTGCTATGTGAAATACTCTGTAGGCCTTGTCCATTTAAAATTTAGCTAAAAATGAAAATTTTTAAAATGTCAAAATTTCTATATTTATTCTGGGCATAAGTGTGTGTGCTTCTGTGTGTGTGTCTGTATATTACTCTGGGTATGACTCTTGGTATGACTCTAATTATGACTCGGGGTCTGACCCTGGGTATATCTTTATGTGACTCCAGGTTTACCTGTGCTTGACTCTGCATGTGACTATGTGTGATTCTGGGCATGTCTGGACATGTTTGGGCATGTCTTGGCATGTCTGGACATGTCTGGGCATCTCTAGACATGTCTGGACATGTCTGGGCATGTCTTGGCATGTCTGGACATGTCTGGGCATCTCTAGACATGTCTGGTCATGTCTGGGAATGACTAGAAACTGATATCTCTAGTTCTGGTCATAGTAGAGACAAACTGCCAGTGTCCACCGAAAGGGGAGAGTCCCAGCTATTTAAGTATACCCTCAGAAATACTGTAAGTCAGGCAGTTCCTGAGATACCTAGGTGGGATAACAGGTTTGGACCAGGACCACTGCATTGAAGTCAGATATCTCCGATTCCCTAGAGCCAATTTTGAATAATCTAGTACTCTTAGAAAAAGGGGACCCTTAGGTGTTTGCCTAAGACCCATATACCCCTGGTGCCCTTAGGCAAATGCCCATTGAGACCATACAAAAATAAGGCCCTGATTTGGACACGTCTTGGCATGACTCTAGTTATGACCAGGAACATGTCTGTACAAGACTCTGGGTACATCTGGGCATGACTCTAAATGTGAGTTTGTTTGACTCTAGATGTAAGAATATAATCTTTAAATGTAGCTGAAAATGAAAATTTCTAAATATTAAGAATTTCTTCTTGAAATTATAGGAATTTTAATAAAATGTTCCCCTGAGTTGATAGAAGCTGGTTCTGATGCCTGGTTTAAGCACATGACCTAATAATGTTATAGAGTTATATTCAAAATTCTTAAGGTCCTAAACCCTTAAAATTTGGCTGTAAATTAAAATTTCAACATTTTCCACATTTCGATTTAAAATTATAGGAACTTTAATAAAATGTTCCCCCAAGTTGATAGAAGCTGATTCTGATGCCTGGTTTAAGCACTGGACCTAATAATGTGACGATGTTACATTAGCAATTCTGGTGACCCTCTACTCTTATACTCTGGTAAAAATGAAAATTTCTAAATATACAGAATTTAGACTTAAAATTATAAGAACTTAAATAAAATGTTTACTTGAGTTGATAAAGAGGATTCTGATGCCTGGTTTAAGCACTGGACCTAATAATGTTCTTATTTTATATTAGCAATTCTGTAGACTCTCTACTCTTAAAATTAAGCCGAAAATGAACATTTCAAAATATTTAGAATTTCATCTTAAAATTATAGGAACTTAAATAAAATGTTTCCCTGAGTTGATAGAAGCTTATTCTAATGCCTGATTTAAGCACAGGTCCTTATATTGTTATGGTGCTATGTGAAATACTCTGTAGGCCTTGTACATTTAAAATTTAGCTAAAAATGAAAAATTTTAAAATGTCAAAATTTCTATATTTATTCTGGGCATAAGTGTGTGTGTGTGTGTGTGTGTGTGTGTGTGTGTGTGTGTTTATTACTCTGGGTATGACTCTGGGTATGACTCTAATTATGACTCTGGGTCTGACCCTGGGTATATCTTTATGTGACTCCAGGTTTACCTGTGCTTGACTCTGCATGTGACTATGTGTGATTCTGGGCAGGTCTGGACATGTCTGGGCATATCTTGGCATGTCTGGACATGTCTGGGCATCTCTAGACATGTCTGGACATGTCTGGGCATCTCTAGACATGTCTGGACATGTCTGGGCATATCTTGGCATGTCTGTACATGTCTGGGCATCTCTAGACATGTCTGGTCATGTCTGGGAATGACTGGAAAACTGATATCTCTAGTTCTGGTCATAGTAGAGACAAACTGCCAGTGTCCACCGAAAGGGGAGAGTCCCAGCTATTTAAGTTTACCCTCAGAAATACTGTAAGTCAGGCAGTTCCTGTGATACCTAGGTGGGATAACAGGTTTGGACCAGGACCACTGCACTGAAGTCAGATATCTCCGATTCCCTAGAGCCAATTTTGAATAATCTAGTACTCTTAGAAAAAGAGGACCCTCAGGTGTTTGCCTAAGACCCATATACCCCTGGTGCCCTTAGGCAAATGCTCATTGAGACCATACAAAAATAAGGCCCTGATTTGGCCACGTCTTGGCATGACTTTAGTTATGACCAGGAACATGTCTGTACAAGACTCTGGGTACATCTGGGCATGACTCTAAATGTGACTTTGTTTGACTCTAGATGTGAGAATATAATCTTTAAATGTAGCTGAAAATGAAAATTTCTAAATATTAAGAATTTCTTCTTGAAATTATAGGAATTTTAATAAAATGTTCCCCTGAGTTGATAGAAGCTGGTTCTGATGCCTGGTTTAAGCACATGACCTAATAATGTTATAGAGTTATATTAAAAATTCTTAAGGTCCTAAACCCTTAAAATTTGGCTGTAAATTAAAATTTCAACATTTTCCAAATTTCGATTTAAAATTATAGGAACTTTAATAAAATGTTCCCCATAGTTGATAGAAGCTGATTCTGATGCCTGGTTTAAGAACTGGACCTAATAATGTGACGATGTTACATTAGCAATTCTGGTGACCCTCTACTCTTATACTCTGGTAAAAATGAAAATTTCTAAATATACAGAATTTAGACTTAAAATTATAAGAACTTAAATAAAATGTTTACTTGAGTTGATAAAGAGGATTCTGATGCCTGGTTTAAGCACTGGACCTAATAATGTTCTTATTTTATATTAGCAATTCTGTAGACTCTCTACTCTTAAAATTAAGGAGAAAATGAACATTTCAAAATATTTAGAATTTCTTCTTAAAATTATAGGAACTTAAATAAAATGTTTCCCTGAGTTGATAGAAGCTTATTCTAATGCCTGGTTTAAGCACAGGTCATTATATTGTTATGGTGCTATGTGAAATACTCTGTAGGCCTTGTCCATTTAAAATTTAGCTAAAAATGAAAATTTTTAAAATGTCAAAATTTCTATATTTATTCTGGGCATAAGTGTGTGTGCTTCTGTGTGTGTGTCTGTATATTACTCTGGGTATGACTCTGGGTATGACTCTAATTATGACTCGGGGTCTGACCCTGGGTATATCTTTATGTGACTCCAGGTTTACCTGTGCTTGACTCTGCATGTGACTATGTGTGATTCTGGGCATGTCTGGACATGTCTGGGCATGTCTTGGCATGTCTGGACATGTCTGGGCATCTCTAGACATGTCTGGACATGTCTGGGCATGTCTTGGCATGTCTGGACATGTCTGGGCATCTCTAGACATGTCTGGTCATGTCTGGGAATGACTAGAAACTGATATCTCTAGTTCTGGTCATAGTAGAGACAAACTGCCAGTGTCCACCGAAAGGGGAGAGTCCCAGCTATTTAAGTATACCCTCAGAAATACTGTAAGTCAGGCAGTTCCTGAGATACCTAGGTGGGATAACAGGTTTGGACCAGGACCACTGCATTGAAGTCAGATATCTCCGATTCCCTAGAGCCAATTTTAAATAATCTAGTACTCTTAGAAAAAGGGGACCCTTAGGTGTTTGCCTAAGACCCATATACCCCTGGTGCCCTTAGGCAAATGCCCATTGAGACCATACAAAAATAAGGCCCTGATTTGGGCACGTCTTGGCATGACTCTAGTTATGACCAGGAACATGTCTGTACAAGACTCTGGGTACATCTGGGCATGACTCTAAATGTGACTTTGTTTGACTCTAGATGTAAGAATATAATCTTTAAATGTAGCTGAAAATGAAAATTTCTAAATATTAAGAATTTCTTCTTGAAATTATAGGAATTTTAATAAAATGTTCCCCTGAGTTGATAGAAGCTGGTTCTGATGCCTGGTTTAAGCACATGACCTAATAATGTTATAGAGTTATATTAAAAATTCTTAAGGTCCTGAACACTTAAAATTTGGCTGTAAATTAAAATTTCAACATTTTCCAAATTTCGATTTAGAATTATAGGAACTTTAATAAAATGTTCCCCATAGTTGATAGAAGCTGATTCTGATGCCTGGTTTAAGCACTGGACCTAATAATGTGACGATGTTACAGTAGCAATTCTGGTGACCCTCTACTCTTAAACTCTGGTAAAAATGAAAATTTCTAAATATACAGAATTTAGACTTAAAATTATAAGAACTTAAATAAAATATTTACTTGAGTTGATAAAGAGGATTCTGATGCCTGGTTTAAGCACTGGACCTAATAATGTTCTTATTTTATATTAGCAATTCTGTAGACTCTCTACTCTTAAAATTTAGCAGAAAATGAACATTTCAAAATATTTAGAATTTCTTCTTAAAATTATAGGAACTTAAATAAAATGTTTCCCTGAGTTGATAGAAGCTTATTCTAATGCCTGGTTTAAGCACAGGTCCTTATATTGTTATGGTGCTATGTGAAATACTCTGTAGGCCTTGTACATTTAAAATTTAGCTAAAAATGAAAATTTTTAAAATGTCAAAATTTCTATATTTATTCTGGCCATAAGTGTGTGTGCTTCTGTGTGTGTGTGTCTGTATATTACTCTGGGTATGACTCTAATTATGACTCTGGGTCTGATCCTGGGTATATCTTTATGTGACTCCAGGTTTACCTGTGCTTGACTCTGCGTTTGACTATGTGTGATTCTGGGCAGATCTGGACATGTCTGGGCATGTCTTGGCATGTCTGGACATGTCTGGGCATCTCTAGACATGTCTGGACATGTCTGGGCATATCTTGGCATGTCTGTACATGTCTGGGCATCTCTAGACATGTCTGGTCATGTCTGGGAATGACTGGAAAACTGATATCTCTAGTTCTGGTCATAGTAGAGACAAACTGCCAGTGTCCACCGAAAGGGGATAGTCCCAGCTATTTA
Organism: Pseudophryne corroboree; assembly: GCF_028390025.1. Lineage (NCBI taxonomy): Eukaryota > Metazoa > Chordata > Amphibia > Anura > Myobatrachidae > Pseudophryne > Pseudophryne corroboree. Next base: position 227,542,682 of record NC_086446.1, read on the forward strand.
AGTTTACCCTCAGAAATACTGTAAGTCAGGCAGTTCCTGTGATACCTAGGTGGGATAACAGGTTTGGACCAGGACCACTGCATTGAAGTCAGATATCTCCGATTCCCTAGAGCCAATTTTTAATAATCTAGTACTCTTAGAAAAAGGGGACCCTCAGGTGTTTGCCTAAGACCCATATACCCCTGGTGCCCTTAGGCAAATGGCCATTGAGACCATTCAAAAATAAGGCCCTGATTTGGGCACATCTTGGCATGACTTTAGTTATGACCAGGAACATGTCTGTACAAGACTCTGGGTACATCTGGGCATGACTCTAAATGTGACTTTGTTTGACTCTAGATGTGAGAATATAATCTTTAAATGTAGCTGAAAATGAAAATTTCTAAATATTAAGAATTTCTTCTTGAAATGATAGGAATTTTAATAAAATGTTCCCCTGAGTTGATAGAAGCTGGTTCTGATGCCTGGTTTAAGCACATGACCTAATAATGTTATAGAGTTATATTAAAAATTCTTAAGGTCCTGAACACTTAAAATTTGGCTGTAAATTAAAATTTCAACATTTTCCAAATTTCAATTTAAAATTATAGGAACTTTAATAAAATGTTCCCCATAGTTGATAGAAGCTGATTCTGATGCCTGGTTTAAGCACTGGACCTAATAATGTGACGATGTTACATTAGCAATTCTGGTGACCCTCTACTCTTAAACTCTGGTAAAAATGAAAATTTCTAAATATACAGAATTTAGACTTAAAATTATAAGAACTTAAATAAAATGTTTACTTGAGTTGATACAGAGGATTCTGATGCCTGGTTTAAGCACTGGACCTAATAATGTTCTTATTTTATATTAGCAATTCTGTAGACTCTCTACTCTTAAAATTTAGCAGAAAATGAACATATCAAAATATTTAGAATTTCTTCTTAAAATTATAGGAACTTAAATAAAATGTTTCCCTGAGTTGATAGAAGCTTATTCTAATGCCTGGTTTAAGCACAGGTCCTTATAATGTTATGGTGCTATGTGAAATACTCTGTAGGGCTTGTACATTTAAAATTTAGCTAAAAATGAAAATTTTAAAAATGTCAAAATTTCTATATTTATTCTGGGCATAAGTGTGTGTGCTTCTGTGTGTGTCTGTATATTACTCTGGGTATGACTCTAATTATGACTCTGGGTCTGACCCTGGGTATATCTTTATGTGACTCCAGGTTTACCTGTGCTTGACTCTGCGTTTGACTATGTGTGATTCTGGGCATGTCTGGACATGTCTGGGCATGTCTTGGCATGTCTGGGCATGTCTTGGCATGTCTGGACATGTCTGGGCATCTCTAGACATGTCTGGTCATGTCTGGGAATGACTGGAAAACTGATATCTCTAGTTCTGGTCATAGTAGAGACAAACTGCCAGTGTCCACCGAAAGGGGAGAGTCCCAGCTATTTAAGTTTACCCTCAGAAATACTGTAAGTCAGGCAGTTCCTGAGATACCTAGGTGGGATAACAGGTTTGGACCAGGACCACTGCATTGAAGTCAGATATCTCCAATTCCCTAGAGCCAATTTTTAATAATCTAGTACTCTTAGAAAAAGGGGACCCTCAGGTGTTTGCCTAAGACCCATATACCCCTGGTGCCCTTAGGCAAATGCCCATTGAGACCATACAAAAATAAGGCCCTGATTTGGGCACATCTTGGCATGACTTTAGTTATGACCAGGAACATGTCTGTACAAGACTCTGGGTACATCTGGGCATGACTCTAAATGTGACTTTGTTTGACTCTAGATGTGAGAATATAATCTTTAAATGTAGCTGAAAATGAAAATTTCTAAATATTAAGAATTTCTTCTTGAAATGATAGGAATTTTAATAAAATGTTCCCCTGAGTTGATAGAAGCTGGTTCTGATGCCTGGTTTAAGCACATGACCTAATAATGTTATAGAGTTATATTAAAAATTCTTAAGGTCCTGAACCCTTAAAATTTGGCTGTAAATTAAAATTTCAAAATTTTCCAAATTTCGATTTAAAATTATAGGAACTTTAATAAAATGTTCCCCATAGTTGATAGAAGCTGATTCTGATGCCTGGTTTAAGCACTGGACCTAATAATGTGACGATGTTACATTAGCAATTCTGGTGACCCTCTACTCTTAAACTCTGGTAAAAATGAAAATTTCTAAATATACAGAATTTAGACTTAAAATTATAAGAACTTAAATAAAATATTTACTTGAGTTGATAAAGAGGATTCTGATGCCTGGTTTAAGCACTGGACCTAATAATGTTCTTATTTTATACAAGCAATTCTGTAGACTCTCTACTCTTACAATTTAGCAGAAAATGAACATTTCAAAATATTTAGAATTTCTTCTTAAAATTATAGGAACTTAAATAAAATGTTTCCCTGAGTTGATAGAAGCTTATTCTAATGCCTGGTTTAAGCACAGGTCCTTATAATGTTATGGTGCTATGTGAAATACTCTGTAGGGCTTGTACATTTAAAATTTAGCTAAAAATGAAAATTTAAAAAATGTCAAAATTTCTATATTTATTCTGGGCATAAGTGTGTGTGCTTCTGTGTGTGTCTGTATATTACTCTGGGTATGACTCTAATTATGACTCTGGGTCTGACCCTGGGTATATCTTTATGTGACTCCAGGTTTACCTGTGCTTGACTCTGCGTTTGACTATGTGTGATTCTGGGCATGTCTGGACATGTCTGGGCATGTCTTGGCATGTCTGGACATGTCTGGGCATGTCTAGACATGTCTGGACATGTCTGGGCATGTCTTGGCATGTCTGGACATGTCTGGGCATCTCTAGACATGTCTGGTCATGTCTGGGAATGACTGGAAAACTGATATCTCTAGTTCTGGTCATAGTAGAGACAAACTGCCAGTGTCCACCGAAAGGGGAGAGTCCCAGCTATTTAAGTTTACCCTCAGAAATACTGTAAGTCAAGCAGTTCCTGAGATACCTAGGTGGGATAACAGGTTTGGACCAGGACCACTGCATTGAAGTCAGGTATCTCCGATTCCCTAGAGCCAATTTTTAATAATCTAGTACTCTTAGAAAAAGGGGACCCTCAGGTGTTTGCCTAAGACCCATATACCCCTGGTGCCCTTAGGCAAATGCCCATTGAGACCATACAAAAATAAGGCCCTGATTTGGGCACATCTTGGCATGACTTTAGTTATGACCAGGAACATGTCTGTACAAGACTCTGGGTACATCTGGGCATGACTCTAAATGTGACTTTGTTTGACTCTAGATGTGAGAATATAATCTTTAAATGTAGCTGAAAATGAAAATTTCTAAATATTAAGAATTTCTTCTTGAAATGATAGGAATTTTAATAAAATGTTCCCCTGAGTTGATAGAAGCTGGTTCTGATGCCTGGTTTAAGCACATGACCTAATAATGTTATAGAGTTATATTAAAAATTCTTAAGGTCCTGAACCCTTAAAATTTGGCTGTAAATTAAAATTTCAACATTTTCCAAATTTCAATTTAAAATTATAGGAACTTTAATAAAATGTTCCCCATAGTTGATAGAAGCTGATTCTGATGCCTGGTTCAAGCACATGACCTAATAATGTTATAGATTTATAATAAAAATTCTTAAGTTCCTGAACCCTTAAAATTTGTCTGTAAATAAAAATTTCAACATTTTCCAAATTTCAATTTAAAATTATAGGAACTTTAATAAAATGTTCCCCATAGTTGATAGAAGCTGATTCTGATGCCTGGTTTAAGCACTGGACCTAATAATGTGACGATGTTACATTAGCAATTCTGTAGACTCTCTTACTCTTAAACTCTGGTAAAAATTAAAATTTCTAAATATACAGAATTTAGACTTAAAATTATAAGAACTTAAATAAAATGTTTACTTGAGTTGATACAGAGGATTCTGATGCCTGGTTTAAGCACTGGACCTAATAATGTTCTTATTTTATATTAGCAATTCTGTAGACTCTCTACTCTTAAAATTTAGCAGAAAATGAACATTTCAAAATATTTAGAATTTCTTCTTAAAATTATAGGAACTTAAATAAAATGTTTCCCTGAGTTGATAGAAGCTTATTCTAATGCCTGGTCTAAGCACAGGTCCTTATAATGTTATGGTGCTATGTGAAATATTCTGTAGGGCTTGTACATTTAAAATTTAGCTAAAAATGAAAATCTAAAAAATGTCAAAATTTCTATATTTATTCTGGGCATAAGTGTGTGTGCTTCTGTGTGTGTCTGTATATTACTCTGGGCATGACTCTAATTATGACTCTGGGTCTGACCCTGGGTATATCTTTATGTGACTCCAGGTTTACCTGTGCTTGACTCTGCGTTTGACTATGTGTGATTCTGGGCATGTCTGGACATGTCTGGGCATGTCTTGGCATGTCTGGACATGTCTGGGCATGTCTAGACATGTCTGGACATGTCTGGGCATGTCTTGGCATGTCTGGACATGTCTGGGCATCTCTAGACATGTCTGGTCATGTCTGGGAATGACTGGAAAACTGATATCTCTAGTTCTGGTCATAGTAGAGACAAACTGCCAGTGTCCACCGAAAGGGGAGAGTCCCAGCTATTTAAGTTTACCCTCAGAAATACTGTAAGTCAGGCAGTTCCTGAGATACCTAGGTGGGATAACAGTTTTGGACCAGGACCACTGCATTGAAGTCAGATATCTCCGATTCCCTAGAGCCAATTTTTAATAATCTAGTACTCTTAGAAAAAGGGGACCCTCAGGTGTTTGCCTAAGACCCATATACCCCTGGTGCCCTTAGGCAAATGCCCATTGAGACCATACAAAAATAAGGCCCTGATTTGGGCACATCTTGGCATGACTTTAGTTATGACCAGGAACATGTCTGTACAAGACTCTGGGTACATCTGGGCATGACTCTAAATGTGACTTTGTTTGACTCTAGATGTGAGAATATAATCTTTAAATGTAGCTGAAAATGAAAATTTCTAAATATTAAGAATTTCTTAATGAAATGATAGGAATTTTAATAAAATGTTCCCCTGAGTTGATAGAAGCTGATTCTGATGCCTGGTTTAAGCACATGACCTAATAATGTTATAGAGTTATATAAAAAATTCTTAAGGTCCTGAACCCTTAAAATTTGGCTGTAAATTAAAATTTCAACATTTTCCAAATTTTAATTTAAAATTATAGGAACTTTAATAAAATGTTCCCCATAGTTGATAGAAGCTGATTCTGATGCCTGGTTTAAGCACTGGACCTAATAATGTGACGATGTTACATTAGCAATTCTGGTGACCCTCTACTCTTAAACTCTGGTAAAAATGAAAATTTCTAAATATACAGAATTTAGACTTAAAATTATGAGAACTTAAATAAAATATTTACTTGAGTTGATAAAGAGGATTCTGATGCCTGGTTTAAGCACTGGACCTAATAATGTTCTTATTTTATACAAGCAATTCTGTAGACTCTCTACTCTTAAAATTTAGCAGAAAATGAACATTTCAAAATATTTAGAATTTCTTCTTAAAATTATAGGAACTTAAATAAAATGTTTCCCTGAGTTGATAGAAGCTTATTCTAATGCCTGGTTTAAGCACAGGTCCTTATAATGTTATGGTGCTATGTGAAATACTCTGTAGGGCTTGTACAATTAAAATTTAGCTAAAAATGAAAATTTTAAAAATGTCAAAATTTCTATATTTATTCTGGGCATAAGTGTGTGTGCTTCTGTGTGTGTGTCTGTATATTACTCTGGGTATGACTCTGGGTATGACTCTAATTATGACTCTGGGTCTGACCCTGGGTATATCTTTATGTGACTCCAGGTTTACCTGTGCTTGACTCTGCGTTTGACTATGTGTGATTCTGGGCATGTCTGGACATGTCTGGGCATCTCTAGACATGTCTGGACATGTCTGGGCATGTCTTGGCATGTCTGGACATGTCTGGGCATCTCTAGACATGTCTGGTCATGTCTGGGAATGACTGGAAAACTGATATCTCTAGTTCTGGTCATAGTAGAGACAAACAGCCAGTGTCCACCGAAAGGGGAGAGTCCCAGCTATTTAAGTTTACCCTCAGAAATACTGTAAGTCAGGCAGTTCCTGAGATACCTAGGTGGGATAACAGGTTTGGACCAGGACCACTGCATTGAAGTCAGATATCTCCGATTCCCTAGAGCCAATTTTTAATAATCTAGTACTCTTAGAAAAAGGGGACCCTCAGGTGTTTTTCTAAGACCCATATACCCCTGGTGCCCTTAGGCAAATGCCCATTGAGACCATACAAAAATAAGGCCCTGATTTGGGCACATCTTGGCATGACTTTAGTTATGACCAGGAACATGTCTGTACAAGACTCTGGGTACATCTGGGCATGACTCTAAATGTGACTTTGTTTGACTCTAGATGTGAGAATATAATCTTTAAATGTAGCTGAAAATGAAAATTTCTAAATATTAAGAATTTCTTCTTGAAATGACAGGAATTTTAATAAAATGTTCCCCTGAGTTGATAGAAGCTGGTTCTGATGCCTGGTTTAAGCACATGACCTAATAATGTTATAGAGTTATATAAAAAATTCTTAAGGTCCTGAACCCTTAAAATTTGGCTGTAAATTAAAATTTCAACATTTTCCAAATTTTAATTTAAAATTATAGGAACTTTAATAAAATGTTCCCCATAGTTGATAGAAGCTGATTCTGATGCCTGGTTTAAGCACTGTACCTAATAATGTGACGATGTTACATTAGCAATTCTGGTGACCCTCTACTCTTAAACTCTGGTAAAAATGAAAATTTCTAAATATACAGAATTTAGACTTAAAATTATAAGAACTTAAATAAAATGTTTACTTGAGTTGATAAAGAGGATTCTGATGCCTGGTTTAAGCACTGGACCTAATAATGTTCTTATTTTATATTAGCAATTCTGTAGACTCTCTACTCTTAAAATTTAGCAGAAAATGAACATTTCAAAATATTTAGAATTTCTTCTTAAAATTATAGGAACTTAAATAAATTGTTTCCCTGAGTTGATAGAAGCTTATTCTAATGCCTGGTTTAAGCACAGGTCCTTATAATGTTATGGTGCTATGTGAAATACTCTGTAGGGCTTGTACATTTAAAATTTAGCTAAAAATGAAAATCTAAAAAATGTCAAAATTTCTATATTTATTCTGGGCATAAGTGTGTGTGCTTCTGTGTGTGTCTGTATATTACTCTGGGTATGACTCTAATTATGACTCTGGGTCTGACCCTGGGTATATCTTTATGTGACTCCAGGTTTACCTGTGCTTGACTCTGCGTTTGACTATGTGTGATTCTGGGCATGTCTGGACATGTCTGGGCATGTCTTGGCATGTCTGGACATGTCTGGGCATGTCTAGACATGTCTGGACATGTCTGGGCATGTATTGGCATGTCTGGACATGTCTGGGCATCTCTAGACATGTCTGGTCATGTCTGGGAATGACTGGAAAACTGATATCTCTAGTTCTGGTCATAGTAGAGACAAACTGCCAGTGTCCACCGAAAGGGGAGAGTCCCAGCTATTTAAGTTTACCCTCAGAAATACTGTAAGTCAGGCAGTTCCTGGGATACCTAGGTGGGATAAAAGGTTTGGACCAGGACCACTGCATTGAAGTCAGATATCTCCGATTCCCTAGAGCCAATTTTTAATAATCTAGTACTCTTAGAAAAAGGGGACCCTCAGGTGTTTGCCTAAGACCCATATACCCCTGGTGCCCTTAGGCAAATGCCCATTGAGACCATACAAAAATAAGGCCCTGATTTGGGCACATCTTGGCATGACTTTAGTTATGACCAGGAACATGTCTGTACAAGACTCTGGGTACATCTGGGCATGACTCTAAATGTGACTTTGTTTGACTCTAGATGTGAGAATATAATCTTTAAATGTAGCTGAAAATGAAAATTTCTAAATATTAAGAATTTCTTCTTGAAATGATAGGAATTTTAATAAAATGTTCCCCTGAGTTGATAGAAGCTGGCTCTGATGCCTGGTTTAAGCACATGACCTAATAATGTTATAGAGTTATATTAAAAATTCTTAAGGTCCTGAACCCTTAAAATTTGGCTGTAAATTAAAATTTCAACATTTTCCAAATTTCAATTTAAAATTATAGGAACTTTAATAAAATGTTCCCCATAGTTGATAGAAGCTGATTCTGATGCCTGGTTTAAGCACATGACCTAATAATGTTATAGATTTATATTAAAAATTCTTAAGTTCCTGAACCCTTAAAATTTGGCTGTAAATAAAAATTTCAACATTTTCCAAATTTCAATTTAAAATTATAGGAACTTTAATAAAATGTTCCCCATAGTTGATAGAAGCTGATTCTGATGCCTGGTTTAAGCACTGGACCTAATAATGTGACGATGTTACATTAGCAATTCTGGTGACCCTCTACTCTTAAACTCTGGTAAAAATGAAAATTTCTAAATATACAGAATTTAGACTTAAAATTATAAGAACTTAAATAAAATGTTTACTTGAGTTAATACAGAGGATTCTGATGCCTGGTTTAAGCACTGGACCTAATAATGTTCTTATTTTATATTAGCAATTCTGTAGACTCTCTACTCTTAAAATTTAGCAGAAAATGAACATTTCAAAATATTTAGAATTTCTTCTTAAAATTATAGGAACTTAAATAAAATGTTTCCCTGAGTTGATAGAAGCTTATTCTAATGCCTGGTTTAAGCACAGGTCCTTATAATGTTATGGTGCTATGTGAAATACTCTGTAGGGCTTGTACATTTAAAATTTAGCTAAAAATGAAAATTTTAAAAATGTCAAAATTTCTATATTTATTCTGGGCATAAGTGTGTGTGCTTCTGTGTGTGTCTGTATATTACTCTGGGCATGACTCTAATTATGACTCTGGGTCTGACCCTGGGTATATCTTTATGTGACTCCAGGTTTACCTGTGCTTGACTCTGCGTTTGACTATGTGTGATTCTGGGCATGTCTGGACAAGTCTGGGCATCTCTAGACATGTCTGGACATGTCTGGGCATGTCTTGGCATGTCTGGACATGTCTGGGCATCTCTAGACATGTCTGGTCATGTCTGGGAATGACTGGAAAACTGATATCTCTAGTTCTGGTCATAGTAGAGACAAACAGCCAGTGTCCACCGAAAGGGGAGAGTCCCAGCTATTTAAGTTTACCCTCAGAAATACTGTAAGTCAGGCAGTTCCTGAGATACCTAGGTGGGATAACAGGTTTGGACCAGGACCACTGCATTGAAGTCAGATATCTCCGATTCCCTAGAGCCAATTTTTAATAATCTAGTACTCTTAGAAAAAGGGGACCCTCAGGTGTTTGCCTAAGACCCATATACCCCTGGTGCCCATAGGCAAATGCCCATTGAGACCATACAAAAATAAGGCCCTGATTTGGGCACATCTTGGCATGACTTTAGTTATGACCAGGAACATGTCTGTACAAGACTCTGGGTACATCTGGGCATGACTCTAAATGTGACTTTGTTTGACTCTAGATGTGAGAATATAATCTTTAAATGTAGCTGAAAATGAAAATTTCTAAATATTAAGAATTTCTTCTTGAAATGATAGGAATTTTAATAAAATGTTCCCCTGAGTTGATAGAAGCTGGTTCTGATGCCTGGTTTAAGCACATGACCTAATAATGTTATAGATTTATATTAAAAATTCTTAAGTTCCTGAACCCTTAAAATTTGGCTGTAAATTAAAATTTCAACATTTTCCAAATTTCAATTTAAAATTATAGGAACTTTAATAAAATGTTCCCCATAGTTGATAGAAGCTGATTCTGATGCCTGGTTTAAGCACTGGACCTAATAATGTGACGATGTTACATTAGCAATTCTGGTGACCCTCTACTCTTAAACTCTGGTAAAAATGAAAATTTCTAAATATACAGAATTTAGACTTAAAATTATAAGAACTTAAATAAAATGTTTACTTGAGTTGATAAAGAGGATTCTGATGCCTGGTTTAAGCACTGGACCTAATAATGTTCTTATTTTATATTAGCAATTCTGTAGACTCTCTACTCTTAAAATTTAGCAGAAAATGAACATTTCAAAATATTTAGAATTTCTTCTTAAAATTATAGGAACTTAAATAAAATGTTTCCCTGAGTTGATAGAAGCTTATTCTAATGCCTGGTTTAAGCACAGGTCCTTATAATGTTATGGTGCTATGTGAAATACTCTGTAGGGCTTGTACATTTAAAATTTATCTAAAAATGAAAATTTTAAAAATGTCAAAATTTCTATATTTATTCTGGGCATAAGTGTGTGTGCTTCTGTGTGTGTCTGTATATTACTCTGGGTATGACTCTGGGTATGACTCTAATTATGACTCTGGGTCTGACCCTGGGTATATCTTTATGTGACTCCAGGTTTACCTGTGCTTGACTCTGCGTTTGACTATGTGTGATTCTGGGCATGTCTGGACATGTCTAAGCATCTCTAGACATGTCTGGGCATGTCTTGGCATGTCTGGACATGTCTGGGCATCTCTAGACATGTCTGGTCATGTCTGGGAATGACTGGAAAACTGATATCTCTAGTTCTGGTCACAGTAGAGACAAACTGCCAGTGTCCACCGAAAGGGGAGAGTCCCAGCTATTTAAGTTTACCCTCAGAAATACTGTAAGTCAGGCAGTTCCTGAGATACCTAGGTGGGATAACAGGTTTGGACCAGGACCACTGCATTGAAGTCAGATATCTCCGATTCCCTAGAGCCAATTTTTAATAATCTAGTACTCTTAGAAAAAGGGGACCCTCAGGTGTTTTTCTAAGACCCATATACCCCTGGTGCCCTTAGGCAAATGCCCATTGAGACCATACAAAAATAAGGCCCTGATTTGGGCACATCTTGGCATGACTTTAGTTATGACCAGGAACATGTCTGTACAAGACTCTGGGTACATCTGGGCATGACTCTAAATGTGACTTTGTTTGACTCTAGATGTGAGAATATAATCTTTAAATGTAGCTGAAAATGAAAATTTCTAAATATTAAGAATTTCTTCTTGAAATGACAGGAATTTTAATAAAATGTTCCCCTGAGTTGATAGAAGCTGGTTCTGATGCCTGGTTTAAGCACATGACCTAATAATGTTATAGAGTTATATAAAAAATTCTTAAGGTCCTGAACCCTTAAAATTTGGCTGTAAATTAAAATTTCAACATTTTCCAAATTTTAATTTAAAATTATAGGAACTTTAATAAAATGTTCCCCATAGTTGATAGAAGCTGATTCTGATGCCTGGTTTAAGCACTGTACCTAATAATGTGACGATGTTACATTAGCAATTCTGGTGACCCTCTACTCTTAAACTCTGGTAAAAATGAAAATTTCTAAATATACAGAATTTAGACTTAAAATTATAAGAACTTAAATAAAATGTTTACTTGAGTTGATAAAGAGGATTCTGATGCCTGGTTTAAGCACTGGACCTAATAATGTTCTTATTTTATATTAGCAATTCTGTAGACTCTCTACTCTTAAAATTTAGCAGAAAATGAACATTTCAAAATATTTAGAATTTCTTCTTAAAATTATAGGAACTTAAATAAATTGTTTCCCTGAGTTGATAGAAGCTTATTCTAATGCCTGGTTTAAGCACAGGTCCTTATAATGTTATGGTGCTATGTGAAATACTCTGTAGGGCTTGTACATTTAAAATTTAGCTAAAAATGAAAATCTAAAAAATGTCAAAATTTCTATATTTATTCTGGGCATAAGTGTGTGTGCTTCTGTGTGTGTCTGTATATTACTCTGGGTATGACTCTAATTATGACTCTGGGTCTGACCCTGGGTATATCTTTATGTGACTCCAGGTTTACCTGTGCTTGACTCTGCGTTTGACTATGTGTGATTCTGGGCATGTCTGGACATGTCTGGGCATATCTTGGCATGTCTGGACATGTCTGGGCATGTCTAGACATGTCTGGACATGTCTGGGCATGTATTGGCATGTCTGGACATGTCTGGGCATCTCTAGACATGTCTGGTCATGTCTGGGAATGACTGGAAAACTGATATCTCTAGTTCTGGTCATAGTAGAGACAAACTGCCAGTGTCCACCGAAAGGGGAGAGTCCCAGCTATTTAAGTTTACCCTCAGAAATACTGTAAGTCAGGCAGTTCCTGGGATACCTAGGTGGGATAAAAGGTTTGGACCAGGACCACTGCATTGAAGTCAGATATCTCCGATTCCCTAGAGCCAATTTTTAATAATCTAGTACTCTTAGAAAAAGGGGACCCTCAGGTGTTTGCCTAAGACCCATATACCCCTGGTGCCCTTAGGCAAATGCCCATTGAGACCATACAAAAATAAGGCCCTGATTTGGGCACATCTTGGCATGACTTTAGTTATGACCAGGAACATGTCTGTACAAGACTCTGGGTACATCTGGGCATGACTCTAAATGTGACTTTGTTTGACTCTAGATGTGAGAATATAATCTTTAAATGTAGCTGAAAATGAAAATTTCTAAATATTAAGAATTTCTTCTTGAAATGATAGGAATTTTAATAAAATGTTCCCCTGAGTTGATAGAAGCTGGCTCTGATGCCTGGTTTAAGCACATGACCTAATAATGTTATAGAGTTATATTAAAAATTCTTAAGGTCCTGAACCCTTAAAATTTGGCTGTAAATTAAAATTTCAACATTTTCCAAATTTCAATTTAAAATTATAGGAACTTTAATAAAATGTTCCCCATAGTTGATAGAAGCTGATTCTGATGCCTGGTTTAAGCACATGACCTAATAATGTTATAGATTTATATTAAAAATTCTTAAGTTCCTGAACCCTTAAAATTTGGCTGTAAATAAAAATTTCAACATTTTCCAAATTTCAATTTAAAATTATAGGAACTTTAATAAAATGTTCCCCATAGTTGATAGAAGCTGATTCTGATGCCTGGTTTAAGCACTGGACCTAATAATGTGACGATGTTACATTAGCAATTCTGGTGACCCTCTACTCTTAAACTCTGGTAAAAATGAAAATTTCTAAATATACAGAATTTAGACTTAAAATTATAAGAACTTAAATAAAATGTTTACTTGAGTTAATACAGAGGATTCTGATGCCTGGTTTAAGCACTGGACCTAATAATGTTCTTATTTTATATTAGCAATTCTGTAGACTCTCTACTCTTAAAATTTAGCAGAAAATGAACATTTCAAAATATTTAGAATTTCTTCTTAAAATTATAGGAACTTAAATAAAATGTTTCCCTGAGTTGATAGAAGCTTATTCTAATGCCTGGTTTAAGCACAGGTCCTTATAATGTTATGGTGCTATGTGAAATACTCTGTAGGGCTTGTACATTTAAAATTTAGCTAAAAATGAAAATTTTAAAAATGTCAAAATTTCTATATTTATTCTGGGCATAAGTGTGTGTGCTTCTGTGTGTGTCTGTATATTACTCTGGGCATGACTCTAATTATGACTCTGGGTCTGACCCTGGGTATATCTTTATGTGACTCCAGGTTTACCTGTGCTTGACTCTGTGTTTGACTATGTGTGATTCTGGGCATGTCTGGACATGTCTGGGCATGTCTTGGCATGTCTGGACATGTCTGGGCATGTCTAGACATGTCTGGTCATGTCTGGGAATGACTGGAAAACTGATATCTCTAGTTCTGGTCATAGTAGAGACAAACTGCCAGTGTCCACCGAAAGGGGAGAGTCCCAGCTATTTAAGTTTACCCTCAGAAATACTGTAAGTCAGGCAGTTCCTGAGATACCTAGGTGGGATAACAGGTTTGGACCAGGACCACTGCATTGAAGTCAGATATCTCCGATTCCCTAGAGCCAATTTTTAATAATCTAGTACTCTTAGAAAAAGGGGACCCTCAGGTGTTTGCCTAAGACCCATATACCCCTGGTGCCCTTAGGCAAATGCCCATTGAGACCATACAAAAATAAGGCCCTGATTTGGGCACATCTTGGCATGACTTTAGTTATGACCAGGAACATGTCTGTACAAGACTCTGGGTACATCTGGGCATGACTCTAAATGTGACTTTGTTTGACTCTAGATGTGAGAATATAATCTTTAAATGTAGCTGAAAATGAAAATTTCTAAATATTAAGAATTTCTTCTTGAAATGATAGGAATTTTAATAAAATGTTCCCCTGAGTTGATAGAAGCTGGTTCTGATGCCTGGTTTAAGCACATGACCTAATAATGTTATAGAGTTATATAAAAAATTCTTAAGGTCCTGAACCCTTAAAATTTGTCTGTAAATTAAAATTTCAACATTTTCCAAATTTTAATTTAAAATTATAGGAACTTTAATAAAATGTTCCCCATAGTTGATAGAAGCTGATTTTGATGCCTGGTTTAAGCACTGGACCTAATAATGTGACGATGTTACATTAGCAATTCTGGTGACCCTCTACTCTTAAACTCTGGTAAAAATGAAAATTTCTAAATATACAGAATTTAGACTTAAAATTATAAGAACTTAAATAAAATGTTTACTTGAGTTGATAAAGAGGATTCTGATGCCTGGTTTAAGCACTGGACCTAATAATGTTCTTATTTTATATTAGCAATTCTGTAGACTCTCTACTCTTAAAATTTAGCAGAAAATGAACATTTCAAAATATTTAGAATTTCTTCTTAAAATTATAGGAACTTAAATAAAATGTTTCCCTGAGTTGATAGAAGCTTATTCTAATGCCTGGTTTAAGCACAGGTCCTTATAATGTTATGGTGCTATGTGAAATACTCTGTAGGGCTTGTACATTTAAAATTTATCTAAAAATGAAAATTTTAAAAATGTCAAAATTTCTATATTTATTCTGGGCATAAGTGTGTGTGCTTCTGTGTGTGTCTGTATATTACTCTGGGTATGACTCTGGGTATGACTCTAATTATGACTCTGGGTCTGACCCTGGGTATATCTTTATGTGACTCCAGGTTTACCTGTGCTTGACTCTGCGTTTGACTATGTGTGATTCTGGGCATGTCTGGACATGTCTGGGCATCTCTAGACATGTCTAGACATGTCTGGGCATGTCTTGGCATGTCTGGACATGTCTGGGCATCTCTAGACATGTCTGGTCATGTCTGGGAATGACTGGAAAACTGATATCTCTAGTTCTGGTCACAGTAGAGACAAACTGCCAGTGTCCACCGAAAGGGGAGAGTCCCAGCTCTTTAAGTTTACCCTCAGAAATACTGTAAGTCAGGCAGTTCCTGAGATACCTAGGTGGGATAACAGGTTTGGACCAGGACCACTGCATTGAAGTCAGATATCTCCGATTCCCTAGAGCCAATTTTTAATAATCTAGTACTCTTAGAAAAAGGGGACCCTCAGGTGTTTTTCTAAGACCCATATACCCCTGGTGCCCTTAGGCAAATGCCCATTGAGACCATACAAAAATAAGGCCCTGATTTGGGCACATCTTGGCATGACTTTAGTTATGACTAGGAACATGTCTGTACAAGACTCTGGGTACATCTGGGCATGACTCTAAATGTGACTTTGTTTGACTCTAGATGTGAGAATATAATCTTTAAATGTAGCTGAAAATGAAAATTTCTAAATATTAAGAATTTATTCTTGAAATGATAGGAATTTTAATAAAATGTTCCCCTGAGTTGATAGAAGCTGGTTCTGATGCCTGGTTTAAGCACATGACCTAATAATGTTATAGATTTATATTAAAAATTCTTAAGGTCCTGAACCCTTAAAATTTGGCTGTAAATAAAAATTTCAACATTTTCCAAATTTCAATTTAAAATTATAGGAACTTTAATAAAATGTTCCCCATAGTTGATAGAAGCTGATTCTGATGCCTGGTTTAAGCACTGGACCTAATAATGTGACGATGTTACATTAGCAATTCTGGTGACCCTCTACTCTTAAACTCTGGTAAAAATGAAAATTTCTAAATATACAGAATTTAGACTTAAAATTATAAGAACTTAAATAAAATGTTTACTTGAGTTGATACAGAGGATTATGATGCCTGGTTTAAGCACTGGACCTAATAATGTTCTTATTTTATATTAGCAATTCTGTAGACTCTCTACTCTTAAAATTTAGCAGAAAATGAACATTTCAAAATATTTAGAATTTCTTCTTAAAGTTATAGGAACTTAAATAAAATGTTTCCCTGAGTTGATAGAAGCTTATTCTAATGCCTGGTTTAAGCACAGGTCCTTATAATGTTATGGTGCTATGTGAAATACTCTGTAGGGCTTGTACATTTAAAATTTAGCTAAAAATGAAAATCTAAAAAATGTCAAAATGTCTATATTTATTCTGGGCATAAGTGTGTGTGCTTCTGTGTGTGTCTGTATATTACTCTGGGTATGACTCTAATTATGACTATGGGTCTGACCCTGGGTATATCTTTATGTGACTCCAGGTTTACCTGTGCTTGACTCTGCGTTTGACTATGTGTGATTCTGGGCATGTCTGGACATGTCTGGGCATGTCTTGGCATGTCTGGACATGTCTGGGCATGTCTAGACATGTCTGGACATGTCTGGGCATGTATTGGCATGTCTGGACATGTCTGGGCATCTCTAGACATGTCTGGTCATGTCTGGGAATGACTGGAAAACTGATATCTCTAGTTCTGGTCATAGTAGAGACAAACTGCCAGTGTCCACCGAAAGGGGAGAGTCCCAGCTATTTAAGTTTACCCTCAGAAATACTGTAAGTCAGGCAGTTCCTGAGATACCTAGGTGGGATAACAGGTTTGGACCAGGACCACTGCATTGAAGTCAGATATCTCCGATTCCCTAGAGCCAATTTTTAATAATCTAGTACTCTTAGAAAAAGGGGACCCTCAGGTGTTTGCCTAAGACCCATATACCCCTGGTGCCCTTAGGCAAATGCCCATTGAGACCATACAAAAATAAGGCCCTGATTTGGGCACATCTTGGCATGACTTTAGTTATGACCAGGCACATGTCTGTACAAGACTCTGGGTACATCTGGGCATGACTCTAAATGTGACTTTGTTTGACTCTAGATGTGAGAATATAATCTTTAAATGTAGCTGAAAATGAAAATTTCTAAATATTAAGAATTTCTTCTTGAAATGATAGGAATTTTAATAAAATGTTCCCCTGAGTTGATAGAAGCTGGTTCTGATGCCTGGTTTAAGCACATGACCTAATAATGTTATAGAGTTATGTTAAAAATTCTTAAGGTCCTGAACCCTTAAAATTTGGCAGTAAATTAAAATTTCAACATTTTCCAAATTTTAATTTAAAATTATAGGAACTTTAATAAAATGTTCCCCATAGTTGATAGAAGCTGATTCTGATGCCTGGTTTAAGCACATGGCCTAATAATGTTATAGATTTATATTAAAAATTCTTAAGTTCCTGAACCCTTAAAATTTGGCTGTAAATAAAAATTTCAACATTTTCCAAATTTCAATTTAAAATTATAGGAACTTTAATAAAATGTTCCCCATAGTTGATAGAAGCTGATTCTGATGCCTGGTTTAAGCACTGGACCTAATAATGTGACGATGTTACATTAGCAATTCTGGTGACCCTCTACTCTTAAACTCTGGTAAAAATGAAAATTTCTAAATATACAGAATTTAGACTTAAAATTATAAGAACTTAAATAAAATGTTTACTTGAGTTGATACAGAGGATTCTGATGCCTGGTTTAAGCACTGGACCTAATAATGTTCTTATTTTATATTAGCAATTCTGTAGACTCTCTACTCTTAAAATTTAGCAGAAAATGAACATTTCAAAATATTTAGAATTTCTTCTTAAAATTATAGGAACTTAAATAAAATGTTTCCCTGAGTTGATAGAAGCTTATTCTAATGCCTGGTTTAAGCACAGGTCCTTATAATGTTATGGTGCTATGTGAAATACTCTGTAGGGCTTGTACATTTAAAATTTATCTAAAAATGAAAATTTAAAAAATTTAAAAATTTCTATATTTATTCTGGGCATAAGTGTGTGTGCTTCTGTGTGTGTCTGTATATTACTCTGGGTATGACTCTAATTATGACTCTGGGTCTGACCCTGGGTATATCTTTATGTGACTCCAGGTTTACCTGTGCTTGACTCTGCGTTTGACTATGTGTGATTCTGGGCATGTCTGGACATGTCTGGGCATGTCTTGGCATGTCTGGACATGTCTGGGCATGTCTAGACATGTCTGGACATGTCTGGGCATGTCTTGGCATGTCTGGACATGTCTGGGCATCTCTAGACATGTCTGGTCATGTCTGGGAATGACTGGAAAACTGATATCTCTAGTTCTGGTCATAGTAGAGACAAACTGCCAGTGTCCACCGAAAGGGGAGAGTCCCAGCTATTTAAGTTTACCCTCAGAAATACTGTAAGTCAGGCAGTTCCTGAGATACCTAGGTGGGATAACAGTTTTGGACCAGGACCACTGCATTGAAGTCAGATATCTCCGATTCCCTAGAGCCAATTTTTAATAATCTAGTACTCTTAGAAAAAGGGGACCCTCAGGTGTTTGCCTAAGACCCATATACCCCTGGTGCCCTTAGGCAAATGCCCATTGAGACCATACAAAAATAAGGCCCTGATTTGGGCACATCTTGGCATGACTTTAGTTATGACCAGGAACATGTCTGTACAAGACTCTGGGTACATCTGGGCATGACTCTAAATGTGACTTTGTTTGACTCTAGATGTGAGAATATAATCTTTAAATGTAGCTGAAAATGAAAATTTCTAAATATTAAGAATTTCTTAATGAAATGATAGGAATTTTAATAAAATGTTCCCCTGAGTTGATAGAAGCTGATTCTGATGCCTGGTTTAAGCACATGACCTAATAATGTTATAGAGTTATATAAAAAATTCTTAAGGTCCTGAACCCTTAAAATTTGGCTGTAAATTAAAATTTCAACATTTTCCAAATTTTAATTTAAAATTATAGGAACTTTAATAAAATGTTCCCCATAGTTGATAGAAGCTGATTCTGATGCCTGGTTTAAGCACTGGACCTAATAATGTGACGATGTTACATTAGCAATTCTGGTGACCCTCTACTCTTAAACTCTGGTAAAAATGAAAATTTCTAAATATACAGAATTTAGACTTAAAATTATGAGAACTTAAATAAAATATTTACTTGAGTTGATAAAGAGGATTCTGATGCCTGGTTTAAGCACTGGACCTAATAATGTTCTTATTTTATACAAGCAATTCTGTAGACTCTCTACTCTTAAAATTTAGCAGAAAATGAACATTTCGAAATATTTAGAATTTCTTCTTAAAATTATAGGAACTTAAATAAAATGTTTCCCTGAGTTGATAGAAGCTTATTCTAATGCCTGGTTTAAGCACAGGTCCTTATAATGTTATGGTGCTATGTGAAATACTCTGTAGGGCTTGTACAATTAAAATTTAGCTAAAAATGAAAATTTTAAAAATGTCAAAATTTCTATATTTATTCTGGGCATAAGTGTGTGTGCTTCTGTGTGTGTGTCTGTATATTACTCTGGGTATGACTCTGGGTATGACTCTAATTATGACTCTGGGTCTGACCCTGGGTATATCTTTATGTGACTCCAGGTTTACCTGTGCTTGACTCTGCGTTTGACTATGTGTGATTCTGGGCATGTCTGGACATGTCTGGGCATCTCTAGACATGTCTGGACATGTCTGGGCATGTCTTGGCATGTCTGGACATGTCTGGGCATCTCTAGACATGTCTGGTCATGTCTGGGAATGACTGGAAAACTGATATCTCTAGTTCTGGTCATAGTAGAGACAAACAGCCAGTGTCCACCGAAAGGGGAGAGTCCCAGCTATTTAAGTTTACCCTCAGAAATACTGTAAGTCAGGCAGTTCCTGAGATACCTAGGTGGGATAACAGGTTTGGACCAGGACCACTGCATTGAAGTCAGATATCTCCGATTCCCTAGAGCCAATTTTTAATAATCTAGTACTCTTAGAAAAAGGGGACCCTCAGGTGTTTGCCTAAGACCCATATACCCCTGGTGCCCATAGGCAAATGCCCATTGAGACCATACAAAAATAAGGCCCTGATTTGGGCACATCTTGGCATGACTTTAGTTATGACCAGGAACATGTCTGTACAAGACTCTGGGTACATCTGGGCATGACTCTAAATGTGACTTTGTTTGACTCTAGATGTGAGAATATAATCTTTAAATGTAGCTGAAAATGAAAATTTCTAAATATTAAGAATTTCTTCTTGAAATGATAGGAATTTTAATAAAATGTTCCCCTGAGTTGATAGAAGCTGGTTCTGATGCCTGGTTTAAGCACATGACCTAATAATGTTATAGATTTATATTA
The DNA here is from genome assembly GCF_028390025.1 of Pseudophryne corroboree. Lineage (NCBI taxonomy): Eukaryota > Metazoa > Chordata > Amphibia > Anura > Myobatrachidae > Pseudophryne > Pseudophryne corroboree. The sequence goes on from NC_086446.1 coordinate 227,563,013, forward strand.
AAAATTCTTAAGTTCCTGAACCCTTAAAATTTGGCTGTAAATTAAAATTTCAACATTTTCCAAATTTCAATTTAAAATTATAGGAACTTTAATAAAATGTTCCCCATAGTTGATAGAAGCTGATTCTGATGCCTGGTTTAAGCACTGGACCTAATAATGTGACGATGTTACATTAGCAATTCTGGTGACCCTCTACTCTTAAACTCTGGTAAAAATGAAAATTTCTAAATATACAGAATTTAGACTTAAAATTATAAGAACTTAAATAAAATGTTTACTTGAGTTGATAAAGAGGATTCTGATGCCTGGTTTAAGCACTGGACCTAATAATGTTCTTATTTTATATTAGCAATTCTGTAGACTCTCTACTCTTAAAATTTAGCAGAAAATGAACATTTCAAAATATTTAGAATTTCTTCTTAAAATTATAGGAACTTAAATAAAATGTTTCCCTGAGTTGATAGAAGCTTATTCTAATGCCTGGTTTAAGCACAGGTCCTTATAATGTTATGGTGCTATGTGAAATACTCTGTAGGGCTTGTACATTTAAAATTTATCTAAAAATGAAAATTTTAAAAATGTCAAAATTTCTATATTTATTCTGGGCATAAGTGTGTGTGCTTCTGTGTGTGTCTGTATATTACTCTGGGTATGACTCTGGGTATGACTCTAATTATGACTCTGGGTCTGACCCTGGGTATATCTTTATGTGACTCCAGGTTTACCTGTGCTTGACTCTGCGTTTGACTATGTGTGATTCTGGGCATGTCTGGACATGTCTAAGCATCTCTAGACATGTCTGGGCATGTCTTGGCATGTCTGGACATGTCTGGGCATCTCTAGACATGTCTGGTCATGTCTGGGAATGACTGGAAAACTGATATCTCTAGTTCTGGTCACAGTAGAGACAAACTGCCAGTGTCCACCGAAAGGGGAGAGTCCCAGCTATTTAAGTTTACCCTCAGAAATACTGTAAGTCAGGCAGTTCCTGAGATACCTAGGTGGGATAACAGGTTTGGACCAGGACCACTGCATTGAAGTCAGATATCTCCGATTCCCTAGAGCCAATTTTTAATAATCTAGTACTCTTAGAAAAAGGGGACCCTCAGGTGTTTTTCTAAGACCCATATACCCCTGGTGCCCTTAGGCAAATGCCCATTGAGACCATACAAAAATAAGGCCCTGATTTGGGCACATCTTGGCATGACTTTAGTTATGACCAGGAACATGTCTGTACAAGACTCTGGGTACATCTGGGCATGACTCTAAATGTGACTTTGTTTGACTCTAGATGTGAGAATATAATCTTTAAATGTAGCTGAAAATGAAAATTTCTAAATATTAAGAATTTCTTCTTGAAATGACAGGAATTTTAATAAAATGTTCCCCTGAGTTGATAGAAGCTGGTTCTGATGCCTGGTTTAAGCACATGACCTAATAATGTTATAGAGTTATATAAAAAATTCTTAAGGTCCTGAACCCTTAAAATTTGGCTGTAAATTAAAATTTCAACATTTTCCAAATTTTAATTTAAAATTATAGGAACTTTAATAAAATGTTCCCCATAGTTGATAGAAGCTGATTCTGATGCCTGGTTTAAGCACTGTACCTAATAATGTGACGATGTTACATTAGCAATTCTGGTGACCCTCTACTCTTAAACTCTGGTAAAAATGAAAATTTCTAAATATACAGAATTTAGACTTAAAATTATAAGAACTTAAATAAAATGTTTACTTGAGTTGATAAAGAGGATTCTGATGCCTGGTTTAAGCACTGGACCTAATAATGTTCTTATTTTATATTAGCAATTCTGTAGACTCTCTACTCTTAAAATTTAGCAGAAAATGAACATTTCAAAATATTTAGAATTTCTTCTTAAAATTATAGGAACTTAAATAAATTGTTTCCCTGAGTTGATAGAAGCTTATTCTAATGCCTGGTTTAAGCACAGGTCCTTATAATGTTATGGTGCTATGTGAAATACTCTGTAGGGCTTGTACATTTAAAATTTAGCTAAAAATGAAAATCTAAAAAATGACAAAATTTCTATATTTATTCTGGGCATAAGTGTGTGTGCTTCTGTGTGTGTCTGTATATTACTCTGGGCATGACTCTAATTATGACTCTGGGTCTGACCCTGGGTATATCTTTATGTGACTCCAGGTTTACCTGTGCTTGACTCTGCGTTTGACTATGTGTGATTCTGGGCATGTCTGGACATGTCTGGGCATGTCTTGGCATGTCTGGACATGTCTGGGCATGTCTAGACATGTCTGGTCATGTCTGGGAATGACTGGAAAACTGATATCTCTAGTTCTGGTCATAGTAGAGACAAACTGCCAGTGTCCACCGAAAGGGGAGAGTCCCAGCTATTTAAGTTTACCCTCAGAAATACTGTAAGTCAGGCAGTTCCTGAGATACCTAGGTGGGATAACAGGTTTGGACCAGGACCACTGCATTGAAGTCAGATATCTCCGATTCCCTAGAGCCAATTTTTAATAATCTAGTACTCTTAGAAAAAGGGGACCCTCAGGTGTTTGCCTAAGACCCATATACCCCTGGTGCCCTTAGGCAAATGCCCATTGAGACCATACAAAAATAAGGCCCTGATTTGGGCACATCTTGGCATGACTTTAGTTATGACCAGGAACATGTCTGTACAAGACTCTGGGTACATCTGGGCATGACTCTAAATGTGACTTTGTTTGACTCTAGATGTGAGAATATAATCTTTAAATGTAGCTGAAAATGAAAATTTCTAAATATTAAGAATTTCTTCTTGAAATGATAGGAATTTTAATAAAATGTTCCCCTGAGTTGATAGAAGCTGGTTCTGATGCCTGGTTTAAGCACATGACCTAATAATGTTATAGAGTTATATAAAAAATTATTAAGGTCCTGAACCCTTAAAATTTGTCTGTAAATTAAAATTTCAACATTTTCCAAATTTTAATTTAAAATTATAGGAACTTTAATAAAATGTTCCCCATAGTTGATAGAAGCTGATTTTGATGCCTGGTTTAAGCACTGGACCTAATAATGTGACGATGTTACATTAGCAATTCTGGTGACCCTCTACTCTTAAACTCTGGTAAAAATGAAAATTTCTAAATATACAGAATTTAGACTTAAAATTATAAGAACTTAAATAAAATGTTTACTTGAGTTGATAAAGAGGATTCTGATGCCTGGTTTAAGCACTGGACCTAATAATGTTCTTATTTTATATTAGCAATTCTGTAGACTCTCTACTCTTAAAATTTAGCAGAAAATGAACATTTCAAAATATTTAGAATTTCTTCTTAAAATTATAGGAACTTAAATAAAATGTTTCCCTGAGTTGATAGAAGCTTATTCTAATGCCTGGTTTAAGCACAGGTCCTTATAATGTTATGGTGCTATGTGAAATACTCTGTAGGGCTTGTACATTTAAAATTTATCTAAAAATGAAAATTTTAAAAATGTCAAAATTTCTATATTTATTCTGGGCATAAGTGTGTGTGCTTCTGTGTGTGTCTGTATATTACTCTGGGTATGACTCTGGGTATGACTCTAATTATGACTCTGGGTCTGACCCTGGGTATATCTTTATGTGACTCCAGGTTTACCTGTGCTTGACTCTGCGTTTGACTATGTGTGATTCTGGGCATGTCTGGACATGTCTGGGCATCTCTAGACATGTCTAGACATGTCTGGGCATGTCTTGGCATGTCTGGACATGTCTGGGCATCTCTAGACATGTCTGGTCATGTCTGGGAATGACTGGAAAACTGATATCTCTAGTTCTGGTCACAGTAGAGACAAACTGCCAGTGTCCACCGAAAGGGGAGAGTCCCAGCTCTTTAAGTTTACCCTCAGAAATACTGTAAGTCAGGCAGTTCCTGAGATACCTAGGTGGGATAACAGGTTTGGACCAGGACCACTGCATTGAAGTCAGATATCTCCGATTCCCTAGAGCCAATTTTTAATAATCTAGTACTCTTAGAAAAAGGGGACCCTCAGGTGTTTTTCTAAGACCCATATACCCCTGGTGCCCTTAGGCAAATGCCCATTGAGACCATACAAAAATAAGGCCCTGATTTGGGCACATCTTGGCATGACTTTAGTTATGACTAGGAACATGTCTGTACAAGACTCTGGGTACATCTGGGCATGACTCTAAATGTGACTTTGTTTGACTCTAGATGTGAGAATATAATCTTTAAATGTAGCTGAAAATGAAAATTTCTAAATATTAAGAATTTCTTCTTGAAATGATAGGAATTTTAATAAAATGTTCCCCTGAGTTGATAGAAGCTGGTTCTGATGCCTGGTTTAAGCACATGACCTAATAATGTTATAGATTTATATTAAAAATTCTTAAGGTCCTGAACCCTTAAAATTTGGCTGTAAATAAAAATTTCAACATTTTCCAAATTTCAATTTAAAATTATAGGAACTTTAATAAAATGTTCCCCATAGTTGATAGAAGCTGATTCTGATGCCTGGTTTAAGCACTGGACCTAATAATGTGACGATGTTACATTAGCAATTCTGGTGACCCTCTACTCTTAAACTCTGGTAAAAATGAAAATTTCTAAATATACAGAATTTAGACTTAAAATTATAAGAACTTAAATAAAATGTTTACTTGAGTTGATACAGAGGATTATGATGCCTGGTTTAAGCACTGGACCTAATAATGTTCTTATTTTATATTAGCAATTCTGTAGACTCTCTACTCTTAAAATTTAGCAGAAAATGAACATTTCAAAATATTTAGAATTTCTTCTTAAAGTTATAGGAACTTAAATAAAATGTTTCCCTGAGTTGATAGAAGCTTATTCTAATGCCTGGTTTAAGCACAGGTCCTTATAATGTTATGGTGCTATGTGAAATACTCTGTAGGGCTTGTACATTTAAAATTTAGCTAAAAATGAAAATCTAAAAAATGTCAAAATGTCTATATTTATTCTGGGCATAAGTGTGTGTGCTTCTGTGTGTGTCTGTATATTACTCTGGGTATGACTCTAATTATGACTATGGGTCTGACCCTGGGTATATCTTTATGTGACTCCAGGTTTACCTGTGCTTGACTCTGCGTTTGACTATGTGTGATTCTGGGCATGTCTGGACATGTCTGGGCATGTCTTGGCATGTCTGGACATGTCTGGGCATGTCTAGACATGTCTGGACATGTCTGGGCATGTATTGGCATGTCTGGACATGTCTGGGCATCTCTAGACATGTCTGGTCATGTCTGGGAATGACTGGAAAACTGATATCTCTAGTTCTGGTCATAGTAGAGACAAACTGCCAGTGTCCACCGAAAGGGGAGAGTCCCAGCTATTTAAGTTTACCCTCAGAAATACTGTAAGTCAGGCAGTTCATGAGATACCTAGGTGGGATAACAGGTTTGGACCAGGACCACTGCATTGAAGTCAGATATCTCCGATTCCCTAGAGCCAATTTTTAATAATCTAGTACTCTTAGAAAAAGGGGACCCTCAGGTGTTTGCCTAAGACCCATATACCCCTGGTGCCCTTAGGCAAATGCCCATTGAGACCATACAAAAATAAGGCCCTGATTTGGGCACATCTTGGCATGACTTTAGTTATGACCAGGCACATGTCTGTACAAGACTCTGGGTACATCTGGGCATGACTCTAAATGTGACTTTGTTTGACTCTAGATGTGAGAATATAATCTTTAAATGTAGCTGAAAATGAAAATTTCTAAATATTAAGAATTTCTTCTTGAAATGATAGGAATTTTAATAAAATGTTCCCCTGAGTTGATAGAAGCTGGTTCTGATGCCTGGTTTAAGCACATGACCTAATAATGTTATAGAGTTATGTTAAAAATTCTTAAGGTCCTGAACCCTTAAAATTTGGCAGTAAATTAAAATTTCAACATTTTCCAAATTTTAATTTAAAATTATAGGAACTTTAATAAAATGTTCCCCATAGTTGATAGAAGCTGATTCTGATGCCTGGTTTAAGCACATGGCCTAATAATGTTATAGATTTATATTAAAAATTCTTAAGTTCCTGAACCCTTAAAATTTGGCTGTAAATAAAAATTTCAACATTTTCCAAATTTCAATTTAAAATTATAGGAACTTTAATAAAATGTTCCCCATAGTTGATAGAAGCTGATTCTGATGCCTGGTTTAAGCACTGGACCTAATAATGTGACGATGTTACATTAGCAATTCTGGTGACCCTCTACTCTTAAACTCTGGTAAAAATGAAAATTTCTAAATATACAGAATTTAGACTTAAAATTATAAGAACTTAAATAAAATGTTTACTTGAGTTGATACAGAGGATTCTGATGCCTGGTTTAAGCACTGGACCTAATAATGTTCTTATTTTATATTAGCAATTCTGTAGACTCTCTACTCTTAAAATTTAGCAGAAAATGAACATTTCAAAATATTTAGAATTTCTTCTTAAAATTATAGGAACTTAAATAAAATGTTTCCCTGAGTTGATAGAAGCTTATTCTAATGCCTGGTTTAAGCACAGGTCCTTATAATGTTATGGTGCTATGTGAAATACTCTGTAGGGCTTGTACATTTAAAATTTATCTAAAAATGAAAATTTAAAAAATTTAAAAATTTCTATATTTATTCTGGGCATAAGTGTGTGTGCTTCTGTGTGTGTCTGTATATTACTCTGGGTATGACTCTAATTATGACTCTGGGTCTGACCCTGGGTATATCTTTATGTGACTCCAGGTTTACCTGTGCTTGACTCTGCGTTTGACTATGTGTGATTCTGGGCATGTCTGGACATGTCTGGGCATGTCTTGGCATGTCTGGACATGTCTGGGCATGTCTAGACATGTCTGGACATGTCTGGGCATGTCTTGGCATGTCTGGACATGTCTGGGCATCTCTAGACATGTCTGGTCATGTCTGGGAATGACTGGAAAACTGATATCTCTAGTTCTGGTCATAGTAGAGACAAACTGCCAGTGTCCACCGAAAGGGGAGAGTCCCAGCTATTTAAGTTTACCCTCAGAAATACTGTAAGTCAGGCAGTTCCTGAGATACCTAGGTGGGATAACAGTTTTGGACCAGGACCACTGCATTGAAGTCAGATATCTCCGATTCCCTAGAGCCAATTTTTAATAATCTAGTACTCTTAGAAAAAGGGGACCCTCAGGTGTTTGCCTAAGACCCATATACCCCTGGTGCCCTTAGGCAAATGCCCATTGAGACCATACAAAAATAAGGCCCTGATTTGGGCACATCTTGGCATGACTTTAGTTATGACTAGGAACATGTCTGTACAAGACTCTGGGTACATCTGGGCATGACTCTAAATGTGACTTTGTTTGACTCTAGATGTGAGAATATAATCTTTAAATGTAGCTGAAAATGAAAATTTCTAAATATTAAGAATTTCTTAATGAAATGATAGGAATTTTAATAAAATGTTCCCCTGAGTTGATAGAAGCTGATTCTGATGCCTGGTTTAAGCACATGACCTAATAATGTTATAGAGTTATATAAAAAATTCTTAAGGTCCTGAACCCTTAAAATTTGGCTGTAAATTAAAATTTCAACATTTTCCAAATTTTAATTTAAAATTATAGGAACTTTAATAAAATGTTCCCCATAGTTGATAGAAGCTGATTCTGATGCCTGGTTTAAGCACTGGACCTAATAATGTGACGATGTTACATTAGCAATTCTGGTGACCCTCTACTCTTAAACTCTGGTAAAAATGAAAATTTCTAAATATACAGAATTTAGACTTAAAATTATGAGAACTTAAATAAAATATTTACTTGAGTTGATAAAGAGGATTCTGATGCCTGGTTTAAGCACTGGACCTAATAATGTTCTTATTTTATACAAGCAATTCTGTAGACTCTCTACTCTTAAAATTTAGCAGAAAATGAACATTTCAAAATATTTAGAATTTCTTCTTAAAATTATAGGAACTTAAATAAAATGTTTCCCTGAGTTGATAGAAGCTTATTCTAATGCCTGGTTTAAGCACAGGTCCTTATAATGTTATGGTGCTATGTGAAATACTCTGTAGGGCTTGTACAATTAAAATTTAGCTAAAAATGAAAATTTTAAAAATGTCAAAATTTCTATATTTATTCTGGGCATAAGTGTGTGTGCTTCTGTGTGTGTGTCTGTATATTACTCTGGGTATGACTCTGGGTATGACTCTAATTATGACTCTGGGTCTGACCCTGGGTATATCTTTATGTGACTCCAGGTTTACCTGTGCTTGACTCTGCGTTTGACTATGTGTGATTCTGGGCATGTCTGGACATGTCTGGGCATCTCTAGACATGTCTGGACATGTCTGGGCATGTCTTGGCATGTCTGGACATGTCTGGGCATCTCTAGACATGTCTGGTCATGTCTGGGAATGACTGGAAAACTGATATCTCTAGTTCTGGTCATAGTAGAGACAAACAGCCAGTGTCCACCGAAAGGGGAGAGTCCCAGCTATTTAAGTTTACCCTCAGAAATACTGTAAGTCAGGCAGTTCCTGAGATACCTAGGTGGGATAACAGGTTTGGACCAGGACCACTGCATTGAAGTCAGATATCTCCGATTCCCTAGAGCCAATTTTTAATAATCTAGTACTCTTAGAAAAAGGGGACCCTCAGGTGTTTGCCTAAGACCCATATACCCCTGGTGCCCATAGGCAAATGCCCATTGAGACCATACAAAAATAAGGCCCTGATTTGGGCACATCTTGGCATGACTTTAGTTATGACCAGGAACATGTCTGTACAAGACTCTGGGTACATCTGGGCATGACTCTAAATGTGACTTTGTTTGACTCTAGATGTGAGAATATAATCTTTAAATGTAGCTGAAAATGAAAATTTCTAAATATTAAGAATTTCTTCTTGAAATGATAGGAATTTTAATAAAATGTTCCCCTGAGTTGATAGAAGCTGGTTCTGATGCCTGGTTTAAGCACATGACCTAATAATGTTATAGATTTATATTAAAAATTCTTAAGTTCCTGAACCCTTAAAATTTGGCTGTAAATTAAAATTTCAACATTTTCCAAATTTCAATTTAAAATTATAGGAACTTTAATAAAATGTTCCCCATAGTTGATAGAAGCTGATTCTGATGCCTGGTTTAAGCACTGGACCTAATAATGTGACGATGTTACATTAGCAATTCTGGTGACCCTCTACTCTTAAACTCTGGTAAAAATGAAAATTTCTAAATATACAGAATTTAGACTTAAAATTATAAGAACTTAAATAAAATGTTTACTTGAGTTGATAAAGAGGATTCTGATGCCTGGTTTAAGCACTGGACCTAATAATGTTCTTATTTTATATTAGCAATTCTGTAGACTCTCTACTCTTAAAATTTAGCAGAAAATGAACATTTCAAAATATTTAGAATTTCTTCTTAAAATTATAGGAACTTAAATAAAATGTTTCCCTGAGTTGATAGAAGCTTATTCTAATGCCTGGTTTAAGCACAGGTCCTTATAATGTTATGGTGCTATGTGAAATACTCTGTAGGGCTTGTACATTTAAAATTTATCTAAAAATGAAAATTTTAAAAATGTCAAAATTTCTATATTTATTCTGGGCATAAGTGTGTGTGCTTCTGTGTGTGTCTGTATATTACTCTGGGTATGACTCTGGGTATGACTCTAATTATGACTCTGGGTCTGACCCTGGGTATATCTTTATGTGACTCCAGGTTTACCTGTGCTTGACTCTGCGTTTGACTATGTGTGATTCTGGGCATGTCTGGACATGTCTAAGCATCTCTAGACATGTCTGGGCATGTCTTGGCATGTCTGGACATGTCTGGGCATCTCTAGACATGTCTGGTCATGTCTGGGAATGACTGGAAAACTGATATCTCTAGTTCTGGTCACAGTAGAGACAAACTGCCAGTGTCCACCGAAAGGGGAGAGTCCCAGCTATTTAAGTTTACCCTCAGAAATACTGTAAGTCAGGCAGTTCCTGAGATACCTAGGTGGGATAACAGGTTTGGACCAGGACCACTGCATTGAAGTCAGATATCTCCGATTCCCTAGAGCCAATTTTTAATAATCTAGTACTCTTAGAAAAAGGGGACCCTCAGGTGTTTTTCTAAGACCCATATACCCCTGGTGCCCTTAGGCAAATGCCCATTGAGACCATACAAAAATAAGGCCCTGATTTGGGCACATCTTGGCATGACTTTAGTTATGACCAGGAACATGTCTGTACAAGACTCTGGGTACATCTGGGCATGACTCTAAATGTGACTTTGTTTGACTCTAGATGTGAGAATATAATCTTTAAATGTAGCTGAAAATGAAAATTTCTAAATATTAAGAATTTCTTCTTGAAATGACAGGAATTTTAATAAAATGTTCCCCTGAGTTGATAGAAGCTGGTTCTGATGCCTGGTTTAAGCACATGACCTAATAATGTTATAGAGTTATATAAAAAATTCTTAAGGTCCTGAACCCTTAAAATTTGGCTGTAAATTAAAATTTCAACATTTTCCAAATTTTAATTTAAAATTATAGGAACTTTAATAAAATGTTCCCCATAGTTGATAGAAGCTGATTCTGATGCCTGGTTTAAGCACTGTACCTAATAATGTGACGATGTTACATTAGCAATTCTGGTGACCCTCTACTCTTAAACTCTGGTAAAAATGAAAATTTCTAAATATACAGAATTTAGACTTAAAATTATAAGAACTTAAATAAAATGTTTACTTGAGTTGATAAAGAGGATTCTGATGCCTGGTTTAAGCACTGGACCTAATAATGTTCTTATTTTATATTAGCAATTCTGTAGACTCTCTACTCTTAAAATTTAGCAGAAAATGAACATTTCAAAATATTTAGAATTTCTTCTTAAAATTATAGGAACTTAAATAAATTGTTTCCCTGAGTTGATAGAAGCTTATTCTAATGCCTGGTTTAAGCACAGGTCCTTATAATGTTATGGTGCTATGTGAAATACTCTGTAGGGCTTGTACATTTAAAATTTATCTAAAAATGAAAATCTAAAAAATGTCAAAATTTCTATATTTATTCTGGGCATAAGTGTGTCTGTATATTACTCTGGGTATGACTCTAATTATGACTCTGGGTCTGACCCTGGGTATATCTTTATGTGACTCCAGGTTTACCTGTGCTTGACTCTGCGTTTGACTATGTGTGATTCTGGGCATGTCTGGACATGTCTGGGCATGTCTTGGCATGTCTGGACATGTCTGGGCATGTCTAGACATGTCTGGACATGTCTGGGCATGTATTGGCATGTCTGGACATGTCTGGGCATCTCTAGACATGTCTGGTCATGTCTGGGAATGACTGGAAAACTGATATCTCTAGTTCTGGTCATAGTAGAGACAAACTGCCAGTGTCCACCGAAAGGGGAGAGTCCCAGCTATTTAAGTTTACCCTCAGAAATACTGTAAGTCAGGCAGTTCCTGAGATACCTAGGTGGGATAAAAGGTTTGGACCAGGACCACTGCATTGAAGTCAGATATCTCCGATTCCCTAGAGCCAATTTTTAATAATCTAGTACTCTTAGAAAAAGGGGACCCTCAGGTGTTTGCCTAAGACCCATATACCCCTGGTGCCCTTAGGCAAATGCCCATTGAGACCATACAAAAATAAGGCCCTGATTTGGGCACATCTTGGCATAACTTTAGTTATGACCAGGCACATGTCTGTACAAGACTCTGGGTACATCTGGGCATGACTCTAAATGTGACTTTGTTTGACTCTAGATGTGAGAATATAATCTTTAAATGTAGCTGAAAATGAAAATTTCTAAATATTAAGAATTTCTTCTTGAAATGATAGGAATTTTAATAAAATGTTCCCCTGAGTTGATAGAAGCTGGTTCTGATGCCTGGTTTAAGCACATGACCTAATAATGTTATAGAGTTATATTAAAAATTCTTAAGGTCCTGAACCCTTAAAATTTGGCAGTAAATTAAAATTTCAACATTTTCCAAATTTTAATTTAAAATTATAGGAACTTTAATAAAATGTTCCCCATAGTTGACAGAAGCTGATTCTGATGCCTGGTTTAAGCACATGACCTAATAATGTTATAGATTTATATATAAAAAATTCTTAAGTTCCTGAACCCTTAAAATTTGGCTGTAAATAAAAATTTCAACATTTTCCAAATTTCAATTTAAAATTATAGGAACTTTAATAAAATGTTCCCCATAGTTGATAGAAGCTGATTCTGATGCCTGGTTTAAGCACTGGACCTAATAATGTGACGATGTTACATTAGCAATTCTGGTGACCCTCTACTCTTAAACTCTGGTAAAAATGAAAATTTCTAAATATACAGAATTTAGACTTAAAATTATAAGAACTTAAATAAAATGTTTACTTGAGTTGATACAGAGGATTCTGATGCCTGGTTTAAGCACTGGACCTAATAATGTTCTTATTTTATATTAGCAATTCTGTAGACTCTCTACTCTTAAAATTTAGCAGAAAATGAACATTTCAAAATATTTAGAATTTCTTCTTAAAATTATAGGAACTTAAATAAAATGTTTCCCTGAGTTGATAGAAGCTTATTCTAATGCCTGGTTTAAGCACAGGTCCTTATAATGTTATGGTGCTATGTGAAATACTCTGTAGGCTTGTACATTTAAAATTTATCTAAAAATGAAAATTTAAAATATTTAAAAATTTCTATATTTATTCTGGGCATAAGTGTGTGTGCTTCTGTGTGTGTCTGTATATTACTCTGGGTATGACTCTAATTATGACTCTGGGTCTGACCCTGGGTATATCTTTATGTGACTCCAGGTTTACCTGTGCTTGACTCTGCGTTTGACTATGTGTGATTCTGGGCATGTCTGGACATGTCTGGGCATGTCTTGGCATGTCTGGACATGTCTGGGCATCTCTAGACATGTCTGGTCATGTCTGGGAATGACTGGAAAACTGATATCTCTAGTTCTGGTCATAGTAGAGACAAACTGCCAGTGTCCACCGAAAGGGGAGAGTCCCAGCTATTTAAGTTTACCCTCAGAAATACTGTAAGTCAGGCAGTTCCTGAGATACCTAGGTGGGATAAAAGGTTTGGACCAGGACCACTGCATTGAAGTCAGATATCTCCGATTCCCTAGAGCCAATTTTTAATAATCTAGTACTCTTAGAAAAAGGGGACCCTCAGGTGTTTGCCTAAGACCTATATACCCCTGGTGCCCTTAGGCAAATGCCCATTGAGACCATACAAAAATAAGGCCCTGATTTGGGCACATCTTGGCATGACTTTAGTTATGACCAGGAACATGTCTGTACAAGGCTCTGGGTACATCTGGGCATGACTCTAAATGTGACTTTGTTTGACTCTAGATGTGAGAATATAATCTTTAAATGTAGCTGAAAATGAAAATTTCTAAATATTAAGAATTTCTTCTTGAAATGATAGGAATTTTAATAAAATGTTCCCCTGAGTTGATAGAAGCTGGCTCTGATGCCTGGTTTAAGCACATGACCTAATAATGTTATAGAGTTATATTAAAAATTCTTAAGGTCCTGAACCCTTAAAATTTGGCTGTAAATTAAAATTTCAACATTTTCCAAATTTCAATTTAAAATTATAGGAACTTTAATAAAATGTTCCCCATAGTTGATAGAAGCTGATTCTGATGCCTGGTTTAAGCACATGACCTAATAATGTTATAGATTTATATTAAAAATTCTTAAGTTCCTGAACCCTTAAAATTTGGCTGTAAATAAAAATTTCAACATTTTCCAAATTTCAATTTAAAATTATAGGAACTTTAATAAAATGTTCCCCATAGTTGATAGAAGCTGATTCTGATGCCTGGTTTAAGCACTGGACCTAATAATGTGACGATGTTACATTAGCAATTCTGGTGACCCTCTACTCTTAAACTCTGGTAAAAATGAAAATTTCTAAATATACAGAATTTAGACTTAAAATTATAAGAACTTAAATAAAATGTTTACTTGAGTTGATACAGAGGATTCTGATGCCTGGTTTAAGCACTGGACCTAATAATGTTCTTATTTTATATTAGCAATTCTGTAGACTCTCTACTCTTAAAATTTAGCAGAAAATGAACATTTCAAAATATTTAGAATTTCTTCTTAAAATTATAGGAACTTAAATAAAATGTTTCCCTGAGTTGATAGAAGCTTATTCTAATGCCTGGTTTAAGCACAGGTCCTTATAATGTTATGGTGCTATGTGAAATACTCTGTAGGGCTTGTACATTTAAAATTTATCTAAAAATGAAAATTTTAAAAATGTCAAAATTTCTATATTTATTCTGGGCATAAGTGTGTGTGCTTCTGTGTGTGTCTGTATATTACTCTGGGTATGACTCTGGGTATGACTCTAATTATGACTCTGGGTCTGACCCTGGGTATATCTTTATGTGACTCCAGGTTTACCTGTGCTTGACTCTGCGTTTGACTATGTGTGATTCTGGGCATGTCTGGACATGTCTGGGCATCTCTAGACATGTCTAGACATGTCTGGGCATGTCTTGGCATGTCTGGACATGTCTGGGCATCTCTAGACATGTCTGGTCATGTCTGGGAATGACTGGAAAACTGATATCTCTAGTTCTGGTCACAGTAGAGACAAACTGCCAGTGTCCACCGAAAGGGGAGAGTCCCAGCTCTTTAAGTTTACCCTCAGAAATACTGTAAGTCAGGCAGTTCCTGAGATACCTAGGTGGGATAACAGGTTTGGACCAGGACCACTGCATTGAAGTCAGATATCTCCGATTCCCTAGAGCCAATTTTTAATAATCTAGTACTCTTAGAAAAAGGGGACCCTCAGGTGTTTGCCTAAGACCCATATACCCCTGGTGCCCTTAGGCAAATGCCCATTGAGACCATACAAAAATAAGGCCCTGATTTGGGCACATCTTGGCATGACTTTAGTTATGACTAGGAACATGTCTGTACAAGACTCTGGGTACATCTGGGCATGACTCTAAATGTGACTTTGTTTGACTCTAGATGTGAGAATATAATCTTTAAATGTAGCTGAAAATGAAAATTTCTAAATATTAAGAATTTCTTCTTGAAATGATAGGAATTTTAATAAAATGTTCCCCTGAGTTGATAGAAGCTGGTTCTGATGCCTGGTTTAAGCACATGACCTAATAATGTTATAGATTTATATTAAAAATTCTTAAGGTCCTGAACCCTTAAAATTTGGCTGTAAATAAAAATTTCAACATTTTCCAAATTTCAATTTAAAATTATAGGAACTTTAATAAAATGTTCCCCATAGTTGATAGAAGCTGATTCTGATGCCTGGTTTAAGCACTGGACCTAATAATGTGACGATGTTACATTAGCAATTCTGGTGACCCTCTACTCTTAAACTCTGGTAAAAATGAAAATTTCTAAATATACAGAATTTAGACTTAAAATTATAAGAACTTAAATAAAATGTTTACTTGAGTTGATACAGAGGATTATGATGCCTGGTTTAAGCACTGGACCTAATAATGTTCTTATTTTATATTAGCAATTCTGTAGACTCTCTACTCTTAAAATTTAGCAGAAAATGAACATTTCAAAATATTTAGAATTTCTTCTTAAAGTTATAGGAACTTAAATAAAATGTTTCCCTGAGTTGATAGAAGCTTATTCTAATGCCTGGTTTAAGCACAGGTCCTTATAATGTTATGGTGCTATGTGAAATACTCTGTAGGGCTTGTACATTTAAAATTTAGCTAAAAATGAAAATCTAAAAAATGTCAAAATGTCTATATTTATTCTGGGCATAAGTGTGTGTGCTTCTGTGTGTGTCTGTATATTACTCTGGGTATGACTCTAATTATGACTATGGGTCTGACCCTGGGTATATCTTTATGTGACTCCAGGTTTACCTGTGCTTGACTCTGCGTTTGACTATGTGTGATTCTGGGCATGTCTGGACATGTCTGGGCATGTCTTGGCATGTCTAGACATGTCTGGACATGTCTGGGCATGTATTGGCATGTCTGGACATGTCTGGGCATCTCTAGACATGTCTGGTCATGTCTGGGAATGACTGGAAAACTGATATCTCTAGTTCTGGTCATAGTAGAGACAAACTGCCAGTGTCCACCGAAAGGGGAGAGTCCCAGCTATTTAAGTTTACCCTCAGAAATACTGTAAGTCAGGCAGTTCCTGAGATACCTAGGTGGGATAACAGGTTTGGACCAGGACCACTGCATTGAAGTCAGATATCTCCGATTCCCTAGAGCCAATTTTTAATAATCTAGTACTCTTAGAAAAAGGGGACCCTCAGGTGTTTGCCTAAGACCCATATACCCCTGGTGCCCTTAGGCAAATGCCCATTGAGACCATACAAAAATAAGGCCCTGATTTGGGCACATCTTGGCATGACTTTAGTTATGACCAGGCACATGTCTGTACAAGACTCTGGGTACATCTGGGCATGACTCTAAATGTGACTTTGTTTGACTCTAGATGTGAGAATATAATCTTTAAATGTAGCTGAAAATGAAAATTTCTAAATATTAAGAATTTCTTCTTGAAATGATAGGAATTTTAATAAAATGTTCACCTGAGTTGATAGAAGCTGGTTCTGATGCCTGGTTTAAGCACATGACCTAATAATGTTATAGAGTTATGTTAAAAATTCTTAAGGTCCTGAACCCTTAAAATTTGGCAGTAAATTAAAATTTCAACATTTTCCAAATTTTAATTTAAAATTATAGGAACTTTAATAAAATGTTCCCCATAGTTGATAGAAGCTGATTCTGATGCCTGGTTTAAGCACATGGCCTAATAATGTTATAGATTTATATTAAAAATTCTTAAGTTCCTGAACCCTTAAAATTTGGCTGTAAATAAAAATTTCAACATTTTCCAAATTTCAATTTAAAATTATAGGAACTTTAATAAAATGTTCCCCATAGTTGATAGAAGCTGATTCTGATGCCTGGTTTAAGCACTGGACCTAATAATGTGACGATGTTACATTAGCAATTCTGGTGACCCTCTACTCTTAAACTCTGGTAAAAATGAAAATTTCTAAATATACAGAATTTAGACTTAAAATTATAAGAACTTAAATAAAATGTTTACTTGAGTTGATACAGAGGATTCTGATGCCTGGTTTAAGCACTGGACCTAATAATGTTCTTATTTTATATTAGCAATTCTGTAGACTCTCTACTCTTAAAATTTAGCAGAAAATGAACATTTCAAAATATTTAGAATTTCTTCTTAAAATTATAGGAACTTAAATAAAATGTTTCCCTGAGTTGATAGAAGCTTATTCTAATGCCTGGTTTAAGCACAGGTCCTTATAATGTTATGGTGCTATGTGAAATACTCTGTAGGGCTTGTACATTTAAAATTTATCTAAAAATGAAAATTTAAAAAATTTAAAAATTTCTATATTTATTCTGGGCATAAGTGTGTGTGCTTCTGTGTGTGTCTGTATATTACTCTGGGTATGACTCTAATTATGACTCTGGGTCTGACCCTGGGTATATCTTTATGTGACTCCAGGTTTACCTGTGCTTGACTCTGCGTTTGACTATGTGTGATTCTGGGCATGTCTGGACATGTCTGGGCATGTCTTGGCATGTCTGGACATGTCTGGGCATGTCTAGACATGTCTGGACATGTCTGGGCATGTCTTGGCATGTCTGGACATGTCTGGGCATCTCTAGACATGTCTGGTCATGTCTGGGAATGACTGGAAAACTGATATCTCTAGTTCTGGTCATAGTAGAGACAAACTGCCAGTGTCCACCGAAAGGGGAGAGTCCCAGCTATTTAAGTTTACCCTCAGAAATACTGTAAGTCAGGCAGTTCCTGAGATACCTAGGTGGGATAACAGTTTTGGACCAGGACCACTGCATTGAAGTCAGATATCTCCGATTCCCTAGAGCCAATTTTTAATAATCTAGTACTCTTAGAAAAAGGGGACCCTCAGGTGTTTGCCTAAGACCCATATACCCCTGGTGCCCTTAGGCAAATGCCCATTGAGACCATACAAAAATAAGGCCCTGATTTGGGCACATCTTGGCATGACTTTAGTTATGACCAGGAACATGTCTGTACAAGACTCTGGGTACATCTGGGCATGACTCTAAATGTGACTTTGTTTGACTCTAGATGTGAGAATATAATCTTTAAATGTAGCTGAAAATGAAAATTTCTAAATATTAAGAATTTCTTAATGAAATGATAGGAATTTTAATAAAATGTTCCCCTGAGTTGATAGAAGCTGATTCTGATGCCTGGTTTAAGCACATGACCTAATAATGTTATAGAGTTATATAAAAAATTCTTAAGGTCCTGAACCCTTAAAATTTGGCTGTAAATTAAAATTTCAACATTTTCCAAATTTTAATTTAAAATTATAGGAACTTTAATAAAATGTTCCCCATAGTTGATAGAAGCTGATTCTGATGCCTGGTTTAAGCACTGGACCTAATAATGTGACGATGTTACATTAGCAATTCTGGTGACCCTCTACTCTTAAACTCTGGTAAAAATGAAAATTTCTAAATATACAGAATTTAGACTTAAAATTATGAGAACTTAAATAAAATATTTACTTGAGTTGATAAAGAGGATTCTGATGCCTGGTTTAAGCACTGGACCTAATAATGTTCTTATTTTATACAAGCAATTCTGTAGACTCTCTACTCTTAAAATTTAGCAGAAAATGAACATTTCAAAATATTTAGAATTTCTTCTTAAAATTATAGGAACTTAAATAAAATGTTTCCCTGAGTTGATAGAAGCTTATTCTAATGCCTGGTTTAAGCACAGGTCCTTATAATGTTATGGTGCTATGTGAAATACTCTGTAGGGCTTGTACAATTAAAATTTAGCTAAAAATGAAAATTTTAAAAATGTCAAAATTTCTATATTTATTCTGGGCATAAGTGTGTGTGCTTCTGTGTGTGTGTCTGTATATTACTCTGGGTATGACTCTGGGTATGACTCTAATTATGACTCTGGGTCTGACCCTGGGTATATCTTTATGTGACTCCAGGTTTACCTGTGCTTGACTCTGCGTTTGACTATGTGTGATTCTGGGCATGTCTGGACATGTCTGGGCATCTCTAGACATGTCTGGACATGTCTGGGCATGTCTTGGCATGTCTGGACATGTCTGGGCATCTCTAGACATGTCTGGTCATGTCTGGGAATGACTGGAAAACTGATATCTCTAGTTCTGGTCATAGTAGAGACAAACAGCCAGTGTCCACCGAAAGGGGAGAGTCCCAGCTATTTAAGTTTACCCTCAGAAATACTGTAAGTCAGGCAGTTCCTGAGATACCTAGGTGGGATAACAGGTTTGGACCAGGACCACTGCATTGAAGTCAGATATCTCCGATTCCCTAGAGCCAATTTTTAATAATCTAGTACTCTTAGAAAAAGGGGACCCTCAGGTGTTTGCCTAAGACCCATATACCCCTGGTGCCCATAGGCAAATGCCCATTGAGACCATACAAAAATAAGGCCCTGATTTGGGCACATCTTGGCATGACTTTAGTTATGACCAGGAACATGTCTGTACAAGACTCTGGGTACATCTGGGCATGACTCTAAATGTGACTTTGTTTGACTCTAGATGTGAGAATATAATCTTTAAATGTAGCTGAAAATGAAAATTTCTAAATATTAAGAATTTCTTCTTGAAATGATAGGAATTTTAATAAAATGTTCCCCTGAGTTGATAGAAGCTGGTTCTGATGCCTGGTTTAAGCACATGACCTAATAATGTTATAGATTTATATTAAAAATTCTTAAGTTCCTGAACCCTTAAAATTTGGCTGTAAATTAAAATTTCAACATTTTCCAAATTTCAATTTAAAATTATAGGAACTTTAATAAAATGTTCCCCATAGTTGATAGAAGCTGATTCTGATGCCTGGTTTAAGCACTGGACCTAATAATGTGACGATGTTACATTAGCAATTCTGGTGACCCTCTACTCTTAAACTCTGGTAAAAATGAAAATTTCTAAATATACAGAATTTAGACTTAAAATTATAAGAACTTAAATAAAATGTTTACTTGAGTTGATAAAGAGGATTCTGATGCCTGGTTTAAGCACTGGACCTAATAATGTTCTTATTTTATATTAGCAATTCTGTAGACTCTCTACTCTTAAAATTTAGCAGAAAATGAACATTTCAAAATATTTAGAATTTCTTCTTAAAATTATAGGAACTTAAATAAAATGTTTCCCTGAGTTGATAGAAGCTTATTCTAATGCCTGGTTTAAGCACAGGTCCTTATAATGTTATGGTGCTATGTGAAATACTCTGTAGGGCTTGTACATTTAAAATTTATCTAAAAATGAAAATTTTAAAAATGTCAAAATTTCTATATTTATTCTGGGCATAAGTGTGTGTGCTTCTGTGTGTGTCTGTATATTACTCTGGGTATGACTCTGGGTATGACTCTAATTATGACTCTGGGTCTGACCCTGGGTATATCTTTATGTGACTCCAGGTTTACCTGTGCTTGACTCTGCGTTTGACTATGTGTGATTCTGGGCATGTCTGGACATGTCTAAGCATCTCTAGACATGTCTGGGCATGTCTTGGCATGTCTGGACATGTCTGGGCATCTCTAGACATGTCTGGTCATGTCTGGGAATGACTGGAAAACTGATATCTCTAGTTCTGGTCACAGTAGAGACAAACTGCCAGTGTCCACCGAAAGGGGAGAGTCCCAGCTATTTAAGTTTACCCTCAGAAATACTGTAAGTCAGGCAGTTCCTGAGATACCTAGGTGGGATAACAGGTTTGGACCAGGACCACTGCATTGAAGTCAGATATCTCCGATTCCCTAGAGCCAATTTTTAATAATCTAGTACTCTTAGAAAAAGGGGACCCTCAGGTGTTTTTCTAAGACCCATATACCCCTGGTGCCCTTAGGCAAATGCCCATTGAGACCATACAAAAATAAGGCCCTGATTTGGGCACATCTTGGCATGACTTTAGTTATGACCAGGAACATGTCTGTACAAGACTCTGGGTACATCTGGGCATGACTCTAAATGTGACTTTGTTTGACTCTAGATGTGAGAATATAATCTTTAAATGTAGCTGAAAATGAAAATTTCTAAATATTAAGAATTTCTTCTTGAAATGACAGGAATTTTAATAAAATGTTCCCCTGAGTTGATAGAAGCTGGTTCTGATGCCTGGTTTAAGCACATGACCTAATAATGTTATAGAGTTATATAAAAAATTCTTAAGGTCCTGAACCCTTAAAATTTGGCTGTAAATTAAAATTTCAACATTTTCCAAATTTTAATTTAAAATTATAGGAACTTTAATAAAATGTTCCCCATAGTTGATAGAAGCTGATTCTGATGCCTGGTTTAAGCAATGTACCTAATAATGTGACGATGTTACATTAGCAATTCTGGTGACCCTCTACTCTTAAACTCTGGTAAAAATGAAAATTTCTAAATATACAGAATTTAGACTTAAAATTATAAGAACTTAAATAAAATGTTTACTTGAGTTGATAAAGAGGATTCTGATGCCTGGTTTAAGCACTGGACCTAATAATGTTCTTATTTTATATTAGCAATTCTGTAGACTCTCTACTCTTAAAATTTAGCAGAAAATGAACATTTCAAAATATTTAGAATTTCTTCTTAAAATTATAGGAACTTAAATAAAATGTTTCCCTGAGTTGATAGAAGCTTATTCTAATGCCTGGTTTAAGCACAGGTCCTTATAATGTTATGGTGCTATGTGAAATACTCTGTAGGGCTTGTACATTTAAAATTTATCTAAAAATGAAAATTTAAAAAATTTAAAAATTTCTATATTTATTCTGGGCATAAGTGTGTGTGCTTCTGTGTGTGTCTGTATATTACTCTGGGTATGACTCTAATTATGACTCTGGGTCTGACCCTGGGTATATCTTTATGTGACTCCAGGTTTACCTGTGCTTGACTCTGCGTTTGACTATGTGTGATTCTGGGCATGTCTGCACATGTCTGGGCATGTCTTGGCATGTCTGGACATGTCTGGGCATCTCTAGACATGTCTGGTCATGTCTGGGAATGACTGGAAAACTGATATCTCTAGTTCTGGTCATAGTAGAGACAAACTGCCAGTGTCCACCGAAAGGGGAGAGTACCAGCTATTTAAGTTTACCCTCAGAAATACTGTAAGTCAGGCAGTTCCTGAGATACCTAGGTGGGATAACAGGTTTGGACCAGGACCACTGCATTGAAGTCAGATATCTCCGATTCCCTAGAGCCAATTTTTAATAATCTAGTACTCTTAGAAAAAGGGGACCCTCAGGTGTTTGCCTAAGACCCATATACCCCTGGTGCCCTTAGGCAAATGCCCATTGAGACCATACAAAAATAAGGCCCTGATTTGGGCACATCTTGGCATGACTTTAGTTATGACCAGGAACATGTCTGTACAAGACTCTGGGTACATCTGGGCATGACTCTAAATGTGACTTTGTTTGACTCTAGATGTGAGAATATAATCTTTAAATGTAGCTGAAAATGAAAATTTCTAAATATTAAGAATTTCTTCTTGAAATGATAGGAATTTTAATAAAATGTTCCCCTGAGTTGATAGAAGCTGGCTCTGATGCCTGGTTTAAGCACATGACCTAATAATGTTATAGAGTTATATTAAAAATTCTTAAGGTCCTGAACCCTTAAAATTTGGCTGTAAATTAAAATTTCAACATTTTCCAAATTTCAATTTAAAATTATAGGAACTTTAATAAAATGTTCCCCATAGTTGATAGAAGCTGATTCTGATGCCTGGTTTAAGCACATGACCTAATAATGTTATAGATTTATATTAAAAATTCTTAAGGTCCTGAACCCTTAAAATTTGGCTGTAAATAAAAATTTCAACATTTTCCAAATTTCAATTTAAAATTATAGGAACTTTAATAAAATGTTCCCCATAGTTGATAGAAGCTGATTCTGATGCCTGGTTTAAGCACTGGACCTAATAATGTGACGATGTTACATTAGCAATTCTGGTGACCCTCTACTCTTAAACTCTGGTAAAAATGAAAATTTCTAAATATACAGAATTTAGACTTAAAATTATAAGAACTTAAATAAAATGTTTACTTGAGTTGATACAGAGGATTCTGATGCCTGGTTTAAGCACTGGACCTAATAATGTTCTTATTTTATATTAGCAATTCTGTAGACTCTCTACTCTTAAAATTTAGCAGAAAATGAACATTTCAAAATATTTAGAATTTCTTCTTAAAATTATAGGAACTTAAATAAAATGTTTCCCTGAGTTGATAGAAGCTTATTCTAATGCCTGGTTTAAGCACAGGTCCTTATAATGTTATGGTGCTATGTGAAATACTCTGTAGGGCTTGTACATTTAAAATTTAGCTAAAAATGAAAATTTTAAAAATGTCAAAATTTCTATATTTATTCTGGGCATAAGTGTGTGTGCTTCTGTGTGTGTGTCTGTATATTACTCTGGGTATGACTCTGGGTATGACTCTAATTATGACTCTGGGTCTGACCCTGGGTATATCTTTATGTGACTCTAGGTTTACCTGTGCTTGACTCTGCATTTGACTATGTGTGATTCTGGGCATGTCTGGACATGTCTGGGCATGTCTTGGCATGTCTGGGCATGTCTAGACATGTCTGGACATGTCTGGGCATGTATTGGCATGTCTGGACATGTCTGGGCATCTCTAGACATGTCTGGTCATGTCTGGGAATGACTGGAAAACTGATATCTCTAGTTCTGGTCATAGAAGAGACAAACTGCCAGTGTCCACCGAAAGGGGAGAGTCCCAGCTATTTAAGTTTACCCTCAGAAATACTGTAAGTCAGGCAGTTCCTGAGATACCTAGGTGGGATAACAGGTTTGGACCAGGACCACTGCATTGAAGTCAGATATCTCTGATTCCCTAGAGCCAATTTTTAATAATCTAGTACTCTTAGAAAAAGGGGACCCTCAGGTGTTTGCCTAAGACCCATATACCCCTGGTGCCCTTAGGCAAATGCCCATTGAGACCATACAAAAATAAGGCCCTGATTTGGGCACATCTTGGCATGACTTTAGTTATGACCAGGAACATGTCTGTACAAGACTCTGGGTACATCTGGGCATGACTCTAAATGTGACTTTGTTTGACTCTAGATGTGAGAATATAATCTTTAAATGTAGCTGAAAATGAAAATTTCTAAATATTAAGAATTTCTTCTTGAAATGATAGGAATTTTAATAAAATGTTCCCCTGAGTTGATAGAAGCTGGTTCTGATGCCTGGTTTAAGCACATGACCTAATAATGTTATAGAGTTATATTAAAAATTCTTAAGGTCCTGAACCCTTAAAATTTGGCTGTAAATTAAAATTTCAACATTTTCCAAATTTCGATTTAAAATTATAGGAACTTTAATAAAATGTTCCCCATAGTTGATAGAAGCTGATTCTGATGCCTGGTTTAAGCACTGGACCTAATAATGTGACGATGTTACATTAGCAATTCTGGTGACCCTCTACTCTTAAACTCTGGTAAAAATGAAAATTTCTAAATATACAGAATTTAGACTTAAAATTATAAGAACTTAAATAAAATATTTACTTGAGTTGATAAAGAGGATTCTGATGCCTGGTTTAAGCACTGGACCTAATAATGTTCTTATTTTATATAAGCAATTCTGTAGACTCTCTACTCTTAAAATTTAGCAGAAAATGAACATTTCAAAATATTTAGAATTTCTTCTTAAAATTATAGGAACTTAAATAAAATGTTTCCCTGAGTTGATAGAAGCTTATTCTAATGCCTGGTTTAAGCACAGGTCCTTATAATGTTATGGTGCTATGTGAAATACTCTGTAGGGCTTGTACATTTAAAATTTAGCTAAAAATGAAAATTTAAAAAATTTCAAAATTTCTATATTTATTCTGGGCATCAGTGTGTGTGCTTCTGTGTGTGTGTCTGTATATTACTCTGGGTATGACTCTGGGTATGACTCTAATTATGACTCTGGGTCTGACCCTGGGTATATCTTTATGTGACTCCAGGTTTACCTGTGCTTGACTCTGCGTTTGACTATGTGTGATTCTGGGCATGTCTGGACATGTCTGGGCATGTCTTGGCATGTCTGGACATGTCTGGGCATGTCTAGACATGTCTGGACATGTATTGGCATGTCTGGACATGTCTGGGCATCTCTAGACATGTCTGGTCATGTCTGGGAATGACTGGAAAACTGATATCTCTAGTTCTGGTCATAGTAGAGACAAACTGCCAGTGTCCACCGAAAGGGGAGAGTCCCAGTGTCACGATCCGGGTATCTGGACGCCATTTCTTACCCATCAGATGCCTCCTAAGGCTGGCTCAGCGCTCCAGGACCGGATCCCATCTGTTATCCTGATGTTTACATTCCTGTATCCTCTCCTGTCACTCTGGGACGCTGTCACAGTAAACGCCATATTACACCTGGCATGGCGTCTCCCGCGGCCTCCGCCGCCGTCCCTGCTCTTCTGCATGCAGAGTGTCTGAGTGGCGATTACGTCAGCCGCGGCCTCCGCTGTGTCCGCGTGGTTGGATGTACATCTGTCAGCCTGGCGCCTCCTGTCTCCGGTGGCCGGCGCCGCCATTACTGTTTTCATTACCACATGGATTACAAACCAAACTTCCCTCCAAGTGTCTGCATGGGCGCAGCCATCTTGGATTCTGTCAGCTGATCATTTCCACCAATCTGTTCTCAGTATTGATAATCTGCATAATTGCCTAGCCAATCCCTTCCTTGCTGCAGGTATAAATACACTGTGCCTGAGCAAGGAAGGCGTCAGTGCTTTGGTTGTCAAACCTAGTTCCTGTTTGTCTCTCTCCTGTGATTGTCTTCCAGGTTCCAGCTCCTGTCTCAAGACTTCCACCATAGAGACCCGCACCAGCATTCCACCTGCGGTGTAGCCTGACTCTCCAATCCATTGTGGATTCATCTGTTTCCAGCTACAACATTACCTGCTTCCAGCTCAGCTTCCAGCAGAGTACAGCTTCCCTTAAAGGGCCGGTGTCCTTTCTACACTTTACCACTCTCCACCGGTATTATTATTTCTCCGCTCTCAAGTTCTACATTTCAGTTCATATTTCATCGCTCCCAAGTTCATTTATTATTTAACTGGTTCCAGCCAGTATCCACTCCGTGCTAACAACAGTCTGGTTCCAGCCAGTATCCACAGCAGCTGTTTTATCTTCAGCAACCCAGCTTTTCCTGGAACACCAGCTGGCACAATCCTGGGTTATCTCCATTGCTACAGTCGGGCCTGGTAAGGACTTTCCATCTAGAAGATCATAACAACTATCTCACACTACCAGTGCCCTGTGGCTCCTGCCATCCTGTAGTACCCAGGAACTGTATTTATTCTTTGCTGACTTTTATGTTTTCTTTTACTGCTGCTGTGTTGCGGAGTTGTCATAATAAACATCATTGACTTTTATCCAAGTTGTCGTGGTCACGCCTTCGGGCAGTTATTATTTATGTTACTTACATGTCCAGGGGTCTGATACAACCTCCCAGGTTCCGGTACATCTCAGCCCCTACAACTGAGGCTGCCTCCCGTCAGCTCAGGCCCTCAGTTGTGACAGTAAGCACTGACCTAATGAATCCAGCCGGAGACCAGGATCAAGCGGCCAGGCCGATGCAAGAACTGGCAGCCCGACTAGAACATCAGGAGGCTGCACAGGGCCACATCATCCGCTGTCTCCAGGATCTCTCTACTCGGCTGGATGGGATTCAGACAACTCTCCGTGGATCAGGCGCGTCTGGTGCGTCAACCACAGTGACTCCAGCTATAACCCCACCCACCTTACCCATTTCTGCTCCACGTCTTCATCTTCCAACGCCAGCAAAATTTGACGGATCTCCAAGATTCTGCAGGGGATTTCTCAACCAGTGTGAGATTCAGTTTGAGCTACAACCTGGCAATTTTCCCAGTGACCGTACAAAAATTGCCTACATTATTTCTCTTCTCAGTGGCTCAGCCCTTGATTGGGCATCACCGTTATGGGAGAGGTCCGACACCCTGCTATCTTCCTACACTGCCTTCGTGTCAACATTCAGGCGCATCTTCGACGAGACAGGCCGGGTAACCTCAGCTTCATCCGAGATTCTCCGTTTACGCCAGGGGTCACGTACTGTAGGACAATATCTGATACAGTTCCAGATCCTGGCGTCCGAACTGGCATGGAACGACGAGGCCCTGTATGCTGCATTCTGGCATGGTTTATCTGAGCGTATTAAAGATGAGTTAGCTACCAGAGACTTACCTTCTAAGTTAGATGAGCTAATCTCACTCTGCACGAAAGTTGATTTACGTTTCAGAGAGAGAGCAACTGAGCGTGGAAGATCATCTGCTCCAAAATCTTCTGCTCCTCCTCCTCGTCAACTGTCACCATCTAAAGATGAGCCCATGCAACTTGGCCGTTCCCGTTTAACTCCTGCTGAGCGCCGAAGACGTCTCTCCGAGTTTCTCTGTCTCTATTGTGCAGCTCCGTCTCACACCATTAATGCCTGTCCCAAACGTCCGGGAAACTCCAAATCCTAGCTCGCCAAGGAGAGGGCCGGCTAGGAGTAATGATCTCCTCTCCATCTTCTCAAGATTGTAATCTCCCAGTCTCGCTTCAAGTTGCTCAACGTTATCGGAACGTCATTGCCCTCCTTGATTCCGGAGCAGCTGGGAACTTTATTACCGAAGCCTATGTTAAACGGTGGTCCCTACCCACCGAGAGACTTCCTTCGTCCATTTCTTTAACTGCCGTGGATGGCAGCAAAATTTTTGATGCAGTTATTTCTTTAAGGACTCTACCAGTTCGTCTGAGAGTGGGAGTTCTTCATTCCGAACTTATTTCTTTTTTAGTGATTCCAAGAGCCACATATCCTGTGGTCCTGGGCATTCCATGGCTCCGTCTTCACAATCCTACAATTGATTGGACGACTACGCAAATCCTGGCATGGGGTTCCTCCTGTGCTGAGACATGTTTGTTTAAAGTATTGCCTGTCTGTTCTTCCTCCCCCAGGTCGTCTGATGTTCCACCTCCTCCATATCAAGATTTCACGGATGTGTTCAGTAAAGCTTCTGCTGATATCCTTCCTCCTCATAGAGAATGGGACTGTCCGATTGATCTCGTTCCAGGGAAGGTTCCACCTCGAGGCCGAACTTATCCGTTGTCTCTGCCTGAGACGCATTCTATGGAGGAATATATTAAAGAGAACCTAGCAAAGGGGTTCATTCGACCTTCTTCTTCTCCAGCCGGCGCAGGCTTCTTTTTTGTAAAAAAGAAAGATGGTGGTCTGCGGCCGTGCATCGACTACAGAGGTTTGAACGACATTACCATCAAGAACCGTTATCCTTTACCCCTGATTACTGAGCTCTTTGACAGAGTTAGCGGAGCTACCATCTTTACAAAGCTGGACTTGCGAGGTGCATACAATCTCATCCGGATCCGTGAGGGTGACGAGTGGAAGACCGCATTTAACACCCGTGACGGACATTATGAGTACCTCGTCATGCCCTTCGGATTGAGCAATGCTCCAGCTGTCTTCCAGCATTTCGTCAATGAGATCTTCAGAGACATTCTATACCGTCATGTCGTGGTCTATCTAGACGATATCCTCATTTTTGCCAACGATTTAGAGGAACATCGTTTTTGGGTTAAAGAGGTTCTGTCCCGTCTCCGTGTCAATCATCTCTATTGCAAATTAGAGAAATGCGTCTTTGAAGTCAAGTCCATTCCGTTTCTAGGGTACATTGTGTCCGGTTCCGGACTAGAGATGGATCCTGAGAAACTACAAGCAATTCAGAATTGGCCGGTACCCTTAACCCTCAAAGGGGTCCAGAGGTTCTTAGGGTTCGCCAATTATTACCGAAAGTTTATACGAGACTTTTCCACCATTGTGGCGCCTATTACTGCTTTCACCAAGAAGGGTGCTAACCCGTCCAAGTGGTCTGAAGAAGCCATGCAAGCTTTTCATCTTTTAAAACAGAGGTTCATCTCTGCGCCTGTCCTGAAACAGCCTGACATCGACTCTCCTTTCATCCTAGAGGTGGATGCCTCCTCCGTTGGAGTAGGAGCGGTGTTATTTCAGAGGGCTAAAGATGGCCATTTACATCCTTGCAGTTTCTTCTCACGGAAGTTCTCCCCAGCGGAGCGCAACTATGCCATTGGCGACCAGGAGTTGCTAGCCATCAAGCTCGCTCTAGAGGAGTGGAGATATCTGTTGGAGGGAGCTTCTCATTCAATCACCATCCTTACAGACCACAAGAACCTTCTATATTTGAAAGGCGCACAATGTCTCAACCCTCGTCAGGCCAGATGGGCACTTTTCTTTTCCAGGTTCGACTTTAAACTCCAGTTCTGTCCGGGCTCTCAGAATCGCAAGGCCGATGCCCTTTCCCGCTCATGGGAGCAAGAAAATTAGTCAGAGTCTTCAGACAAGCATCCTATTATAAGTCCGTTGGCATTCTCCACGGTAGGGATGGACTCTACGCCCCCATCAGGGAAAAGTTTTGTGAAGCCGATGCTAAGGAAGAAGCTCATGCATTGGGCCCATGCTTCCCGTTTTGCCGGACATACAGGTATCCAAAAAACCCTGGAGTTTATCTCTAGGTCCTATTGGTGGCCAACTCTGAAAAAGGACGTCTTGGAGTTTATTGCATCTTGCCCAAAGTGTGCCCAACATAAAGTATCCCGCCAGTCGCCTGCGGGGCAACTGGTTCCACTATCCGTTCCCCGTCGACCATGGACCCACTTGTCGATGGATTTCATTACAGACTTACCCATGTGCAACAAGTTCAATACCATCTGGGTGGTAGTTGACCGGTTCACCAAGATGGCACACTTCATT
Source organism: Pseudophryne corroboree (assembly GCF_028390025.1). Taxonomy (NCBI): domain Eukaryota; kingdom Metazoa; phylum Chordata; class Amphibia; order Anura; family Myobatrachidae; genus Pseudophryne; species Pseudophryne corroboree. The sequence goes on from NC_086446.1 coordinate 227,592,867, forward strand.
CCTCTCACCGGTCTTCCGTCAGCTTCCAAGTTGGCTCAAGTATTCATACAAGAGATCTTCCGACTCCACGGTCTTCCTGAAGAAATTATCTCTGATCGAGGAGTTCAATTCACAGCCAAATTCTGGCGAAGTTTATGTCAAGTCCTCCAAGTCAAACTAAAGTTTTCCACGGCTTACCATCCTCAGACCAATGGTCAAACCGAGAGGGTGAATCAGGACTTGGAGGCCTTCCTCCGCATCTATGTGTCCTCCTCTCAAGATGACTGGGTTCAATTTCTTCCCTGGGCCGAGTTCTGTCATAACAACCAGTATCATTCTTCATCTGCTTCAACACCATTCTTCACTAACTTTGGATTCCACCCTAAAGTCCCTGAGTTCCAACCGCTTCCAGCAACTTCTGTTCCCGCAGTGGATATCACCTTGCATCAGTTTGCCAATATCTGGAAGAGCGTACGATCAGCTCTGCTCAAGGCATCGTTCAGGTACAAGAAGTTTGCGGATAGGAAGCGTCGAGCAGTTCCTGCTCTCAAGGTGGGTGATCGGGTATGGTTATCCACGAAGAATTTGAGGTTAAGAGTTCCCAGTATGAAGTTTGCACCTCGCTATATCGGTCCTTTCAAGATTGAACAAGTCATCAATCCTGTTGCTTACAGACTCCAGTTGCCTCCCTTCTTAAAAATACCCAGGACATTCCATGTTTCCCTGTTGAAACCGCTGATCTTGAATCGGTTTCATTCCTCACTTCCTCCAACTCCGAAAGTCCAAACTCAACGAGGCGTTGAGTATGAAGTGGCCAAGATCCTGGACTCACGTCACCGTTACGGTCAACTACAATATCTTATTGACTGGAAGGGTTATGGTCCTGAGGAACGTTCATGGACCAATGCTTCTGATGTCCATGCTCCTGCCTTGGTCCGGAGATTCCATTCCAAGTTTCCTCAAAAGCCAAAGAAGTGTCCTGGGGCCACTCCTAAAGGGGGGGGTGCTGTCACGATCCGGGTATCTGGACGCCATTTCTTACCCATCAGATGCCTCCTAAGGCTGGCTCAGCGCTCCAGGACCGGATCCCATCTGTTATCCTGATGTGTACATTCCTGTATCCTCTCCTGTCACTCTGGGACGCTGTCACAGTAAACGCCATATTACACCTGGCATGGCGTCTCCCGCGGCCTCCGCCGCCGTCCCTGCTCTTCTGCATGCAGAGTGTCTGAGTGGCGATTACGTCAGCCGCGGCCTCCGCTGTGTCCGCGTGGTTGGATGTGCATCTGTCAGCCTGGCGCCTCCTGTCTCCGGTGGCCGGCGCCGCCATTACTGTTTTCATTACCACATGGATTACAAACCAAACTTCCCTCCAAGTGTCTGCATGGGCGCAGCCATCTTGGATTCTGTCAGCTGATCATTTCCACCAATCTGTTCTCAGTATTGATAATCTGCATAATTGCCTAGCCAATCCCTTCCTTGCTGCAGGTATAAATACACTGTGCCTGAGCAAGGAAGGCGTCAGTGCTTTGGTTGTCAAACCTAGTTCCTGTTTGTCTCTCTCCTGTGATTGTCTTCCAGGTTCCAGCTCCTGTCTCAAGACTTCCACCATAGAGACCCGCACCAGCATTCCACCTGCGGTGTAGCCTGACTCTCCAATCCATTGTGGATTCATCTGTTTCCAGCTACAACATTACCTGCTTCCAGCTCAGCTTCCAGCAGAGTACAGCTTCCCTTAAAGGGCCGGTGTCTTTTCTACACTTTACCACTCTCCACCGGTATTATTATTTCTCCGCTCTCAAGTTCTACATTTCAGTTCATATTTCATCGCTCCCAAGTTCATTTATTATTTAACTGGTTCCAGCCAGTATCCACTCCGTGCTAACAACAGTCTGGTTCCAGCCAGTATCCACAGCAGCTGTTTTATCTTCAGCAACCCAGCTTTTCCTGGAACACCAGCTGGCACAATCCTGGGTTATCTCCATTGCTACAGTCGGGCCTGGTAAGGACTTTCCATCTAGAAGATCATAAGAACTATCTCACACTACCAGTGCCCTGTGGCTCCTGCCATCCTGTAGTACCCAGGAACTGTATTTATTCTTTGCTGACTTTTATGTTTTCTTTTACTGCTGCTGTGTTGTGGAGTTGTCATAATAAACATCATTGACTTTTATCCAAGTTGTCGTGGTCACGCCTTCGGGCAGTTATTATTTATGTTACTTACATGTCCAGGGGTCTGATACAACCTCCCAGGTTCCGGTACATCTCAGCCCCTACAACTGAGGCTGCCTCCCGTCAGCTCAGGCCCTCAGTTGTGACACCCAGCTATTTAAGTTTACCCTCAGAAATACTGTAAGTCAGGCAGTTCCTGAGATACCTAGGTGGGATAACAGTTTTGGACCAGGACCACTGCATTGAAGTCAGATATCTCCGATTCCCTAGAGCCAATTTTTAATAATCTAGTACTCTTAGAAAAAGGGGACCCTCAGGTGTTTGCCTAAGACCCATATACCCCTGGTGCCCTTAGGCAAATGCCCATTGAGACCATACAAAAATAAGGCCCTGATTTGGGCACATCTTGGCATGACTTTAGTTATGACCAGGAACATGTCTGTACAAGACTCTGGGTACATCTGGGCATGACTCTAAATGTGACTTTGTTTGACTCTAGATGTGAGAATATAATCTTTAAATGTAGCTGAAAATGAAAATTTCTAAATATTAAGAATTTCTTCTTGAAATGATAGGAATTTTAATAAAATGTTCCCCTGAGTTGATAGAAGCTGGTTCTGATGCCTGGTTTAAGCACATGACCTAATAATGTTATAGAGTTATATAAAAAATTCTTAAGGTCCTGAACCCTTAAAATTTGGCTGTAAATTAAAATTTCAACATTTTCCAAATTTTAATTTAAAATTATAGGAACTTTAATAAAATGTTCCCCATAGTTGATAGAAGCTGATTCTGATGCCTGGTTTAAGCACTGTACCTAATAATGTGACGATGTTACATTAGCAATTCTGGTGACCCTCTACTCTTAAACTCTGGTAAAAATGAAAATTTCTAAATATACAGAATTTAGACTTAAAATTATAAGAACTTAAATAAAATGTTTACTTGAGTTGATAAAGAGGATTCTGATGCCTGGTTTAAGCACTGGACCTAATAATGTTCTTATTTTATATTAGCAATTCTGTAGACTCTCTACTCTTAAAATTTAGCAGAAAATGAACATTTCAAAATATTTAGAATTTCTTCTTAAAATTATAGGAACTTAAATAAAATGTTTCCCTGAGTTGATAGAAGCTTATTCTAATGCCTGGTTTAAGCACAGGTCCTTATAATGTTATGGTGCTATGTGAAATACTCTGTAGGGCTTGTACATTTAAAATGTATCTAAAAATGAAAATTTTAAAAATGTCAAAATTTCTATATTTATTCTGGGCATAAGTGTGTGTGCTTCTGTGTGTGTCTGTATATTACTCTGGGTATGACTCTGGGTATGACTCTAATTATGACTCTGGGTCTGACCCTGGGTATATCTTTATGTGACTCCAGGTTTACCTGTGCTTGACTCTGCGTTTGACTATGTGTGATTCTGGGCATGTCTGGACATGTCTGGGCATGTCTTGGCATGTCTGGACATGTCTGGGCATGTCTAGACATGTCTGGACATGTCTGGGCATGTCTTGGCATGTCTGGACATGTCTGGGCATCTCTAGACATGTCTGGTCATGTCTGGGAATGACTGGAAAACTGATATCTCTAGTTCTGGTCATAGTAAAGACAAACTGCCAGTGTCCACCGAAAGGGGAGAGTCCCAGCTATTTAAGTTTACCCTCAGAAATACTGTAAGTCAGGCAGTTCCTGAGATACCTAGGTGGGATAACAGGTTTGGACCAGGACCACTGCATTGAAGTCAGATATCTCCGATTCCCTAGAGCCAATTTTTAATAATCTAGTACTCTTAGAAAAAGGGGACCCTCAGGTGTTTGCCTAAGACCCATATACCCCTGGTGCCCTTAGGCAAATGCCCATTGAAACCATACAAAATAAGGCCCTGATTTGGGCACATCTTGGCATGACTTTAGTTATGACCAGGAACATGTCTGTACAAGACTCTGGGTACATCTGGGCATGACTCTAAATGTGACTTTGTTTGACTCTAGATGTGAGAATATAATCTTTAAATGTAGCTGAAAATGAAAATTTCTAAATATTAAGAATTTCTTCTTGAAATGATAGGAATTTTAATAAAATGTTCCCCTGAGTTGATAGAAGCTGGTTCTGATGCCTGGTTTAAGCACATGACCTAATAATGTTATAGAGTTATATTAAAAATTCTTAACGTCCTGAACCCTTAAAATTTGGCTGTAAATTAAAATTTCAACATTTTCCAAATTTCGATTTAAAATTATAGGAACTTTAATAAAATGTTCCCCATAGTTCATAGAAGCTGATTCTGATGCCTGGTTTAAGCACTGGACCTAATAATGTGACGATGTTACATTAGCAATTCTGGTGACCCTCTACTCTTAAACTCTGATAAAAATGAAAATTTCTAAATATACAGAATTTAGACTTAAAATTATAAGAACTTAAATAAAATGTTTACTTGAGTTGATAAAGAGGATTCTGATGCCTGGTTTAAGCACTGGACCTAATAATGTTCTTATTTTATATTAGCAATTCTGTAGACTCTCTACTCTTAAAATTTAGCAGAAAATGAACATTTCAAAATATTTAGAATTTCTTCTTAAAATTATAGGAACTTAAATAAAATGTTTCCCTGAGTTGATAGAAGCTTATTCTAATGCCTGGTTTAAGCACAGGTCCTTATAATGTTATGGTGCTATGTGAAATACTCTGTAGGGCTTGTACATTTAAAATTTATCTAAAAATGAAAATTTTAAAAATGTCAAAATTTCTATATTTATTCTGGGCATAAGTGTGTGTGCTTCTGTGTGTGTCTGTATATTACTCTGGGTATGACTCTGGGTATGACTCTAATTATGACTCTGGGTCTGACCCTGGGTATATCTTTATGTGACTCCAGGTTTACCTGTGCTTGACTCTGCGTTTGACTATGTGTGATTCTGGGCATGTCTGGACATGTCTGGGCATCTCTAGACATGTCTGGACATGTCTGGGCATGTCTTGGCATGTCTGGACATGTCTGGGCATCTCTAGACATGTCTGGTCATGTCTGGGAATGACTGGAAAACTGATATCTCTAGTTCTGGTCACAGTAGAGACAAACTGCCAGTGTCCACCGAAAGGGGAGAGTCCCAGCTATTTAAGTTTAACCTCAGAAATACTGTAAGTCAGGCAGTTCCTGAGATACCTAGGTGGGATAACAGGTTTGGACCAGGACCACTGCATTGAAGTCAGATATCTCCGATTCCCTAGAGCCAATTTTTAATAATCTAGTACTCTTAGAAAAAGGGGACCCTCAGGTGTTTGCCTAAGACCCATATACCCCTGGTGCCCTTAGGCAAATGCCCATTGAGACCATACAAAAATAAGGCCCTGATTTGGGCACATCTTGGCATGACTTTAGTTATGACCAGGAACATGTCTGTACAAGACTCTGGGTACATCTGGGCATGACTCTAAATGTGACTTTGTTTGACTCTAGATGTGAGAATATAATCTTTAAATGTAGCTGAAAATGAAAATTTCTAAATATTAAGAATTTCTTCTTGAAATGATAGGAATTTTAATAAAATGTTCCCCTGAGTTGATAGAAGCTGGTTCTGATGCCTGGTTTAAGCACATGACCTAATAATGTTATAGAGTTATATAAAAAAATTCTTAAGGTCCTGAACCCTTAAAATTTGTCTGTAAATTAAAATTTCAACATTTTCCAAATTTTAATTTAAAATTATAGGAACTTTAATAAAATGTTCCCCATAGTTGATAGAAGCTGATTCTGATGCCTGGTTTAAGCACTGGACCTAATAATGTGACGATGTTACATTAGCAATTCTGGTGACCCTCTACTCTTAAACTCTGGTAAAAATGAAAATTTCTAAATATACAGAATTTAGACTTAAAATTATAAGAACTTAAATAAAATGTTTACTTGAGTTGATACAGAGGATTCTGATGCCTGGTTTAAGCACTGGACCTAATAATGTTCTTATTTAATATTAGCAATTCTGTAGACTCTCTACTCTTAAAATTTAGCAGAAAATGAACATTTCAAAATATTTAGAATTTCTTCTTAAAATTATAGGAACTTAAATAAAATGTTTCCCTGAGTTGATAGAAGCTTATTCTAATGCCTGGTTTAAGCACAGGTCCTTATAATGTTATGGTGCTATGTGAAATACTCTGTAGGGCTTGTACATTTAAAATTCAGCTAAAAATGAAAATTTAAAAAATGTCAAAATTTCTATATTTATTCTGGGCATAAGTGTGTGTGCTTCTGTGTGTGTCTGTATATTACTCTGGGTATGACTCTAATTATGACTCTGGGTCTGACCCTGGGTATATCTTTATGTGACTCCAGGTTTACCTGTGCTTGACTCTGCGTTTGACTATGTGTGATTCTGGGCATGTCTGGACATGTCTGGGCATGTCTTGGCATGTCTGGACATGTCTGGGCATGTCTAGACATGTCTGGACATGTCTGGGCATGTCTTGGCATGTCTGGACATGTCTGGGCATCTCTAGACATGTCTGGTCATGTCTGGGAATGACTGGAAAACTGATATCTCTAGTTCTGGTCATAGTAGAGACAAACTGCCAGTGTCCACCGAAAGGGGAGAGTCCCAGCTATTTAAGTTTACCCTCAGAAATACTGTAAGTCAGGCAGTTCCTGAGATACCTAGGTGGGATAACAGGTTTGGACCAGGACCACTGCATTGAAGTCAGATATCTCCGATTCCCTAGAGCCAATTTTTAATAATCTAGTACTCTTAGAAAAAGGGGACCCTCAGGTGTTTGCCTAAGACCCATATACCCCTGGTGCCCTTAGGCAAATGCCCATTGAAACCATACAAAATAAGGCCCTGATTTGGGCACATCTTGGCATGACTTTAGTTATGACCAGGAACATGTCTGTACAAGACTCTGGGTACATCTGGGCATGACTCTAAATGTGACTTTGTTTGACTCTAGATGTGAGAATATAATCTTTAAATGTAGCTGAAAATGAAAATTTCTAAATATTAAGAATTTCTTCTTGAAATGATAGGAATTTTAATAAAATGTTCCCCTGAGTTGATAGAAGCTGGTTCTGATGCCTGGTTTAAGCACATGACCTAATAATGTTATAGAGTTATATTAAAAATTCTTAACGTCCTGAACCCTTAAAATTTGGCTGTAAATTAAAATTTCAACATTTTCCAAATTTCGATTTAAAATTATAGGAACTTTAATAAAATGTTCCCCATAGTTCATAGAAGCTGATTCTGATGCCTGGTTTAAGCACTGGACCTAATAATGTGACGATGTTACATTAGCAATTCTGGTGACCCTCTACTCTTAAACTCTGATAAAAATGAAAATTTCTAAATATACAGAATTTAGACTTAAAATTATAAGAACTTAAATAAAATGTTTACTTGAGTTGATAAAGAGGATTCTGATGCCTGGTTTAAGCACTGGACCTAATAATGTTCTTATTTTATATTAGCAATTCTGTAGACTCTCTACTCTTAAAATTTAGCAGAAAATGAACATTTCAAAATATTTAGAATTTCTTCTTAAAATTATAGGAACTTAAATAAAATGTTTCCCTGAGTTGATAGAAGCTTATTCTAATGCCTGGTTTAAGCACAGGTCCTTATAATGTTATGGTGCTATGTGAAATACTCTGTAGGGCTTGTACATTTAAAATTTATCTAAAAATGAAAATTTTAAAAATGTCAAAATTTCTATATTTATTCTGGGCATAAGTGTGTGTGCTTCTGTGTGTGTCTGTATATTACTCTGGGTATGACTCTGGGTATGACTCTAATTATGACTCTGGGTCTGACCCTGGGTATATCTTTATGTGACTCCAGGTTTACCTGTGCTTGACTCTGCGTTTGACTATGTGTGATTCTGGGCATGTCTGGACATGTCTGGGCATCTCTAGACATGTCTGGACATGTCTGGGCATGTCTTGGCATGTCTGGACATGTCTGGGCATCTCTAGACATGTCTGGTCATGTCTGGGAATGACTGGAAAACTGATATCTCTAGTTCTGGTCACAGTAGAGACAAACTGCCAGTGTCCACCGAAAGGGGAGAGTCCCAGCTATTTAAGTTTAACCTCAGAAATACTGTAAGTCAGGCAGTTCCTGAGATACCTAGGTGGGATAACAGGTTTGGACCAGGACCACTGCATTGAAGTCAGATATCTCCGATTCCCTAGAGCCAATTTTTAATAATCTAGTACTCTTAGAAAAAGGGGACCCTCAGGTGTTTGCCTAAGACCCATATACCCCTGGTGCCCTTAGGCAAATGCCCATTGAGACCATACAAAAATAAGGCCCTGATTTGGGCACATCTTGGCATGACTTTAGTTATGACCAGGAACATGTCTGTACAAGACTCTGGGTACATCTGGGCATGACTCTAAATGTGACTTTGTTTGACTCTAGATGTGAGAATATAATCTTTAAATGTAGCTGAAAATGAAAATTTCTAAATATTAAGAATTTCTTCTTGAAATGATAGGAATTTTAATAAAATGTTCCCCTGAGTTGATAGAAGCTGGTTCTGATGCCTGGTTTAAGCACATGACCTAATAATGTTATAGAGTTATATAAAAAAATTCTTAAGGTCCTGAACCCTTAAAATTTGTCTGTAAATTAAAATTTCAACATTTTCCAAATTTTAATTTAAAATTATAGGAACTTTAATAAAATGTTCCCCATAGTTGATAGAAGCTGATTCTGATGCCTGGTTTAAGCACTGGACCTAATAATGTGACGATGTTACATTAGCAATTCTGGTGACCCTCTACTCTTAAACTCTGGTAAAAATGAAAATTTCTAAATATACAGAATTTAGACTTAAAATTATAAGAACTTAAATAAAATGTTTACTTGAGTTGATACAGAGGATTCTGATGCCTGGTTTAAGCACTGGACCTAATAATGTTCTTATTTAATATTAGCAATTCTGTAGACTCTCTACTCTTAAAATTTAGCAGAAAATGAACATTTCAAAATATTTAGAATTTCTTCTTAAAATTATAGGAACTTAAATAAAATGTTTCCCTGAGTTGATAGAAGCTTATTCTAATGCCTGGTTTAAGCACAGGTCCTTATAATGTTATGGTGCTATGTGAAATACTCTGTAGGGCTTGTACATTTAAAATTCAGCTAAAAATGAAAATTTAAAAAATGTCAAAATTTCTATATTTATTCTGGGCATAAGTGTGTGTGCTTCTGTGTGTGTCTGTATATTACTCTGGGTATGACTCTAATTATGACTCTGGGTCTGACCCTGGGTATATCTTTATGTGACTCCAGGTTTACCTGTGCTTGACTCTGCGTTTGACTATGTGTGATTCTGGGCATGTCTGGACATGTCTGGGCATGTCTTGGCATGTCTGGACATGTCTGGGCATGTCTAGACATGTCTGGACATGTCTGGGCATGTCTTGGCATGTCTGGACATGTCTGGGCATCTCTAGACATGTCTGGTCATGTCTGGGAATGACTGGAAAACTGATATCTCTAGTTCTGGTCATAGTAGAGACAAACTGCCAGTGTCCACCGAAAGGGGAGAGTCCCAGCTATTTAAGTTTACCCTCAGAAATACTGTAAGTCAGGCAGTTCCTGAGATACCTAGGTGGGATAACAGGTTTGGACCAGGACCACTGCATTGAAGTCAGATATCTCCGATTCCCTGGAGCCAATTTTTAATAATCTAGTACTCTTAGAAAAAGGGGACCCTCAGGTGTTTGCCTAAGACCCATATACCCCTGGTGCCCTTAGGCAAATGCCCATTGAGACCATACAAAAATAAGGCCCTGATTTGGGCACATCTTGGCATGACTTTAGTTATGACCAGGAACATGTCTGTACAAGACTCTGGGTACATCTGGGCATGACTCTAAATGTGACTTTGTTTGACTCTAGATGTGAGAATATAATCTTTAAATGTAGCTGAAAATGAAAATTTCTAAATATTAAGAATTTCTTCTTGAAATGATAGGAATTTTAATAAAATGTTCCCCTGAGTTGATAGAAGCTGGTTCTGATGCCTGGTTTAAGCACATGACCTAATAATGTTATAGAGTTATATTAAAAATTCTTAAGGTCCTGAACCCTTAAAATTTGGCAGTAAATTAAAATTTCAACATTTTCCAAATTTTAATTTAAAATTATAGGAACTTTAATAAAATGTTCCCCATAGTTGATAGAAGCTGATTCTGATGCCTGGTTTAAGCACTGGACCTAATAATGTGACGATGTTACATTAGCAATTCTGGTGACCCTCTACTCTTAAACTCTGGTAAAAATGAAAATTTCTAAATATACAGAATTTAGACTTAAAATTATAAGAACTTAAATAAAATGTTTACTTGAGTTGATAAAGAGGATTCTGATGCCTGGTTTAAGCACTGGACCTAATAATGTTCTTATTTTATATTAGCAATTCTGTAGACTCTCTACTCTTAAAATTTAGCAGAAAATGAACATTTCAAAATATTTAGAATTTCTTCTTAAAATTATAGGAACTTAAATAAAATGTTTCCCTGAGTTGATAGAAGCTTATTCTAATGCCTGGTTTAAGCACAGGTCCTTATAATGTTATGGTGCTATGTGAAATACTCTGTAGGGCTTGTACATTTAAAATTTATCTAAAAATGAAAATTTTAAAAATGTCAAAATTTCTATATTTATTCTGGGCATAAGTGTGTGTGCTTCTGTGTGTGTCTGTATATTACTCTGGGTATGACTCTGGGTATGACTCTAATTATGACTCTGGGTCTGACCCTGGGTATATCTTTATGTGACTCCAGGTTTACCTGTGCTTGACTCTGCGTTTGACTATGTGTGATTCTGGGCATGTCTGGACATGTCTGGGCATCTCTAGACATGTCTGGGCATGTCTTGGCATGTCTGGACATGTCTGGGCATCTCTAGACATGTCTGGTCATGTCTGGGAATGACTGGAAAACTGATATCTCTAGTTCTGGTCACAGTAGAGACAAACTGCCAGTGTCCACCGAAAGGGGAGAGTCCCAGCTATTTAAGTTTACCCTCAGAAATACTGTAAGTCAGGCAGTTCCTGAGATACCTAGGTGGGATAACAGGTTTGGACCAGGACCACTGCATTGAAGTCAGATATCTCCGATTCCCTAGAGCCAATTTTTAATAATCTAGTACTCTTAGAAAAAGGGGACCCTCAGGTGTTTGCCTAAGACCCATATACCCCTGGTGCCCTTAGGCAAATGCCCATTGAGACCATACAAAAATAAGGCCCTGATTTGGGCACATCTTGGCATGACTTTAGTTATGACCAGGAACATGTCTGTACAAGACTCTGGGTACATCTGGGCATGACTCTAAATGTGACTTTGTTTGACTCTAGATGTGAGAATATAATCTTTAAATGTAGCTGAAAATGAAAATTTCTAAATATTAAGAATTTCTTCTTGAAATGATAGGAATTTTAATAAAATGTTCCCCTGAGTTGATAGAAGCTGGTTCTGATGCCTGGTTTAAGCACATGACCTAATAATGTTATAGAGTTATATTAAAAATTCTTAAGGTCCTGAACCCTTAAAATTTGGCTGTAAATTAAAATTTCAACATTTTCCAAATTTCGATTTAAAATTATAGGAACTTTAATAAAATGTTCCCCATAGTTGATAGAAGCTGATTCTGATGCCTGGTTTAAGCACTGGACCTAATAATGTGACGATGTTACATTAGCAATTCTGGTGACCCTCTACTCTTAAACTCTGGTAAAAATGAAAATTTCTAAATATACAGAATTTAGACTTAAAATTATAAGAACTTAAATAAAATATTTACTTGAGTTGATAAAGAGGATTCTGATGCCTGGTTTAAGCACTGGACCTAATAATGTTCTTATTTTATATTAGCAATTCTGTAGACTCTCTACTCTTAAAATTTAGCAGAAAATGAACATTTCAAAATATTTAGAATTTCTTCTTAAAATTATAGGAACTTAAATAAAATGTTTCCCTGAGTTGATAGAAGCTTATTCTAATGCCTGGTTTAAGCACAGGTCCTTATAATGTTATGGTGCTATGTGAAATACTCTGTAGGGCTTGTACATTTAAAATTTAGCTAAAAATGAAAATTTTAAAAATGTCAAAATTTCTATATTTATTCTGGGCATAAGTGTGTGTGCTTCTGTGTGTGTCTGTATATTACTCTGTGCATGACTCTAATTATGACTCTGGGTCTGACCCTGGGTATATCTTTATGTGACTCCAGGTTTACCTGTGCTTGACTCTGCGTTTGACTATGTGTGATTCTGGGCATGTCTGGACATGTCTGGGCATGTCTTGGCATGTCTGGACATGTCTGGGCATGTCTAGACATGTCTGGTCTTGTCTGGGAATGACTGGAAAACTGATATCTCTAGTTCTGGTCATAGTAGAGACAAACTGCCAGTGTCCACCGGAAGGGGAGAGTCCCAGCTATTTAAGTTTACCCTCAGAAATACTGTAAGTCAGGCAGTTCCTGAGATACCTAGGTGGGATAACAGGTTTGGACCAGGACCACTGCATTGAAGTCAGATATCTCCGATTCCCTAGAGCCAATTTTTAATAATCTAGTACTCTTAGAAAAAGGGGACCCTCAGGTGTTTGCCTAAGACCCATATACCCCTGGTGCCCTTAGGCAAATGCCCATTGAGACCATACAAAAATAAGGCCCTGATTTGGGCACATCTTGGCATGACTTTAGTTATGACCAGGAACATGTCTGTACAAGACTCTGGGTACATCTGGGCATGACTCTAAATGTGACTTTGTTTGACTCTAGATGTGAGAATATAATCTTTAAATGTAGCTGAAAATGAAAATTTCTAAATATTAAGAATTTCTTCTTGAAATGATAGGAATTTTAATAAAATGTTCCCCTGAGTTGATAGAAGCTGGTTCTGATGCCTGGTTTAAGCACATGACCTAATAATGTTATAGAGTTATATTAAAAATTCTTAAGGTCCTGAACCCTTAAAATTTGGCTGTAAATTAAAATTTCAACATTTTCCAAATTTCGATTTAAAATTATAGGAACTTTAATAAAATGTTCCCCATAGTTGATAGAAGCTGATTCTGATGCCTGGTTTAAGCACTGGACCTAATAATGTGACGATGTTACATTAGCAATTCTGGTGACCCTCTACTCTTAAACTCTGGTAAAAATGAAAATTTCTAAATATACAGAATTTAGACTTAAAATTATAAGAACTTAAATAAAATATTTACTTGAGTTGATAAAGAGGATTCTGATGCCTGGTTTAAGCACTGGACCTAATAATGTTCTTATTTTATATTAGCAATTCTGTAGACTCTCTACTCTTAAAATTTAGCAGAAAATGAACATTTCAAAATATTTAGAATTTCTTCTTAAAATTATAGGAACTTAAATAAAATGTTTCCCTGAGTTGATAGAAGCTTATTCTAATGCCTGGTTTAAGCACAGGTCCTTATAATGTTATGGTGCTATGTGAAATACTCTGTAGGGCTTGTACATTTAAAATTTAGCTAAAAATAAAAAATTTAAAAATGTCAAAATTTCTATATTTATTCTGGGCATAAGTGTGTGTGCTTCTGTGTGTGTGTCTGTATATTACTCTGGGTATGACTCTGGGTATGACTCTAATTATGACTCTGGGTCTGACCCTGGGTATATCTTTATGTGACTCCAGGTTTACCTGTGCTTGACTCTGCATTTGACTATGTGTGATTCTGGGCATGTCTGGACATGTCTGGGCATGTCTTGGCATGTCTGGGCATGTCTAGACATGTCTGGACATGTCTGGGCATGTATTGGCATGTCTGGACATGTCTGGGCATCTCCAGACATGTCTGGTCATGTCTGGGAATGACTGGAAAACTGATATCTCTAGTTCTGGTCATAGTAGAGACAAACTGCCAGTGTCCACCGAAAGGGGAGAGTCCCAGCTATTTAAGTTTACCCTCAGAAATACTGTAAGTCAGGCAGTTCCTGAGATACCTAGGTGGGATAACAGGTTTGGACCAGGACCACTGCATTGAAGTCAGATATCTCCGATTCCCTAGAGCCAATTTTTAATAATCTAGTACTCTTAGAAAAAGGGGACCCTCAGGTGTTTGCCTAAGACCCATATACCCCTGGTGCCCTTAGGCAAATGCCCATTGAGACCATACAAAAATAAGGCCCTGATTTGGGCACATCTTGGCATGACTTTAGTTATGACCAGGAACATGTCTGTACAAGACTCTGGGTACATCTGGGCATGACTCTAAATGTGACTTTGTTTGACTCTAGATGTGAGAATATAATCTTTAAATGTAGCTGAAAATGAAACTTTCTAAATATTAAGAATTTCTTCTTGAAATGATAGGAATTTTAATAAAATGTTCCCCTGAGTTGATAGAAGCTGGTTCTGATGCCTGGTTTAAGCACATGACCTAATAATGTTATAGAGTTATATTAAAAATTCTTAAGGTCCTGAACCCTTAAAATTTGGCTGTAAATTAAAATTTCAAAATTTTCCAAATTTCGATTTAAAATTATAGGAACTTTAATAAAATGTTCCCCATAGTTGATAGAAGCTGATTCTGATGCCTGGTTTAAGCACTGGACCTAATAATGTGACGATGTTACATTAGCAATTCTGGTGACCCTCTACTCTTAAACTCTGGTAAAAATGAAAATTTCTAAATATACAGAATTCAGACTTAAAATTATAAGAACTTAAATAAAATATTTACTTGAGTTGATAAAGAGGATTCTGATGCCTGGTTTAAGCACTGGACCTAATAATGTTCTTATTTTATACAAGCAATTCTGTAGACTCTCTACTCTTAAAATTTAGCAGAAAATGAACATTTCAAAATATTTAGAATTTCTTCTTAAAATTATAGGAACTTAAATAAAATGTTTCCCTGAGTTGATAGAAGCTTATTCTAATGCCTGGTTTAAGCACAGGTCCTTATAATGTTATGGTGCTATGTGAAATACTCTGTAGGGCTTGTACATTTAAAATTTAGCTAAAAATAAAAAATTTAAAAATGTCAAAATTTCTATATTTATTCTGGGCATAAGTGTGTGTGCTTCTGTGTGTGTGTCTGTATATTACTCTGGGTATGACTCTGGGTATGACTCTAATTATGACTCTGGGTCTGACCCTGGGTATATCTTTATGTGACTCCAGGTTTACCTGTGCTTGACTCTGCATTTGACTATGTGTGATTCTGGGCATGTCTGGACATGTCTGGGCATGTCTTGGCATGTCTGGGCATGTCTAGACATGTCTGGACATGTCTGGGCATGTATTGGCATGTCTGGACATGTCTGGGCATCTCTAGACATGTCTGGTCATGTCTGGGAATGACTGGAAAACTGATATCTCTAGTTCTGGTCATAGTAGAGACAAACTGCCAGTGTCCACCGAAAGGGGAGAGTCCCAGCTATTTAAGTTTACCCTCAGAAATACTGTAAGTCAGGCAGTTCCTGAGATACCTAGGTGGGATAACAGGTTTGGACCAGGACCACTGCATTGAAGTCAGATATCTCCGATTCCCTAGAGCCAATTTTTAATAATCTAGTACTCTTAGAAAAAGGGGACCCTCAGGTGTTTGCCTAAGACCCATATACCCCTGGTGCCCTTAGGCAAATGCCCATTGAGACCATACAAAAATAAGGCCCTGATTTGGGCACATCTTGGCATGACTTTAGTTATGACCAGGAACATGTCTGTACAAGACTCTGGGTACATCTGGGCATGACTCTAAATGTGACTTTGTTTGACTCTAGATGTGAGAATATAATCTTTAAATGTAGCTGAAAATGAAACTTTCTAAATATTAAGAATTTCTTCTTGAAATGATAGGAATTTTAATAAAATGTTCCCCTGAGTTGATAGAAGCTGGTTCTGATGCCTGGTTTAAGCACATGACCTAATAATGTTATAGAGTTATATTAAAAATTCTTAAGGTCCTGAACCCTTAAAATTTGGCTGTAAATTAAAATTTCAAAATTTTCCAAATTTCGATTTAAAATTATAGGAACTTTAATAAAATGTTCCCCATAGTTGATAGAAGCTGATTCTGATGCCTGGTTTAAGCACTGGACCTAATAATGTGACGATGTTACATTAGCAATTCTGGTGACCCTCTACTCTTAAACTCTGGTAAAAATGAAAATTTCTAAATATACAGAATTCAGACTTAAAATTATAAGAACTTAAATAAAATATTTACTTGAGTTGATAAAGAGGATTCTGATGCCTGGTTTAAGCACTGGACCTAATAATGTTCTTATTTTATACAAGCAATTCTGTAGACTCTCTACTCTTAAAATTTAGCAGAAAATGAACATTTCAAAATATTTAGAATTTCTTCTTAAAATTATAGGAACTTAAATAAAATGTTTCCCTGAGTTGATAGAAGCTTATTCTAATGCCTGGTTTAAGCACAGGTCCTTATAATGTTATGGTGCTATGTGAAATACTCTGTAGGGCTTGTACATTTAAAATTTAGCTAAAAATAAAAAATTTAAAAATGTCAAAATTTCTATATTTATTCTGGGCATAAGTGTGTGTGCTTCTGTGTGTGTGTGTCTGTATATTACTCTGGGTATGACTCTGGGTATGACTCTAATTATGACTCTGGGTCTGACCCTGGGTATATCTTTATGTGACTCCAGGTTTACCTGTGCTTGACTCTGCATTTGACTATGTGTGATTCTGGGCATGTCTGGACATGTCTGGGCATGTCTTGGCATGTCTGGGCATGTCTAGACATGTCTGGACATGTCTGGGCATGTATTGGCATGTCTGGACATGTCTGGGCATCTCTAGACATGTCTGGTCATGTCTGGGAATGACTGGAAAACTGATATCTCTAGTTCTGGTCATAGTAGAGACAAACTGCCAGTGTCCACCGAAAGGGGAGAGTCCCAGCTATTTAAGTTTACCCTCAGAAATACTGTAAGTCAGGCAGTTCCTGAGATACCTAGGTGGGATAACAGGTTTGGACCAGGACCACTGCATTGAAGTCAGATATCTCCGATTCCCTAGAGCCAATTTTTAATAATCTAGTACTCTTAGAAAAAGGGGACCCTCAGGTGTTTGCCTAAGACCCATATAACCCTGGTGCCCTTAGGCAAATGCCCATTGAGACCATACAAAAATAAGGCCCTGATTTGGGCACATCTTGGCATGACTTTAGTTATGACCAGGAACATGTCTGTACAAGACTCTGGGTACATCTGGGCATGACTCTAAATGTGACTTTGTTTGACTCTAGATGTGAGAATATAATCTTTAAATGTAGCTGAAAATGAAAATTTCTAAATATTAAGAATTTCTTCTTGAAATGATAGGAATTTTAATAAAATGTTCCCCTGAGTTGATAGAAGCTGGTTCTGATGCCTGGTTTAAGCACATGACCTAATAATGTTATAGAGTTATATTAAAAATTCTTAAGGTCCTGAACCCTTAAAATTTGGCTGTAAATTAAAATTTCAACATTTTCCAAATTTTAATTTAAAATTATAGGAACTTTAATAAAATGTTCCCCATAGTTCATAGAAGCTGATTCTGATGCCTGGTTTAAGCACTGGACCTAATAATGTGACGATGTTACATTAGCAATTCTGGTGACCCTCTACTCTTAAACTCTGATAAAAATGAAAATTTCTAAATATACAGAATTTAGACTTAAAATTATAAGAACTTAAATAAAATGTTTACTTGAGTTGATAAAGAGGATTGTGATGCCTGGTTTAAGCACTGGACCTAATAATGTTCTTATTTTATATTAGCAATTCTGTAGACTCTCTACTCCTAAAATTTAGCAGAAAATGAACATTTCAAAATATTTAGAATTTCTTCTTAAAATTATAGGAACTTAAATAAAATGTTTCCCTGAGTTGATAGAAGCTTATTCTAATGCCTGGTTTAAGCACAGGTCCTTATAATGTTATGGTGCTATGTGAAATACTCTGTAGGGCTTGTACATTTAAAATTTAGCTAAAAATGAAAATTTAAAAAATGTCAACATTTCTATATTTATTCTGGGCATAAGTGTGTGTGCTTCTGTGTGTGTGTCTGTATATTACTCTGGGTATGACTCTGGGTATGACTCTAATTATGACTCTGGGTCTGACCCTGGGTATATCTTTATGTGACTCCAGGTTTACCTATGCTTGACTCTGCGTTTGACTATGTGTGATTCTGGGCATGTCTGGACATGTCTGGGGATGTCTTGACATGTCTGGACATGTCTGGGCATGTCTAGACATGTCTGGACATGTCTGGGCATGTATTGGCATGTTTGGACATGTCTGGGCATCTCTAGACATGTCTGGTCATGTCTGGGAATGACTGGAAAACTAATATCTCTAGTTCTGGTCATAGTAGAGACAAACTGCCAGTGTCCACCGAAAGGGGAGAGTCCCAGCTATTTAAGTTTACCCTCAGAAATACTGTAAGTCAGGCAGTTCCTGAGATACCTAGGTGGGATAACAGGTTTGGACCAGGACCACTGCATTGAAGTCAGATATCTCCGATTCCCTAGAGCCAATTTTTAATAATCTAGTACTCTTAGAAAAAGGGGACCCTCAGGTGTTTGCCTAAGACCCATATACCCCTGGTGCCCTTAGGCAAATGCCCATTGAGACCATACAAAAATAAGGCCCTGATTTGGGCACATCTTGGCATGACTTTAGTTATGACCAGGAACATGTCTGTACAAGACTCTGGGTACATCTGGGCATGACTCTAAATGTGACTTTGTTTGACTCTAGATGTGAGAATATAATCTTTAAATGTAGCTGAAAATGAAACTTTCTAAATATTAAGAATTTCTTCTTGAAATGATAGGAATTTTAATAAAATGTTCCCCTGAGTTGATAGAAGCTGGTTCTGATGCCTGGTTTAAGCACATGACCTAATAATGTTATAGAGTTATATTAAAAATTCTTAAGGTCCTGAACCCTTAAAATTTGGCTGTAAATTAAAATTTCAAAATTTTCCAAATTTCGATTTAAAATTATAGGAACTTTAATAAAATGTTCCCCATAGTTGATAGAAGCTGATTCTGATGCCTGGTTTAAGCACTGGACCTAATAATGTGACGATGTTACATTAGCAATTCTGGTGACCCTCTACTCTTAAACTCTGGTAAAAATGAAAATTTCTAAATATACAGAATTCAGACTTAAAATTATAAGAACTTAAATAAAATATTTACTTGAGTTGATAAAGAGGATTCTGATGCCTGGTTTAAGCACTGGACCTAATAATGTTCTTATTTTATACAAGCAATTCTGTAGACTCTCTACTCTTAAAATTTAGCAGAAAATGAACATTTCAAAATATTTAGAATTTCTTCTTAAAATTATAGGAACTTAAATAAAATGTTTCCCTGAGTTGATAGAAGCTTATTCTAATGCCTGGTTTAAGCACAGGTCCTTATAATGTTATGGTGCTATGTGAAATACTCTGTAGGGCTTGTACATTTAAAATTTAGCTAAAAATAAAAAATTTAAAAATGTCAAAATTTCTATATTTATTCTGGGCATAAGTGTGTGTGCTTCTGTGTGTGTGTGTCTGTATATTACTCTGGGTATGACTCTGGGTATGACTCTAATTATGACTCTGGGTCTGACCCTGGGTATATCTTTATGTGACTCCAGGTTTACCTGTGCTTGACTCTGCATTTGACTATGTGTGATTCTGGGCATGTCTGGACATGTCTGGGCATGTCTTGGCATGTCTGGGCATGTCTAGACATGTCTGGACATGTCTGGGCATGTATTGGCATGTCTGGACATGTCTGGGCATCTCTAGACATGTCTGGTCATGTCTGGGAATGACTGGAAAACTGATATCTCTAGTTCTGGTCATAGTAGAGACAAACTGCCAGTGTCCACCGAAAGGGGAGAGTCCCAGCTATTTAAGTTTACCCTCAGAAATACTGTAAGTCAGGCAGTTCCTGAGATACCTAGGTGGGATAACAGGTTTGGACCAGGACCACTGCATTGAAGTCAGATATCTCCGATTCCCTAGAGCCAATTTTTAATAATCTAGTACTCTTAGAAAAAGGGGACCCTCAGGTGTTTGCCTAAGACCCATATAACCCTGGTGCCCTTAGGCAAATGCCCATTGAGACCATACAAAAATAAGGCCCTGATTTGGGCACATCTTGGCATGACTTTAGTTATGACCAGGAACATGTCTGTACAAGACTCTGGGTACATCTGGGCATGACTCTAAATGTGACTTTGTTTGACTCTAGATGTGAGAATATAATCTTTAAATGTAGCTGAAAATGAAAATTTCTAAATATTAAGAATTTCTTCTTGAAATGATAGGAATTTTAATAAAATGTTCCCCTGAGTTGATAGAAGCTGGTTCTGATGCCTGGTTTAAGCACATGACCTAATAATGTTATAGAGTTATATTAAAAATTCTTAAGGTCCTGAACCCTTAAAATTTGGCTGTAAATTAAAATTTCAACATTTTCCAAATTTTAATTTAAAATTATAGGAACTTTAATAAAATGTTCCCCATAGTTCATAGAAGCTGATTCTGATGCCTGGTTTAAGCACTGGACCTAATAATGTGACGATGTTACATTAGCAATTCTGGTGACCCTCTACTCTTAAACTCTGATAAAAATGAAAATTTCTAAATATACAGAATTTAGACTTAAAATTATAAGAACTTAAATAAAATGTTTACTTGAGTTGATAAAGAGGATTGTGATGCCTGGTTTAAGCACTGGACCTAATAATGTTCTTATTTTATATTAGCAATTCTGTAGACTCTCTACTCCTAAAATTTAGCAGAAAATGAACATTTCAAAATATTTAGAATTTCTTCTTAAAATTATAGGAACTTAAATAAAATGTTTCCCTGAGTTGATAGAAGCTTATTCTAATGCCTGGTTTAAGCACAGGTCCTTATAATGTTATGGTGCTATGTGAAATACTCTGTAGGGCTTGTACATTTAAAATTTAGCTAAAAATGAAAATTTAAAAAATGTCAACATTTCTATATTTATTCTGGGCATAAGTGTGTGTGCTTCTGTGTGTGTGTCTGTATATTACTCTGGGTATGACTCTGGGTATGACTCTAATTATGACTCTGGGTCTGACCCTGGGTATATCTTTATGTGACTCCAGGTTTACCTATGCTTGACTCTGCGTTTGACTATGTGTGATTCTGGGCATGTCTGGACATGTCTGGGGATGTCTTGACATGTCTGGACATGTCTGGGCATGTCTAGACATGTCTGGACATGTCTGGGCATGTATTGGCATGTTTGGACATGTCTGGGCATCTCTAGACATGTCTGGTCATGTCTGGGAATGACTGGAAAACTAATATCTCTAGTTCTGGTCATAGTAGAGACAAACTGCCAGTGTCCACCGAAAGGGGAGAGTCCCAGCTATTTAAGTTTACCCTCAGAAATACTGTAAGTCAGGCAGTTCCTGAGATACCTAGGTGGGATAACAGGTTTGGACCAGGACCACTGCATTGAAGTCAGATATCTCCGATTCCCTAGAGCCAATTTTTAATAATCTAGTACTCTTAGAAAAAGGGGACCCTCAGGTGTTTGCCTAAGACCCATATACCCCTGGTGCCCTTAGGCAAATGCCCATTGAGACCATACAAAAATAAGGCCCTGATTTGGGCACATCTTGGCATGACTTTAGTTATGACCAGGAACATGTCTGTACAAGACTCTGGGTACATCTGGGCATGACTCTAAATGTGACTTTGTTTGACTCTAGATGTGAGAATATAATCTTTAAATGTAGCTGAAAATGAAACTTTCTAAATATTAAGAATTTCTTCTTGAAATGATAGGAATTTTAATAAAATGTTCCCCTGAGTTGATAGAAGCTGGTTCTGATGCCTGGTTTAAGCACATGACCTAATAATGTTATAGAGTTATATTAAAAATTCTTAAGGTCCTGAACCCTTAAAATTTGGCTGTAAATTAAAATTTCAAAATTTTCCAAATTTCGATTTAAAATTATAGGAACTTTAATAAAATGTTCCCCATAGTTGATAGAAGCTGATTCTGATGCCTGGTTTAAGCACTGGACCTAATAATGTGACGATGTTACATTAGCAATTCTGGTGACCCTCTACTCTTAAACTCTGGTAAAAATGAAAATTTCTAAATATACAGAATTCAGACTTAAAATTATAAGAACTTAAATAAAATATTTACTTGAGTTGATAAAGAGGATTCTGATGCCTGGTTTAAGCACTGGACCTAATAATGTTCTTATTTTATACAAGCAATTCTGTAGACTCTCTACTCTTAAAATTTAGCAGAAAATGAACATTTCAAAATATTTAGAATTTCTTCTTAAAATTATAGGAACTTAAATAAAATGTTTCCCTGAGTTGATAGAAGCTTATTCTAATGCCTGGTTTAAGCACAGGTCCTTATAATGTTATGGTGCTATGTGAAATACTCTGTAGGGCTTGTACATTTAAAATTTAGCTAAAAATAAAAAATTTAAAAATGTCAAAATTTCTATATTTATTCTGGGCATAAGTGTGTGTGCTTCTGTGTGTGTGTGTCTGTATATTACTCTGGGTATGACTCTGGGTATGACTCTAATTATGACTCTGGGTCTGACCCTGGGTATATCTTTATGTGACTCCAGGTTTACCTGTGCTTGACTCTGCATTTGACTATGTGTGATTCTGGGCATGTCTGGACATGTCTGGGCATGTCTTGGCATGTCTGGGCATGTCTAGACATGTCTGGACATGTCTGGGCATGTATTGGCATGTCTGGACATGTCTGGGCATCTCTAGACATGTCTGGTCATGTCTGGGAATGACTGGAAAACTGATATCTCTAGTTCTGGTCATAGTAGAGACAAACTGCCAGTGTCCACCGAAAGGGGAGAGTCCCAGCTATTTAAGTTTACCCTCAGAAATACTGTAAGTCAGGCAGTTCCTGAGATACCTAGGTGGGATAACAGGTTTGGACCAGGACCACTGCATTGAAGTCAGATATCTCCGATTCCCTAGAGCCAATTTTTAATAATCTAGTACTCTTAGAAAAAGGGGACCCTCAGGTGTTTGCCTAAGACCCATATAACCCTGGTGCCCTTAGGCAAATGCCCATTGAGACCATACAAAAATAAGGCCCTGATTTGGGCACATCTTGGCATGACTTTAGTTATGACCAGGAACATGTCTGTACAAGACTCTGGGTACATCTGGGCATGACTCTAAATGTGACTTTGTTTGACTCTAGATGTGAGAATATAATCTTTAAATGTAGCTGAAAATGAAAATTTCTAAATATTAAGAATTTCTTCTTGAAATGATAGGAATTTTAATAAAATGTTCCCCTGAGTTGATAGAAGCTGGTTCTGATGCCTGGTTTAAGCACATGACCTAATAATGTTATAGAGTTATATTAAAAATTCTTAAGGTCCTGAACCCTTAAAATTTGGCTGTAAATTAAAATTTCAACATTTTCCAAATTTTAATTTAAAATTATAGGAACTTTAATAAAATGTTCCCCATAGTTCATAGAAGCTGATTCTGATGCCTGGTTTAAGCACTGGACCTAATAATGTGACGATGTTACATTAGCAATTCTGGTGACCCTCTACTCTTAAACTCTGATAAAAATGAAAATTTCTAAATATACAGAATTTAGACTTAAAATTATAAGAACTTAAATAAAATGTTTACTTGAGTTGATAAAGAGGATTGTGATGCCTGGTTTAAGCACTGGACCTAATAATGTTCTTATTTTATATTAGCAATTCTGTAGACTCTCTACTCCTAAAATTTAGCAGAAAATGAACATTTCAAAATATTTAGAATTTCTTCTTAAAATTATAGGAACTTAAATAAAATGTTTCCCTGAGTTGATAGAAGCTTATTCTAATGCCTGGTTTAAGCACAGGTCCTTATAATGTTATGGTGCTATGTGAAATACTCTGTAGGGCTTGTACATTTAAAATTTAGCTAAAAATGAAAATTTAAAAAATGTCAACATTTCTATATTTATTCTGGGCATAAGTGTGTGTGCTTCTGTGTGTGTGTCTGTATATTACTCTGGGTATGACTCTGGGTATGACTCTAATTATGACTCTGGGTCTGACCCTGGGTATATCTTTATGTGACTCCAGGTTTACCTATGCTTGACTCTGCGTTTGACTATGTGTGATTCTGGGCATGTCTGGACATGTCTGGGGATGTCTTGACATGTCTGGACATGTCTGGGCATGTCTAGACATGTCTGGACATGTCTGGGCATGTATTGGCATGTTTGGACATGTCTGGGCATCTCTAGACATGTCTGGTCATGTCTGGGAATGACTGGAAAACTAATATCTCTAGTTCTGGTCATAGTAGAGACAAACTGCCAGTGTCCACCGAAAGGGGAGAGTCCCAGCTATTTAAGTTTACCCTCAGAAATACTGTAAATCAGGCAGTTCCTGAGATACCTAGGTGGGATAACAGGTTTGGACCAGGACCACTGCATTGAAGTCAGATATCTCCGATTCCCTAGAGCCAATTTTTAATAATCTAGTACTCTTAGAAAAAGGGGACCCTCAGGTGTTTGCCTAAGACCCATATACCCTGGTGCCCTTAGGCAAATGCCCATTGAGACCATACAAAAATAAGGCCCTGATTTGGGCACGTCTTGGCATGACTTTAGTTATGACCAGGAACATGTCTGTACAAGACTCTGGGTACATCTGGGCATGACTCTAAATGTGACTTTGTTTGACTCTAGATGTGAGAATATAATCTTTAAATGTAGCTGAAAATGAAAATTTCTAAATATTAAGAATTTCTTCTTGAAATGATAGGAATTTTAATAAAATGTTCCCCTGAGTTGATAGAAGCTGGTTCTGATGCCTGGTTTAAGCACATGACCTAATAATGTTATAGAGTTATATTAAAAATTCTTAAGGTCCTGAACCCTTAAAATTTGGCTGTAAATTAAAATTTCAACATTTTCCAAATTTTAATTTAAAATTATAGGAACTTTAATAAAATGTTCCCCATAGTTGATAGAAGCTGATTCTGATGCCTGGTTTAAGCACTGTACCTAATAATGTGACGATGTTACATTAGCAATTCTGGTGACCCTCTACTCTTAAACTCTGGTAAAAATGAAAATTTCTAAATATACAGAATTTAGACTTAAAATTATAAGAACTTAAATAAAATGTTTACTTGAGTTGATAAAGAGAATTCTGATGCCTGGTTTAAGCACTGGACCTAATAATGTTCTTATTTTATATTAGCAATTCTGTAGACTCTCTACTCTTAAAATTTAGCAGAAAATGAACATTTCAAAATATTTAGAATTTCTTCTTAAAATTATAGTAACTTAAATAAAATGTTTTCCTGAGTTGATAAAAGCTTATTCTAATGCCTGGTTTAAGCACAGGTCCTTATAATGTTATGGTGCTATGTGAAATACTCTGTAGGGCTTGTACATTTAAAATTTAGCTAAAAATGAAAATTTTAAAAATGTCAAAATTTCTATATTTATTCTGGGCATAAGTGTGTGTGCTTCTGTGTGTGTCTGTATATTACTCTGGGTATGACTCTGGGTATGACTCTAATTATGACTCTGGGTCTGACCCTGGGTATATCTTTATGTGACTCCAGGTTTACCTGTGCTTGACTCTGCGTTTGACTATGTGTGATTCTGGGCATGTCTGGACATGTCTGGGCATCTCTAGACATGTCTGGACATGTCTGGGCATGTCTTGGCATGTCTGGACATGTCTGGGCATCTCTAGACATGTCTGGTCATGTCTGGGAATGACTGGAAAACTGATATCTCTAGTTCTGGTCATAGTAGAGACAAACTGCCAGTGTCCACCGAAAGGGGAGAGTCCCAGCTATTTAAGTTTGCCCTCAGAAATACTGTAAGTCAGGCAGTTCCTGAGATACCTAGGTGGGATAACAGGTTTGGACCAGGACCACTGCATTGAAGTCAGATATCTCCGATTCCCTAGAGCCAATTTTTAATAATCTAGTACTCTTAGAAAAAGGGGACCCTCAGGTGTTTGCCTAAGACCCATATACCCCTGGTGCCCTTAGGCAAATGCCCATTGAGACCATACAAAAATAAGGCCCTGATTTGGGCACATCTTGGCATGACTTTAGTTATGACCAGGAACATGTCTGTACAAGACTCTGGGTACATCTGGGCATGACTCTAAATGTGACTTTGTTTGACTCTAGATGTGAGAATATAATCTTTAAATGTAGCTGAAAATGAAAATTTCTAAATATTAAGAATTTCTTCTTGAAATGATAGGAATTTTAATAAAATGTTCCCCTGAGTTGATAGAAGCTGGTTCTGATGCCTGGTTTAAGCACATGACCTAATAATGTTATAGAGTTATATTAAAAATTCTTAAGGTCCTGAACCCTTAAAATTTGGCTGTAAATTAAAATTTCAACATTTTCCAAATTTCAATTTAAAATTATAGGAACTTTAATAAAATGTTCCCCATAGTTGATAGAAGCTGATTCTGATGCCTGGTTTAAGCACTGGACCTAATAATGTGACGATGTTACATTAGCAATTCTGGTGACCCTCTACTCTTAAACTCTGGTAAAAATGAAAATTTCTAAATATACAGAATTTAGTCTTAAAATTATAAGAACTTAAATAAAATGTTTACTTGAGTTGATACAGAGGATTCTGATGCCTGGTTTAAGCACTGGACCTAATAATGTTCTTATTTTATATTAGCAATTCTGTAGACTCTCTACTCTTAAAATTTAGCAGAAAATGAACATTTCAAAATATTTAGAATTTCTTCTTAAAATTATAGGAACTTAAATAAAATGTTTCCCTGAGTTGATAGAAGCTAATTCTAATGCCTGGTTTAAGCACAGGTACTTATAATGTTATGGTGCTATGTGAAATACTCTGTAGGGCTTGTACATTTAAAATTTAGCTAAAAATGAAAATTTAAAAAAATGTCCAAATTTCTATATTTATTCTGGGCATAAGTGTGTGTGCTTCTGTGTGTGTCTGTATATTACTCTGGGTATGACTCTAATTATGACTCTGGGTCTGACCCTGGGTATATCTTTATGTGACTCCAGGTTTACCTGTGCTTGACTCTGCGTTTGACTATGTGTGATTCTGGGCATGTCTGGACATGTCTGGGCATGTCTTGGCATGTCTGGACATGTCTGGGCATCTCTAGACATGTCTGGTCATGTCTGGGAATGACTGGAAAACTGATATCTCTAGTTCTGGTCATAGTAGAGACAAACTGCCAGTGTCCACCGAAAGGGGAGAGTCCCAGCTATTTAAGTTTACCCTCAGAAATACTGTAAGTCAGGCAGTTCCTGAGATACCTAGGTGGGATAACAGGTTTGGACCAGGACCACTGCATTGAAGTCAGATATCTCCGATTCCCTAGAGCCAATTTTTAATAATCTAGTACTCTTAGAAAAAGGGGACCCTCAGGTGTTTGCCTAAGACCCATATACCCCTGGTGCCCTTAGGCAAATGCCCATTGAGACCATACAAAAATAAGGCCCTGATTTGGGCACATCTTGGCATGACTTTAGTTATGACCAGGAACATGTCTGTACAAGACTCTGGGTACATCTGGGCATGACTCTAAATGTGACTTTGTTTGACTCTAGATGTGAGAATATAATCTTTAAATGTAGCTGAAAATGAAAATTTCTAAATATTAAGAATTTCTTCTTGAAATGATAGGAATTTTAATAAAATGTTCCCCTGAGTTGATAGAAGCTGGTTCTGATGCCTGGTTTAAGCACATGACCTAATAATGTTATAGATTTATATTAAAAATTCTTAAGGTCCTGAACCCTTAAAATTTGGCTGTAAATTAAAATTTCAACATTTTCCAAATTTTAATTTAAAATTATAGGAACTTTAATAAAATGTTCCCCATAGTTGATAGAAGCTGATTCTGATGCCTGGTTTAAGCACTGTACCTAATAATGTGACGATGTTACATTAGCAATTCTGGTGACCCTCTACTCTTAAACTCTGGTAAAAATGAAAATTTCTAAATATACAGAATTTAGACTTAAAATTATAAGAACTTAAATAAAATGTTTACTTGAGTTGATAAAGAGAATTCTGATGCCTGGTTTAAGCACTGGACCTAATAATGTTCTTATTTTATATTAGCAATTCTGTAGACTCTCTACTCTTAAAATTTAGCAGAAAATGAACATTTCAAAATATTTAGAATTTCTTCTTAAAATTATAGGAACTTAAATAAAATGTTTCCCTGAGTTGATAGAAGCTTATTCTAATGCCTGGTTTAAGCACAGGTCCTTATAATGTTATGGTGCTATGTGAAATACTCTGTAGGGCTTGTACATTTAAAATTTAGCTAAAAATGAAAATTTTAAAAATGTCAAAATTTCTATATTTATTCTGGGCATAAGTGTGTGTGCTTCTGTGTGTGTCTGTATATTACTCTGGGTATGACTCTGGGTATGACTCTAATTATGACTCTGGGTCTGACCCTGGGTATATCTTTATGTGACTCCAGGTTTACCTGTGCTTGACTCTGCGTTTGACTATGTGTGATTCTGGGCATGTCTGGACATGTCTGGGCATCTCTAGACATGTCTGGACATGTCTGGGCATGTCTTGGCATGTCTGGACATGTCTGGGCATCTCTAGACATGTCTGGTCATGTCTGGGAATGACTGGAAAACTGATATCTCTAGTTCTGGTCATAGTAGAGACAAACTGCCAGTGTCCACCGAAAGGGGAGAGTCCCAGCTATTTAAGTTTGCCCTCAGAAATACTGTAAGTCAGGCAGTTCCTGAGATACCTAGGTGGGATAACAGGTTTGGACCAGGACCACTGCATTGAAGTCAGATATCTCCGATTCCCTAGAGCCAATTTTTTATAATCTAGTACTCTTAGAAAAAGGGGACCCACAGGTGTTTGCCTAAGACCCATATACCCCTGGTGCCCTTAGGCAAATGCCCATTGAGACCATACAAAAATAAGGCCCTGATTTGGGCACATCTTGGCATGACTTTAGTTATGACCAGGAACATGTCTGTACAAGACTCTGGGTACATCTGGGCATGACTCTAAATGTGACTTTGTTTGACTCTAGATGTGAGAATATAATATTTAAATGTAGCTGAAAATGAAAATTTCTAAATATTAAGAATTTCTTCTTGAAATGATAGGAATTTTAATAAAATGTTCCCCTGAGTTGATAGAAGCTGGTTCTGATGCCTGGTTTAAGCACATGACCTAATAATGTTATAGAGTTATATTAAAAATTCTTAAGGTCCTGAACCCTTAAAATTTGGCTGTAAATTAAAATTTCAAAATTTTCCAAATTTCGATTTAAAATTATAGGAACTTTAATAAAATGTTCCCCATAGTTGATAGAAGCTGATTCTGATGCCTGGTTTAAGCACTGGACCTAATAATGTGACGATGTTACATTAGCAATTCTGGTGACCCTCTACTCTTAAACTCTGGTAAAAATGAAAATTTCTAAATATATAGAATTTAGACTTAAAATTAAAAGAACTTAAATAAAATGTTTACTTGAGTTGATACAGAGGATTCTGATGCCTGGTTTAAGCACTGGACCTAATAATGTTCTTATTTTATATTAGCAATTCTGTAGACTCTCTACTCTTAAAATTTAGTAGAAAATGAACATTTCAAAATATTTAGAATTTCTTCTTAAAATTATAGGAACTTAAATAAAATGTTTCCCTGAGTTGATAGAAGCTTATTCTAATGCCTGGTTTAAGCACAGGTCCTTATAATGTTATGGTGCTATGTGAAATACTCTGTAGGGCTTGTACATTTAAAATTTAGCTAAAAATAAAAATTTAAAAAATGTCAAAATTTCTATATTTATTCTGGGCATAAGTGTGTGTGCTTCTGTGTGTGTGTCTGTATATTACTCTGGGTATGACTCTGGGTATGACTCTAATTATGACTCTGGGTCTGACCCTGGGTATATCTTTATGTGACTCCAGGTTTACCTGTGCTTGACTCTGCGTTTGACTATGTGTGATTCTGGACATGTCTGGACATGTCTGGGCATGTCTTGGCATGTCTGGACATGTCTGGGCATGTCTAGACATGTCTGGACATGTCTGGGCATGTATTGGCATGTCTGGACATGTCTGGGCATCTCTAAACATGTCTGGTCATGTCTGGGAATGACTGGAAAACTGATATCTCTAGTTCTGGTCATAGTAGAGACAAACTGCCAGTGTCCACCGAAAGGGGAGAGTCCCAGCTATTTAAGTTTACCCTCAGAAATACTGTAAGTCAGGCAGTTCCTGAGATACCTAGGTGGGATAACAGGTTTGGACCAGGACCACTGCATTGAAGTCAGATATCTCCGATTCCCTAGAGCCAATTTTTAATAATCAAGTACTCTTAGAAAAAGGGGACCCTCAGGTGTTTGCCTAAGACCCATATACCCCTGGTGCCCTTAGGCAAATGCCCATTGAGACCATACAAAAATAAGGCCCTGATTTGGGCACATCTTGGCATGACTTTAGTTATGACCAGGAACATGTCTGTACAAGACTCTGGGTACATCTGGGCATGACTCTAAATGTGACTTTGTTTGACTCTAGATGTGAGAATAAAATCTTTAAATGTAGCTGAAAATGAAAATTTCTAAATATTAAGAATTTCTTCTTGAAATGATAGGAATTTTAATAAAATGTTCCCCTGAGTTGATAGAAGCTGGTTCTGATGCCTGGTTTAAGCACATGACCTAATAATGTTATAGAGTTATATTAAAAATTCTTAAGGTCCTGAACCCTTAAAATTTGGCTGTAAATTAAAATTTCAACATTTTCCAAATTTCGATTTAAAATTATAGGAACTTTAATAAAATGTTCCCCATAGTTGATAGAAGCTGATTCTGATGCCTGGTTTAAGCACTGGACCTAATAATGTGACGATGTTACATTAGCAATTCTGGTGACCCTCTACTCTTAAACTCTGGTAAAAATGAAAATTTCTAAATATACAGAATTTAGACTTGAAATTATAAGAACTTAAATAAAATATTTACCTGAGTTGATAAAGAGGATTCTGATGCCTGGTTTAAGCACTGGACCTAATAATGTTCTTATTTTATACAAGCAATTCTGTAGACTCTCTACTCTTAAAATTTAGCAGAAAATGAACATTTCAAAATATTTAGAATTTCTTCTTAAAATTATAGGAACTTAAATAAAATGTTTCCCTGAGTTGATAGAAGCTTATTCTAATGCCTGGTTTAAGCACAGGTCCTTATAATGTTATGGTGCTATGTGAAATACTCTGTAGGGCTTGTACATTTAAAATTTAGCTAAAAATAAAAATTTTAAAAATGTCAAAATTTCTATATTTATTCTGGGCATAAGTGTGTGTGCTTCTGTGTGTGTGTGTGTCTGTATATTACTCTGGGTATGACTCTGGGTATGACTCTAATTATGACTCTGGGTCTGACCCTGGGTATATCTTTATGTGACTCCAGGTTTACCTGTGCTTGACTCTGCGTTTGACTATGTGTGATTCTGGGCATGTCTGGACATGTCTGGGCATGTCTTGGCATGTCTGGACATGTCTGGGCATGTCTAGACATGTCTGGACATGTCTGGGCATGTCTGGGCATCTCTAGACATGTCTGGTCATGTTTGGGAATGACTGGAAAACTGATATCTCTAGTTCTGGTCATAGTAGAGACAAACTGCCAGTGTCCACCGAAAGGGGAGAGTCCCAGCTATTTAAGTTTACCCTCAGAAATACTGTAAGTCAGGCAGTTCCTGAGATACCTAGGTGGGATAACAGTTTTGGACCAGGATCACTGCATTGAAGTCAGATATCTACGATTCCCTAGAGCCAATTTTTTATAATCTAGTACTCTTAGAAAAAGGGGACCCTCAGGTGTTTGCCTAAGACCCATATACCCCTGGTGCCCTTAGGCAAATGCCCATTGAGACCATACAAAAATAAGGCCCTGATTTGGGCACATCTTGGCATGACTTTAGTTATGACCAGGAACATGTCTGTACAAGACTCTGGGTACATCTGGGCATGACTCTAAATGTGACTTTGTTTGACTCTAGATGTGAGAATATAATCTTTAAATGTAGCTGAAAATGAAAATTTCTAAATATTAAGAATTTCTTCTTGAAATGATAGGAATTTTAATAAAATGTTCCCCTGAGTTGATAGAAGCTGGTTCTGATGCCTGGTTTAAGCACATGACCTAATAATGTTATAGAGTTATATTAAAAATTCTTAAGGTCCTGAACCCTTAAAATTTGGCAGTAAATTAAAATTTCAACATTTTCCAAATTTTAATTTAAAATTATAGGAACTTTAATAAAATGTTCCCCATAGTTGATAGAAGCTGATTCTGATGCCTGGTTTAAGCACATGACCTAATAATGTTATAGAGTTATATTAAAAATTCTTAAGGTCCTGAACCCTTAAAATTTGGCTGTAAATTAAAATTTCAACATTTTCCAAATTTTAATTTAAAATTATAGGAACTTTAATAAAATGTTCCCCATAGTTCATAGAAGCTGATTCTGATGCCTGGTTTAAGCACTGGACCTAATAATGTGATGATGTTACATTAGCAATTCTGGTGACCCTCTACTATTAAACTCTGATAAAAATGAAAATTTCTAAATATACAGAATTTAGACTTAAAATTATAAGAACTTAAATAAAATGTTTACTTGAGTTGATAAAGAGGATTGTGATGCCTGGTTTAAGCACTGGACCTAATAATGTTCTTATTTTATATTAGCAATTCTGTAGACTCTCTACTCTTAAAATTTAGCAGAAAATGAACATTTCAAAATATTTAGAATTTCTTCTTAAAATTATAGGAACTTAAATAAAATGTTTCCTTGAGTTGATAGAAGCTTATTCTAATGCCTGGTTTAAGCACAGGTCCTTATAATGTTATGGTGCTATGTGAAATACTCTGTAGGGCTTGTACATTTAAAATTTAGCTAAAAATGAAAATTTTAAAAATGTCAAAATTTCTATATTTATTCTGGGCATAAGTGTGTGTGCTTCTGTGTGTGTGTGTGTGTCTGTATATTATTCTGGGTATGACTCTAATTATGACTCTGGGTCTGACCCTGGGTATATCTTTATGTGACTCCAGGTTTACCTGTGCTTGACTCTGCGTTTGACTATGTGTGATTCTGGGCATGTCTGGACATGTCTGGGCATGTCTTGGCATGTCTGGACATGTCTGGGCATGTCTTGGCATGTCTGGACATGTCTAGGCATCTCTAGACATGTCTGGTCATGTCTGTGAATGACTGGAAAACTGATATCTCTAGTTCTGGTCATAGTAGAGACAAACTGCCAGTGTCCACCGAAAGGGGAGAGTCCTAGCTATTTAAGTTTACCCTCAGAAATACTGTAAGTCAGGCAGTTCCTGAGATACCTAGGTGGGATAACAGGTTTGGACCAGGACCACTGCATTGAAGTCAGATATCTCCGATTCCCTAGAGCCAATTTTTAATAATCTAGTACTCTTAGAAAAAGGGGACCCTCAGGTGTTTGCCTAAGACCCATATACCCCTGGTGCCCTTAGGCAAATGCCCATTAAGACCATACAAAAATAAGGCCCTGATTTTGGCACATCTTGGCATGACTTTAGTTATGACCAGGAACATGTCTGTACAAGACTCTGGGTACATCTGGGCATGACTCTAAATGTGACTTTGTTTGACTCTAGATGTGAGAATATAAAATTTAAATGTAGCTGAAAATGAAAATTTCTAAATATTAAGAATTTCTTCTTGAAATGATAGGAATTTTAATAAAATGTTCCCCTGAGTTGATAGAAGCTGGTTCTGATGCCTGGTTTAAGCACATGACCTAATAATGTTATAGAGTTATATTAAAAATTCTTAAGGTCGTGAACCCTTAAAATTTGGCTGTAAATTAAAATTTCAAAATTTTCCAAATTTCGATTTAAAATTATAGGAACTTTAATAAAATGTTCCCCATAGTTGATAGAAGCTGATTCTGATGCCTGGTTTAAGCACTGGACCTAATAATGTGACGATGTTACATTAGCAATTCTGGTGACCCTCTACTCTTAAACTCTGGTAAAAATGAAAATTTCTAAATATACAGAATTTAGACTTAAAATTATAATAACTTAAATAAAATGTTTACTTGAGTTGATAAAGAGAATTCTGATGCCTGGTTTAAGCACTTGACCTAATAATGTTCTTATTTTATATTAGCAATTCTGTAGACTCTCTACTCTTAAAATTTAGCAGAAAATGAACATTTCAAAATATTTAGAATTTCTTCTTAAAATTATAGGAACTTAAATAAAATGTTTCCCTGAGTTGATAGAAGCTTATTCTAATGCCTGGTTTAAGCACAGGTCCTTATAATGTTATGGTGCTATGTGAAATACTCTGTAGGGCTTGTACATTTAAAATTTAGCTAAAAATGAAAATTTTAAAAATGTCAAAATTTCTATATTTATTCTGGGCATAAGTGTGTGTGCTTCTGTGTGTGTCTGTATATTACTCTGGGTATGACTCTGGGTATGACTCTAATTATGACTCTGGGTCTGACCCTGGGTATATCTTTATGTGACTCCAGGTTTACCTGTGCTTGACTCTGCGTTTGACTATGTGTGATTCTGGGCATGTCTGGACATGTCTGGGCATCTCTAGACATGTCTGGACATGTCTGGGCATGTCTTGGCATGTCTGGACATGTCTGGGCATCTCTAGACATGTCTGGTCATGTCTGGGAATGACTGGAAAACTGATATCTCTAGTTCTGGTCATAGTAGAGACAAACTGCCAGTGTCCACCGAAAGGGGAGAGTCCCAGCTATTTAAGTTTGCCCTCAGAAATACTGTAAGTCAGGCAGTTCCTGAGATACCTAGGTGGGATAACAGGTTTGGACCAGGACCACTGCATTGAAGTCAGATATCTCCGATTCCCTAGAGCCAATTTTTAATAATCTAGTACTCTTAGAAAAAGGGGACCCTCAGGTGTTTGCCTAAGACCCATATACCCCTGGTGCCCTTAGGCAAATGCCCATTGAGACCATACAAAAATAAGGCCCTGATTTGGGCACATCTTGGCATGACTTTAGTTATGACCAGGAACATGTCTGTACAAGACTCTGGGTACATCTGGGCATGACTCTAAATGTGACTTTGTTTGACTCTAGATGTGAGAATATAATATTTAAATGTAGCTGAAAATGAAAATTTCTAAATATTAAGAATTTCTTCTTGAAATGATAGGAATTTTAATAAAATGTTCCCCTGAGTTGATAGAAGCTGGTTCTGATGCCTGGTTTAAGCACATGACCTAATAATGTTATAGAGTTATATTAAAAATTCTTAAGGTCCTGAACCCTTAAAATTTGGCTGTAAATTAAAATTTCAAAATTTTCCAAATTTCGATTTAAAATTATAGGAACTTTAATAAAATGTTCCCCATAGTTGATAGAAGCTGATTCTGATGCCTGGTTTAAGCACTGGACCTAATAATGTGACGATGTTACATTAGCAATTCTGGTGACCCTCTACTCTTAAACTCTGGTAAAAATGAAAATTTCTAAATATATAGAATTTAGACTTAAAATTAAAAGAACTTAAATAAAATGTTTACTTGAGTTGATACAGAGGATTCTGATGCCTGGTTTAAGCACTGGACCTAATAATGTTCTTATTTTATATTAGCAATTCTGTAGACTCTCTACTCTTAAAATTTAGTAGAAAATGAACATTTCAAAATATTTAGAATTTCTTCTTAAAATTATAGGAACTTAAATAAAATGTTTCCCTGAGTTGATAGAAGCTTATTCTAATGCCTGGTTTAAGCACAGGTCCTTATAATGTTATGGTGCTATGTGAAATACTCTGTAGGGCTTGTACATTTAAAATTTAGCTAAAAATAAAAATTTAAAAAATGTCAAAATTTCTATATTTATTCTGGGCATAAGTGTGTGTGCTTCTGTGTGTGTGTCTGTATATTACTCTGGGTATGACTCTGGGTATGACTCTAATTATGACTCTGGGTCTGACCCTGGGTATATCTTTATGTGACTCCAGGTTTACCTGTGCTTGACTCTGCGTTTGACTATGTGTGATTCTGGACATGTCTGGACATGTCTGGGCATGTCTTGGCATGTCTGGACATGTCTGGGCATGTCTAGACATGTCTGGACATGTCTGGGCATGTATTGGCATGTCTGGACATGTCTGGGCATCTCTAAACATGTCTGGTCATGTCTGGGAATGACTGGAAAACTGATATCTCTAGTTCTGGTCATAGTAGAGACAAACTGCCAGTGTCCACCGAAAGGGGAGAGTCCCAGCTATTTAAGTTTACCCTCAGAAATACTGTAAGTCAGGCAGTTCCTGAGATACCTAGGTGGGATAACAGGTTTGGACCAGGACCACTGCATTGAAGTCAGATATCTCCGATTCCCTAGAGCCAATTTTTAATAATCTAGTACTCTTAGAAAAAGGGGACCCTCAGGTGTTTGCCTAAGACCCATATACCCCTGGTGCCCTTAGGCAAATGCCCATTGAGACCATACAAAAATAAGGCCCTGATTTGGGCACATCTTGGCATGACTTTAGTTATGACCAGGAACATGTCTGTACAAGACTCTGGGTACATCTGGGCATGACTCTAAATGTGACTTTGTTTGACTCTAGATGTGAGAATATAATCTTTAAATGTAGCTGAAAATGAAAATTTCTAAATATTAAGAATTTCTTCTTGAAATGATAGGAATTTTAATAAAATGTTCCCCTGAGTTGATAGAAGCTGGTTCTGATGCCTGGTTTAAGCACATGACCTAATAATGTTATAGAGTTATATTAAAAATTCTTAAGGTCCTGAACCCTTAAAATTTGGCTGTAAATTAAAATTTCAACATTTTCCAAATTTCGATTTAAAATTATAGGAACTTTAATAAAATGTTCCCCATAGTTGATAGAAGCTGATTCTGATGCCTGGTTTAAGCACTGGACCTAATAATGTGACGATGTTACATTAGCAATTCTGGTGACCCTCTACTCTTAAACTCTGGTAAAAATGAAAATTTCTAAATATACAGAATTTAGACTTGAAATTATAAGAACTTAAATAAAATATTTACCTGAGTTGATAAAGAGGATTCTGATGCCTGGTTTAAGCACTGGACCTAATAATGTTCTTATTTTATACAAGCAATTCTGTAGACTCTCTACTCTTAAAATTTAGCAGAAAATGAACATTTCAAAATATTTAGAATTTCTTCTTAAAATTATAGGAACTTAAATAAAATGTTTCCCTGAGTTGATAGAAGCTTATTCTAATGCCTGGTTTAAGCACAGGTCCTTATAATGTTATGGTGCTATGTGAAATACTCTGTAGGGCTTGTACATTTAAAATTTAGCTAAAAATAAAAATTTTAAAAATGTCAAAATTTCTATATTTATTCTGGGCATAAGTGTGTGTGCTTCTGTGTGTGTGTGTCTGTATATTACTCTGGGTATGACTCTGGGTATGACTCTAATTATGACTCTGGGTCTGACCCTGGGTATATCTTTATGTGACTCCAGGTTTACCTGTGCTTGACTCTGCGTTTGACTATGTGTGATTCTGGGCATGTCTGGACATGTCTGGGCATGTCTTGGCATGTCTGGACATGTCTGGGCATGTCTAGACATGTCTGGACATGTCTGGGCATGTCTGGGCATCTCTAGACATGTCTGGTCATGTTTGGGAATGACTGGAAAACTGATATCTCTAGTTCTGGTCATAGTAGAGACAAACTGCCAGTGTCCACCGAAAGGGGAGAGTCCCAGCTATTTAAGTTTACCCTCAGAAATACTGTAAGTCAGGCAGTTCCTGAGATACCTAGGTGGGATAACAGTTTTGGACCAGGATCACTGCATTGAAGTCAGATATCTACGATTCCCTAGAGCCAATTTTTTATAATCTAGTACTCTTAGAAAAAGGGGACCCTCA
Source organism: Pseudophryne corroboree (assembly GCF_028390025.1). Classification (NCBI taxonomy): domain Eukaryota; kingdom Metazoa; phylum Chordata; class Amphibia; order Anura; family Myobatrachidae; genus Pseudophryne; species Pseudophryne corroboree. Next base: position 227,631,039 of record NC_086446.1, read on the forward strand.
GGTGTTTGCCTAAGACCCATATACCCCTGGTGCCCTTAGGCAAATGCCCATTGAGACCATACAAAAATAAGGCCCTGATTTGGGCACATCTTGGCATGACTTTAGTTATGACCAGGAACATGTCTGTACAAGACTCTGGGTACATCTGGGCATGACTCTAAATGTGACTTTGTTTGACTCTAGATGTGAGAATATAATCTTTAAATGTAGCTGAAAATGAAAATTTCTAAATATTAAGAATTTCTTCTTGAAATGATAGGAATTTTAATAAAATGTTCCCCTGAGTTGATAGAAGCTGGTTCTGATGCCTGGTTTAAGCACATGACCTAATAATGTTATAGAGTTATATTAAAAATTCTTAAGGTCCTGAACCCTTAAAATTTGGCTGTAAATTAAAATTTCAACATTTTCCAAATTTTAATTTAAAATTATAGGAACTTTAATAAAATGTTCCCCATAGTTCATAGAAGCTGATTCTGATGCCTGGTTTAAGCACTGGACCTAATAATGTGATGATGTTACATTAGCAATTCTGGTGACCCTCTACTATTAAACTCTGATAAAAATGAAAATTTCTAAATATACAGAATTTAGACTTAAAATTATAAGAACTTAAATAAAATGTTTACTTGAGTTGATAAAGAGGATTGTGATGCCTGGTTTAAGCACTGGACCTAATAATGTTCTTATTTTATATTAGCAATTCTGTAGACTCTCTACTCTTAAAATTTAGCAGAAAATGAACATTTCAAAATATTTAGAATTTCTTCTTAAAATTATAGGAACTTAAATAAAATGTTTCCTTGAGTTGATAGAAGCTTATTCTAATGCCTGGTTTAAGCACAGGTCCTTATAATGTTATGGTGCTATGTGAAATACTCTGTAGGGCTTGTACATTTAAAATTTAGCTAAAAATGAAAATTTTAAAAATGTCAAAATTTCTATATTTATTCTGGGCATAAGTGTGTGTGCTTCTGTGTGTGTGTGTGTCTGTATATTATTCTGGGTATGACTCTAATTATGACTCTGGGTCTGACCCTGGGTATATCTTTATGTGACTCCAGGTTTACCTGTGCTTGACTCTGCGTTTGACTATGTGTGATTCTGGGCATGTCTGGACATGTCTGGGCATGTCTTGGCATGTCTGGACATGTCTGGGCATGTCTTGGCATGTCTGGACATGTCTAGGCATCTCTAGACATGTCTGGTCATGTCTGGGAATGACTGGAAAACTGATATCTCTAGTTCTGGTCATAGTAGAGACAAACTGCCAGTGTCCACCGAAAGGGGAGAGTCCTAGCTATTTAAGTTTACCCTCAGAAATACTGTAAGTCAGGCAGTTCCTGAGATACCTAGGTGGGATAACAGGTTTGGACCAGGACCACTGCATTGAAGTCAGATATCTCCGATTCCCTAGAGCCAATTTTTAATAATCTAGTACTCTTAGAAAAAGGGGACCCTCAGGTGTTTGCCTAAGACCCATATACCCCTGGTGCCCTTAGGCAAATGCCCATTAAGACCATACAAAAATAAGGCCCTGATTTTGGCACATCTTGGCATGACTTTAGTTATGACCAGGAACATGTCTGTACAAGACTCTGGGTACATCTGGGCATGACTCTAAATGTGACTTTGTTTGACTCTAGATGTGAGAATATAAAATTTAAATGTAGCTGAAAATGAAAATTTCTAAATATTAAGAATTTCTTCTTGAAATGATAGGAATTTTAATAAAATGTTCCCCTGAGTTGATAGAAGCTGGTTCTGATGCCTGGTTTAAGCACATGACCTAATAATGTTATAGAGTTATATTAAAAATTCTTAAGGTCGTGAACCCTTAAAATTTGGCTGTAAATTAAAATTTCAAAATTTTCCAAATTTCGATTTAAAATTATAGGAACTTTAATAAAATGTTCCCCATAGTTGATAGAAGCTGATTCTGATGCCTGGTTTAAGCACTGGACCTAATAATGTGACGATGTTACATTAGCAATTCTGGTGACCCTCTACTCTTAAACTCTGGTAAAAATGAAAATTTCTAAATATACAGAATTTAGACTTAAAATTATAATAACTTAAATAAAATGTTTACTTGAGTTGATAAAGAGAATTCTGATGCCTGGTTTAAGCACTTGACCTAATAATGTTCTTATTTTATATTAGCAATTCTGTAGACTCTCTACTCTTAAAATTTAGCAGAAAATGAACATTTCAAAATATTTAGAATTTCTTCTTAAAATTATAGGAACTTAAATAAAATGTTTCCCTGAGTTGATAGAAGCTTATTCTAATGCCTGGTTTAAGCACAGGTCCTTATAATGTTATGGTGCTATGTGAAATACTCTGTAGGGCTTGTACATTTAAAATTTAGCTAAAAATGAAAATTTTAAAAATGTCAAAATTTCTATATTTATTCTGGGCATAAGTGTGTGTGCTTCTGTGTGTGTCTGTATATTACTCTGGGTATGACTCTGGGTATGACTCTAATTATGACTCTGGGTCTGACCCTGGGTATATCTTTATGTGACTCCAGGTTTACCTGTGCTTGACTCTGCGTTTGACTATGTGTGATTCTGGGCATGTCTGGACATGTCTGGGCATCTCTAGACATGTCTGGACATGTCTGGGCATGTCTTGGCATGTCTGGACATGTCTGGGCATCTCTAGACATGTCTGGTCATGTCTGGGAATGACTGGAAAACTGATATCTCTAGTTCTGGTCATAGTAGAGACAAACTGCCAGTGTCCACCGAAAGGGGAGAGTCCCAGCTATTTAAGTTTGCCCTCAGAAATACTGTAAGTCAGGCAGTTCCTGAGATACCTAGGTGGGATAACAGGTTTGGACCAGGACCACTGCATTGAAGTCAGATATCTCCGATTCCCTAGAGCCAATTTTTAATAATCTAGTACTCTTAGAAAAAGGGGACCCTCAGGTGTTTGCCTAAGACCCATATACCCCTGGTGCCCTTAGGCAAATGCCCATTGAGACCATACAAAAATAAGGCCCTGATTTGGGCACATCTTGGCATGACTTTAGTTATGACCAGGAACATGTCTGTACAAGACTCTGGGTACATCTGGGCATGACTCTAAATGTGACTTTGTTTGACTCTAGATGTGAGAATATAATATTTAAATGTAGCTGAAAATGAAAATTTCTAAATATTAAGAATTTCTTCTTGAAATGATAGGAATTTTAATAAAATGTTCCCCTGAGTTGATAGAAGCTGGTTCTGATGCCTGGTTTAAGCACATGACCTAATAATGTTATAGAGTTATATTAAAAATTCTTAAGGTCCTGAACCCTTAAAATTTGGCTGTAAATTAAAATTTCAAAATTTTCCAAATTTCGATTTAAAATTATAGGAACTTTAATAAAATGTTCCCCATAGTTGATAGAAGCTGATTCTGATGCCTGGTTTAAGCACTGGACCTAATAATGTGACGATGTTACATTAGCAATTCTGGTGACCCTCTACTCTTAAACTCTGGTAAAAATGAAAATTTCTAAATATATAGAATTTAGACTTAAAATTAAAAGAACTTAAATAAAATGTTTACTTGAGTTGATACAGAGGATTCTGATGCCTGGTTTAAGCACTGGACCTAATAATGTTCTTATTTTATATTAGCAATTCTGTAGACTCTCTACTCTTAAAATTTAGTAGAAAATGAACATTTCAAAATATTTAGAATTTCTTCTTAAAATTATAGGAACTTAAATAAAATGTTTCCCTGAGTTGATAGAAGCTTATTCTAATGCCTGGTTTAAGCACAGGTCCTTATAATGTTATGGTGCTATGTGAAATACTCTGTAGGGCTTGTACATTTAAAATTTAGCTAAAAATAAAAATTTAAAAAATGTCAAAATTTCTATATTTATTCTGGGCATAAGTGTGTGTGCTTCTGTGTGTGTGTCTGTATATTACTCTGGGTATGACTCTGGGTATGACTCTAATTATGACTCTGGGTCTGACCCTGGGTATATCTTTATGTGACTCCAGGTTTACCTGTGCTTGACTCTGCGTTTGACTATGTGTGATTCTGGACATGTCTGGACATGTCTGGGCATGTCTTGGCATGTCTGGACATGTCTGGGCATGTCTAGACATGTCTGGACATGTCTGGGCATGTATTGGCATGTCTGGACATGTCTGGGCATCTCTAAACATGTCTGGTCATGTCTGGGAATGACTGGAAAACTGATATCTCTAGTTCTGGTCATAGTAGAGACAAACTGCCAGTGTCCACCGAAAGGGGAGAGTCCCAGCTATTTAAGTTTACCCTCAGAAATACTGTAAGTCAGGCAGTTCCTGAGATACCTAGGTGGGATAACAGGTTTGGACCAGGACCACTGCATTGAAGTCAGATATCTCCGATTCCCTAGAGCCAATTTTTAATAATCTAGTACTCTTAGAAAAAGGGGACCCTCAGGTGTTTGCCTAAGACCCATATACCCCTGGTGCCCTTAGGCAAATGCCCATTGAGACCATACAAAAATAAGGCCCTGATTTGGGCACATCTTGGCATGACTTTAGTTATGACCAGGAACATGTCTGTACAAGACTCTGGGTACATCTGGGCATGACTCTAAATGTGACTTTGTTTGACTCTAGATGTGAGAATATAATCTTTAAATGTAGCTGAAAATGAAAATTTCTAAATATTAAGAATTTCTTCTTGAAATGATAGGAATTTTAATAAAATGTTCCCCTGAGTTGATAGAAGCTGGTTCTGATGCCTGGTTTAAGCACATGACCTAATAATGTTATAGAGTTATATTAAAAATTCTTAAGGTCCTGAACCCTTAAAATTTGGCTGTAAATTAAAATTTCAACATTTTCCAAATTTCGATTTAAAATTATAGGAACTTTAATAAAATGTTCCCCATAGTTGATAGAAGCTGATTCTGATGCCTGGTTTAAGCACTGGACCTAATAATGTGACGATGTTACATTAGCAATTCTGGTGACCCTCTACTCTTAAACTCTGGTAAAAATGAAAATTTCTAAATATACAGAATTTAGACTTGAAATTATAAGAACTTAAATAAAATATTTACCTGAGTTGATAAAGAGGATTCTGATGCCTGGTTTAAGCACTGGACCTAATAATGTTCTTATTTTATACAAGCAATTCTGTAGACTCTCTACTCTTAAAATTTAGCAGAAAATGAACATTTCAAAATATTTAGAATTTCTTCTTAAAATTATAGGAACTTAAATAAAATGTTTCCCTGAGTTGATAGAAGCTTATTCTAATGCCTGGTTTAAGCACAGGTCCTTATAATGTTATGGTGCTATGTGAAATACTCTGTAGGGCTTGTACATTTAAAATTTAGCTAAAAATAAAAATTTTAAAAATGTCAAAATTTCTATATTTATTCTGGGCATAAGTGTGTGTGCTTCTGTGTGTGTGTGTCTGTATATTACTCTGGGTATGACTCTGGGTATGACTCTAATTATGACTCTGGGTCTGACCCTGGGTATATCTTTATGTGACTCCAGGTTTACCTGTGCTTGACTCTGCGTTTGACTATGTGTGATTCTGGGCATGTCTGGACATGTCTGGGCATGTCTTGGCATGTCTGGACATGTCTGGGCATGTCTAGACATGTCTGGACATGTCTGGGCATGTCTGGGCATCTCTAGACATGTCTGGTCATGTTTGGGAATGACTGGAAAACTGATATCTCTAGTTCTGGTCATAGTAGAGACAAACTGCCAGTGTCCACCGAAAGGGGAGAGTCCCAGCTATTTAAGTTTACCCTCAGAAATACTGTAAGTCAGGCAGTTCCTGAGATACCTAGGTGGGATAACAGTTTTGGACCAGGATCACTGCATTGAAGTCAGATATCTACGATTCCCTAGAGCCAATTTTTTATAATCTAGTACTCTTAGAAAAAGGGGACCCTCAGGTGTTTGCCTAAGACCCATATACCCCTGGTGCCCTTAGGCAAATGCCCATTGAGACCATACAAAAATAAGGCCCTGATTTGGGCACATCTTGGCATGACTTTAGTTATGACCAGGAACATGTCTGTACAAGACTCTGGGTACATCTGGGCATGACTCTAAATGTGACTTTGTTTGACTCTAGATGTGAGAATATAATCTTTAAATGTAGCTGAAAATGAAAATTTCTAAATATTAAGAATTTCTTCTTGAAATGATAGGAATTTTAATAAAATGTTCCCCTGAGTTGATAGAAGCTGGTTCTGATGCCTGGTTTAAGCACATGACCTAATAATGTTATAGAGTTATATTAAAAATTCTTAAGGTCCTGAACCCTTAAAATTTGGCTGTAAATTAAAATTTCAACATTTTCCAAATTTTAATTTAAAATTATAGGAACTTTAATAAAATGTTCCCCATAGTTCATAGAAGCTGATTCTGATGCCTGGTTTAAGCACTGGACCTAATAATGTGATGATGTTACATTAGCAATTCTGGTGACCCTCTACTATTAAACTCTGATAAAAATGAAAATTTCTAAATATACAGAATTTAGACTTAAAATTATAAGAACTTAAATAAAATGTTTACTTGAGTTGATAAAGAGGATTGTGATGCCTGGTTTAAGCACTGGACCTAATAATGTTCTTATTTTATATTAGCAATTCTGTAGACTCTCTACTCTTAAAATTTAGCAGAAAATGAACATTTCAAAATATTTAGAATATCTTCTTAAAATTATAGGAACTTAAATAAAATGTTTCCCTGAGTTGATAGAAGCTTATTCTAATGCCTGGTTTAAGCACAGGTCCTTATAATGTTATGGTGCTATGTGAAATACTCTGTAGGGCTTGTACATTTAAAATTTAGCTAAAAATGAAAATTTAAAAAATGTCAAAATTTCTATATTTATTCTGGGCATAAGTGTGTGTGCTTCTGTGTGTGTGTGTGTCTGTATATTATTCTGGGTATGACTCTAATTATGACTCTGGGTCTGACCCTGGGTATATCTTTATGTGACTCCAGGTTTACCTGTGCTTGACTCTGCGTTTGACTATGTGTGATTCTGGGCATGTCTGGACATGTCTGGGCATGTCTTGGCATGTCTGGACATGTCTGGGCATGTCTTGGCATGTCTGGACATGTCTAGGCATCTCTAGACATGTCTGGTCATGTCTGGGAATGACTGGAAAACTGATATCTCTAGTTCTGGTCATAGTAGAGACAAACTGCCAGTGTCCACCGAAAGGGGAGAGTCCCAGCTATTTAAGTTTACCCTCAGAAATACTGTAAGTCAGGCAGTTCCTGAGATACCTAGGTGGGATAACAGGTTTGGACCAGGACCACTGCATTGAAGTCAGATATCTCCGATTCCCTAGAGCCAATTTTTAATAATCTAGTACTCTTAGAAAAAGGGGACCCTCAGGTGTTTGCCTAAGACCCATATACCCCTGGTGCCCTTAGGCAAATGCCCATTGAGACCATACAAAAATAAGGCCCTGATTTGGGCACATCTTGGCATGACTTTAGTTATGACCAGGAACATGTCTGTACAAGACTCTGGGTACATCTGGGCATGACTCTAAATGTGACTTTGTTTGACTCTAGATGTGAGAATATAATCTTTAAATGTAGCTGAAAATGAAAATTTCTAAATATTAAGAATTTCTTCTTGAAATGATAGGAATTTTAATAAAATGTTCCCCTGAGTTGATAGAAGCTGGTTCTGATGCCTGGTTTAAGCACATGACCTAATAATGTTATAGAGTTATATTAAAAATTCTTAAGGTCCTGAACCCTTAAAATTTGGCTGTAAATTAAAATTTCAACATTTTCCAAATTTCGATTTAAAATTATAGGAACTTTAATAAAATGTTCCCCATAGTTGATAGAAGCTGATTCTGATGCCTGGTTTAAGCACTGGACCTAATAATGTGACGATGTTACATTAGCAATTCTGGTGACCCTCTACTCTTAAACTCTGGTAAAAATGAAAATTTCTAAATATACAGAATTTAGACTTGAAATTATAAGAACTTAAATAAAATATTTACCTGAGTTGATAAAGAGGATTCTGATGCCTGGTTTAAGCACTGGACCTAATAATGTTCTTATTTTATACAAGCAATTCTGTAGACTCTCTACTCTTAAAATTTAGCAGAAAATGAACATTTCAAAATATTTAGAATTTCTTCTTAAAATTATAGGAACTTAAATAAAATGTTTCCCTGAGTTGATAGAAGCTTATTCTAATGCCTGGTTTAAGCACAGGTCCTTATAATGTTATGGTGCTATGTGAAATACTCTGTAGGGCTTGTACATTTAAAATTTAGCTAAAAATAAAAATTTTAAAAATGTCAAAATTTCTATATTTATTCTGGGCATAAGTGTGTGTGCTTCTGTGTGTGTGTGTCTGTATATTACTCTGGGTATGACTCTGGGTATGACTCTAATTATGACTCTGGGTCTGACCCTGGGTATATCTTTATGTGACTCCAGGTTTACCTGTGCTTGACTCTGCGTTTGACTATGTGTGATTCTGGGCATGTCTGGACATGTCTGGGCATGTCTTGGCATGTCTGGACATGTCTGGGCATGTCTAGACATGTCTGGACATGTCTGGGCATGTCTGGGCATCTCTAGACATGTCTGGTCATGTTTGGGAATGACTGGAAAACTGATATCTCTAGTTCTGGTCATAGTAGAGACAAACTGCCAGTGTCCACCGAAAGGGGAGAGTCCCAGCTATTTAAGTTTACCCTCAGAAATACTGTAAGTCAGGCAGTTCCTGAGATATCTAGGTGGGATAACAGGTTTGGACCAGGACCACTGCATTGAAGTCAGATATCTCCGATTCCCTAGAGCCAATTTTTAATAATCTAGTACTCTTAGAAAAAGGGGACCCTCAGGTGTTTGCCTAAGACCCATATACCCCTGGTGCCCTTAGGCAAATGCCCATTGAGACCATACAAAAATAAGGCCCTGATTTGGGCACATCTTGGCATGACTTTAGTTATGACCAGGAACATGTCTGTACAAGACTCTGGGTACATCTGGGCATGACTCTAAATGTGACTTTGTTTGACTCTAGATGTGAGAATATAATCTTTAAATGTAGCTGAAAATGAAAATTTCTAAATATTAAGAATTTCTTCTTGAAATGATAGGAATTTTAATAAAATGTTCCCCTGAGTTGATAGAAGCTGGTTCTGATGCCTGGTTTAAGCACATGACCTAATAATGTTATAGAGTTATATTAAAAATTCTTAAGGTCCTGAACCCTTAAAATTTGGCTGTAAATTAAAATTTCAACATTTTCCAAATTTTAATTTAAAATTATAGGAACTTTAATAAAATGTTCCCCATAGTTCATAGAAGCTGATTCTGATGCCTGGTTTAAGCACTGGACCTAATAATGTGATGATGTTACATTAGCAATTCTGGTGACCCTCTACTATTAAACTCTGATAAAAATGAAAATTTCTAAATATACAGAATTTAGACTTAAAATTATAAGAACTTAAATAAAATGTTTACTTGAGTTGATAAAGAGGATTGTGATGCCTGGTTTAAGCACTGGACCTAATAATGTTCTTATTTTATATTAGCAATTCTGTAGACTCTCTACTCTTAAAATTTAGCAGAAAATGAACATTTCAAAATATTTAGAATTTCTTCTTAAAATTATAGGAACTTAAATAAAATGTTTCCCTGAGTTGATAGAAGCTTATTCTAATGCCTGGTTTAAGCACAGGTCCTTATAATGTTATGGTGCTATGTGAAATACTCTGTAGGGCTTGTACATTTAAAATTTAGCTAAAAATGAAAATTTAAAAAATGTCAAAATTTCTATATTTATTCTGGGCATAAGTGTGTGTGCTTCTGTGTGTGTGTGTCTGTATATTATTCTGGGTATGACTCTAATTATGACTCTGGGTCTGACCCTGGGTATATCTTTATGTGACTCCAGGTTTACCTGTGCTTGACTCTGCGTTTGACTATGTGTGATTCTGGGCATGTCTGGACATGTCTGGGCATGTCTTGGCATGTCTGGACATGTCTGGGCATGTCTTGGCATCTCTAGACATGTCTGGTCATGTCTGGGAATGACTGGAAAACTGATATCTCTAGTTCTGGTCATAGTAGAGACAAACTGCCAGTGTCCACCGAAAGGGGAGAGTCCCAGCTATTTAAGTTTACCCTCAGAAATACTGTAAGTCAGGCAGTTCCTGAGATACCTAGGTGGGATAACAGGTTTGGACCAGGACCACTGCATTGAAGTCAGATATCTCCGATTCCCTAGAGCCAATTTTTAATAATCTAGTACTCTTAGAAAAAGGGGACCCTCAGGTGTTTGCCTAAGACCCATATACCCCTGGTGCCCTTAGGCAAATGCCCATTGAGACCATACAAAAATAAGGCCCTGATTTGGGCACATCTTGGCATGACTTTAGTTATGACCAGGAACATGTCTGTACAAGACTCTGGGTACATCTGGGCATGACTCTAAATGTGACTTTGTTTGACTCTAGATGTGAGAATATAAAATTTAAATGTAGCTGAAAATGAAAATTTCTAAATATTAAGAATTTCTTCTTGAAATTATAGTAATTTTAATAAAATGTTCCCCTGAGTTGATAGAAGCTGGTTCTGATGCCTGGTTTAAGCACATGACCTAATAATGTTATAGAGTTATATTAAAAATTCTTAAGGTCCTGAACCCTTAAAATTTGGCTGTAAATTAAAATTTCAAAATTTTCCAAATTTCGATTTAAAATTATAGGAACTTTAATAAAATGTTCCCCATAGTTGATAGAAGCTAATTCTGATGCCTGGTTTAAGCACTGGACCTAATAATGTGACGATGTTACATTAGCAATTCTGGTGACCCTCTACTCTTAAACTCTGGTAAAAATGAAAATTTCTAAATATACAGAATTTAGACTTAAAATTATAAGAACTAAAATAAAATATTTACTTGAGTTGATAAAGAGGATTCTGATGCCTGGTTTAAGCACTGGACCTAATAATGTTCTTATTTTATACAAGCAATTCTGTAGACTCTCTACTCTTAAAATTTAGCAGAAAATGAACATTTCAAAATATTTAGAATTTCTTCTTAAAATTATAGGAACTTAAATAAAATGTTTCCCTGAGTTGATAGAAGCTTATTCTAATGCCTGGTTTAAGCACAGGTCCTTATAATGTTATGGTGCTATGTGAAATACTCTGTAGGGCTTGTACATTTAAAATTTAGCTAAAAATGAAAATTTAAAAAATGTCAAAATTTCTATATTTATTCTGGGCATAAGTGTGTGTGCTTCTGTGTGTGTGTGTCTGTATATTATTCTGGGTATGACTCTAATTATGACTCTGGGTCTGACCCTGGGTATATCTTTATGTGACTCCAGGTTTACCTGTGCTTGACTCTGCGTTTGACTATGTGTGATTCTGGGCATGTCTGGACATGTCTGGGCATGTCTTGGCATGTCTGGACATGTCTGGGCATGTCTTGGCATGTCTGGACATGTCTAGGCATCTCTAGACATGTCTGGTCATGTCTGGGAATGACTGGAAAACTGATATCTCTAGTTCTGGTCATAGTAGAGACAAACTGCCAGTGTCCACCGAAAGGGGAGAGTCCCAGCTATTTAAGTTTACCCTCAGAAATACTGTAAGTCAGGCAGTTCCTGAGATACCTAGGTGGGATAACAGGTTTGGACCAGGACCACTGCATTGAAGTCAGATATCTCCGATTCCCTAGAGCCAATTTTTAATAATCTAGTACTCTTAGAAAAAGGGGACCCTCAGGTGTTTGCCTAAGACCCATATACCCCTGGTGCCCTTAGGCAAATGCCCATTGAGACCATACAAAAATAAGGCCCTGATTTGGGCACATCTTGGCATGACTTTAGTTATGACCAGGAACATGTCTGTACAAGACTCTGGGTACATCTGGGCATGACTCTAAATGTGACTTTGTTTGACTCTAGATGTGAGAATATAATCTTTAAATGTAGCTGAAAATGAAAATTTCTAAATATTAAGAATTTCTTCTTGAAATGATAGGAATTTTAATAAAATGTTCCCCTGAGTTGATAGAAGCTGGTTCTGATGCCTGGTTTAAGCACATGACCTAATAATGTTATAGAGTTATATTAAAAATTCTTAAGGTCCTGAACCCTTAAAATTTGGCTGTAAATTAAAATTTCAACATTTTCCAAATTTTAATTTAAAATTATAGGAACTTTAATAAAATGTTCCCCATAGTTCATAGAAGCTGATTCTGATGCCTGGTTTAAGCACTGGACCTAATAATGTGATGATGTTACATTAGCAATTCTGGTGACCCTCTACTATTAAACTCTGATAAAAATGAAAATTTCTAAATATACAGAATTTAGACTTAAAATTATAAGAACTTAAATAAAATGTTTACTTGAGTTGATAAAGAGGATTGTGATGCCTGGTTTAAGCACTGGACCTAATAATGTTCTTATTTTATATTAGCAATTCTGTAGACTCTCTACTCTTAAAATTTAGCAGAAAATGAACATTTCAAAATATTTAGAATTTCTTCTTAAAATTATAGGAACTTAAATAAAATGTTTCCCTGAGTTGATAGAAGCTTATTCTAATGCCTGGTTTAAGCACAGGTCCTTATAATGTTATGGTGCTATGTGAAATACTCTGTAGGGCTTGTACATTTAAAATTTAGCTAAAAATGAAAATTTAAAAATGTCAAAATTTCTATATTTATTCTGGGCATAAGTGTGTGTGCTTCTGTGTGTGTGTGTCTGTATATTACTCTGGGTATGACTCTAATTATGACTCTGGGTCTGACCCTGGGTATATCTTTATGTGACTCCAGGTTTACCTGTGCTTGACTCTGCGTTTGACTATGTGTGATTCTGGGCATGTCTGGACATGTCTGGGCATGTCTTGGCATGTCTGGACATGTCTGGGCATGTCTTGGCATGTCTGGACATGTCTAGGCATCTCTAGACATGTCTGGTCATGTCTGGGAATGACTGGAAAACTGATATCTCTAGTTCTGGTCATAGTAGAGACAAACTGCCAGTGTCCACCGAAAGGGGAGAGTCCCAGCTATTTAAGTTTACCCTCAGAAATACTGTAAGTCAGGCAGTTCCTGAGATACCTAGGTGGGATAACAGGTTTGGACCAGGACCACTGCATTGAAGTCAGATATCTCCGATTCCCTAGAGCCAATTTTTAATAATCTAGTACTCTTAGAAAAAGGGGACCCTCAGGTGTTTGCCTAAGACCCATATACCCCTGGTGCCCTTAGGCAAATGCCCATTGAGACCATACAAAAATAAGGCCCTGATTTGGGCACATCTTGGCATGACTTTAGTTATGACCAGGAACATGTCTGTACAAGACTCTGGGTACATCTGGGCATGACTCTAAATGTGACTTTGTTTGACTCTAGATGTGAGAATATAATCTTTAAATGTAGCTGAAAATGAAAATTTCTAAATATTAAGAATTTCTTCTTGAAATGATAGGAATTTTAATAAAATGTTCCCCTGAGTTGATAGAAGCTGGTTCTGATGCCTGGTTTAAGCACATGACCTAATAATGTTATAGAGTTATATTAAAAATTCTTAAGGTCCTGAACCCTTAAAATTTGGCTGTAAATTAAAATTTCAACATTTTCCAAATTTTAATTTAAAATTATAGGAACTTTAATAAAATGTTCCCCATAGTTCATAGAAGCTGATTCTGATGCCTGGTTTAAGCACTGGACCTAATAATGTGATGATGTTACATTAGCAATTCTGGTGACCCTCTACTATTAAACTCTGATAAAAATGAAAATTTCTAAATATACAGAATTTAGACTTAAAATTATAAGAACTTAAATAAAATGTTTACTTGAGTTGATAAAGAGGATTGTGATGCCTGGTTTAAGCACTGGACCTAATAATGTTCTTATTTTATATTAGCAATTCTGTAGACTCTCTACTCTTAAAATTTAGCAGAAAATGAACATTTCAAAATATTTAGAATTTCTTCTTAAAATTATAGGAACTTAAATAAAATGTTTCCCTGAGTTGATAGAAGCTTATTCTAATGCCTGGTTTAAGCACAGGTCCTTATAATGTTATGGTGCTATGTGAAATACTCTGTAGGGCTTGTACATTTAAAATTTAGCTAAAAATGAAAATTTAAAAATGTCAAAATTTCTATATTTATTCTGGGCATAAGTGTGTGTGCTTCTGTGTGTGTGTGTCTGTATATTACTCTGGGTATGACTCTAATTATGACTCTGGGTCTGACCCTGGGTATATCTTTATGTGACTCCAGGTTTACCTGTGCTTGACTCTGCGTTTGACTATGTGTGATTCTGGGCATGTCTGGACATGTCTGGGCATGTCTTGGCATGTCTGGACATGTCTGGGCATGTCTTGGCATGTCTGGACATGTCTAGGCATCTCTAGACATGTCTGGTCATGTCTGGGAATGACTGGAAAACTGATATCTCTAGTTCTGGTCATAGTAGAGACAAACTGCCAGTGTCCACCGAAAGGGGAGAGTCCCAGCTATTTAAGTTTACCCTCAGAAATACTGTAAGTCAGGCAGTTCCTGAGATACCTAGGTGGGATAACAGGTTTGGACCAGGACCACTGCATTGAAGTCAGATATCTCCGATTCCCTAGAGCCAATTTTTAATAATCTAGTACTCTTAGAAAAAGGGGACCCTCAGGTGTTTGCCTAAGACCCATATACCCCTGGTGCCCTTAGGCAAATGCCCATTGAGACCATACAAAAATAAGGCCCTGATTTGGGCACATCTTGGCATGACTTTAGTTATGACCAGGAACATGTCTGTACAAGACTCTGGGTACATCTGGGCATGACTCTAAATGTGACTTTGTTTGACTCTAGATGTGAGAATATAAAATTTAAATGTAGCTGAAAATGAAAATTTCTAAATATTAAGAATTTCTTCTTGAAATTATAGTAATTTTAATAAAATGTTCCCCTGAGTTGATAGAAGCTGGTTCTGATGCCTGGTTTAAGCACATGACCTAATAATGTTATAGAGTTATATTAAAAATTCTTAAGGTCCTGAACCCTTAAAATTTGGCTGTAAATTAAAATTTCAAAATTTTCCAAATTTCGATTTAAAATTATAGGAACTTTAATAAAATGTTCCCCATAGTTGATAGAAGCTAATTCTGATGCCTGGTTTAAGCACTGGACCTAATAATGTGACGATGTTACATTAGCAATTCTGGTGACCCTCTACTCTTAAACTCTGGTAAAAATGAAAATTTCTAAATATACAGAATTTAGACTTAAAATTACAAGAACTAAAATAAAATATTTACTTGAGTTGATAAAGAGGATTCTGATGCCTGGTTTAAGCACTGGACCTAATAATGTTCTTATTTTATACAAGCAATTCTGTAGACTCTCTACTCTTAAAATTTAGCAGAAAATGAACATTTCAAAATATTTAGAATTTCTTCTTAAAATTATAGGAACTTAAATAAAATGTTTCCCTGAGTTGATAGAAGCTTATTCTAATGCCTGGTTTAAGCACAGGTCCTTATAATGTTATGGTGCTATGTGAAATACTCTGTAGGGCTTGTACATTTAAAATTTAGCTAAAAATAAAATTTTTAAAAATGTCAAAATTTCTATATTTATTCTGGGCATAAGTGTGTGTGCTTCTGTGTGTGTGTCTGTATATTACTCTGGGTATGACTCTGGGTATGACTCTAATTATGACTCTGGGTCTGACCCTGGGTATATCTTTATGTGACTCCAGGTTTACCTGTGCTTGACTCTGCATTTGACTATGTGTGATTCTGGGCATGTCTGGACATGTCTGGGCATGTCTTGGCATGTCTGGACATGTCTGGGCATGTCTAGACATGTCTGGACATGTCTGGGCATGTATTGGCATGTCTGGACATGTCTGGGCATCTCTAGACATGTCTGGGCATCTCTAGACATATCTGGTCATGTCTGGGAATAACTGGAAAACTGATTTCTCTAGTTCTGGTCATAGTAGAGACAAACTGCCAGTGTCCACCGAAAGGGGAGAGTCCCAGCTATTTAAGTTTACCCTCAGAAATACTGTAAGTCAGGCAGTTCCTGAGATACCTAGGTGGGATAACAGGTTTGGACCAGGACCACTGCATTGAAGTCAGATATCTCCGATTCCCTAGAGCCAATTTTTAATAATCTAGTACTCTTAGAAAAAGGGGACCCTCAGGTGTTTGCCTAAGACCCATATACCCCTGGTGCCCTTAGGCAAATGCCCATTAAGACCATACAAAAATAAGGCCCTGATTTGGGCACATCTTGGCATGACTTTAGTTATGACCAGGAACATGTCTGTACAAGACTCTGGGTACATCTGGGCATGACTCTAAATGTGACTTTGTTTGACTCTAGATGTGAGAATATAATCTTTAAATGTAGCTGAAAATGAAAATTTCTAAATATTAAGAATTTCTTCTTGAAATGATAGGAATTTTAATAAAATGTTCCCTTGAGTTGATAGAAGCTGGTTCTGATGCCTGGTTTAAGCACATGACCTAATAATGTTATAGAGTTATATTAAAAATTCTTAAGGTCCTGAACCCTTAAAATTTGGCTGTAAATTAAAATTTCAACATTTTCCAAATTTCAATTTAAAATTATAGGAACTTTAATAAAATGTTCCCCATAGTTGATAGAAGCTGATTCTGATGCCTGGTTTAAGCACTGGACCTAATAATGTGACGATGTTACATTAGCAATTCTGGTGACCCTCTACTCTTAAACTCTGGTAAAAATGAAAATTTCTAAATATACAGAATTTAGACTTAAAATTATAAGAACTTAAATAAAATATTTACCTGAGTTGATAAAGAGGATTCTGATGCCTGGTTTAAGCACTGGACCTAATAATGTTCTTATTTTATACAAGCAATTCTGTAGACTCTCTACTCTTAAAATTTAGCAGAAAATGAACATTTCAAAATATTTAGAATTTCTTCTTAAAATTATAGGAACTTAAATAAAATGTTTCCCTGAGTTGATAGAAGCTTATTCTAATGCCTGGTTTAAGCACAGGTCCTTATAATGTTATGGTGCTATGTGAAATACTCTGTAGGGCTTGTACATTTAAAATTTAGCTAAAAATAAAAATTTTAAAAATGTCAAAATTTCTATATTTATTCTGGGCATAAGTGTGTGTGCTTCTGTGTGTGTGTGTCTGTATATTACTCTGGGTATGACTCTGGGTATGACTCTAATTATGACTCTGGGTCTGACCCTGGGTATATCTTTATGTGACTCCAGGTTTACCTGTGCTTGACTCTGCGTTTGACTATGTGTGATTCTGGGCATGTCTGGACATGTCTGGGCATGTCTTGGCATGTCTGGACATGTCTGGGCATGTCTAGACATGTCTGGACATGTCTGGGCATGTCTGGGCATCTCTAGACATGTCTGGTCATGTTTGGGAATGACTGGAAAACTGATATCTCTAGTTCTGGTCATAGTAGAGACAAACTGCCAGTGTCCACCGAAAGGGGAGAGTCCCAGCTATTTAAGTTTACCCTCAGAAATACTGTAAGTCAGGCAGTTCCTGAGATACCTAGGTGGGATAACAGTTTTGGACCAGGATCACTGCATTGAAGTCAGATATCTACGATTCCCTAGAGCCAATTTTTTATAATCTAGTACTCTTAGAAAAAGGGGACCCTCAGGTGTTTGCCTAAGACCCATATACCCCTGGTGCCCTTAGGCAAATGCCCATTGAGACCATACAAAAATAAGGCCCTGATTTGGGCACATCTTGGCATGACTTTAGTTATGACCAGGAACATGTCTGTACAAGACTCTGGGTACATCTGGGCATGACTCTAAATGTGACTTTGTTTGACTCTAGATGTGAGAATATAATCTTTAAATGTAGCTGAAAATGAAAATTTCTAAATATTAAGAATTTCTTCTTGAAATGATAGGAATTTTAATAAAATGTTCCCCTGAGTTGATAGAAGCTGGTTCTGATGCCTGGTTTAAGCACATGACCTAATAATGTTATAGAGTTATATTAAAAATTCTTAAGGTCCTGAACCCTTAAAATTTGGCTGTAAATTAAAATTTCAACATTTTCCAAATTTTAATTTAAAATTATAGGAACTTTAATAAAATGTTCCCCATAGTTCATAGAAGCTGATTCTGATGCCTGGTTTAAGCACTGGACCTAATAATGTGATGATGTTACATTAGCAATTCTGGTGACCCTCTACTATTAAACTCTGATAAAAATGAAAATTTCTAAATATACAGAATTTAGACTTAAAATTATAAGAACTTAAATAAAATGTTTACTTGAGTTGATAAAGAGGATTGTGATGCCTGGTTTAAGCACTGGACCTAATAATGTTCTTATTTTATATTAGCAATTCTGTAGACTCTCTACTCTTAAAATTTAGCAGAAAATGAACATTTCAAAATATTTAGAATTTCTTCTTAAAATTATAGGAACTTAAATAAAATGTTTCCCTGAGTTGATAGAAGCTTATTCTAATGCCTGGTTTAAGCACAGGTCCTTATAATGTTATGGTGCTATGTGAAATACTCTGTAGGGCTTGTACATTTAAAATTTAGCTAAAAATGAAAATTTAAAAAATGTCAAAATTTCTATATTTATTCTGGGCATAAGTGTGTGTGCTTCTGTGTGTGTGTGTCTGTATATTATTCTGGGTATGACTCTAATTATGACTCTGGGTCTGACCCTGGGTATATCTTTATGTGACTCCAGGTTTACCTGTGCTTGACTCTGCGTTTGACTATGTGTGATTCTGGGCATGTCTGGACATGTCTGGGCATGTCTTGGCATGTCTGGACATGTCTGGGCATGTCTTGGCATGTCTGGACATGTCTAGGCATCTCTAGACATGTCTGGTCATGTCTGGGAATGACTGGAAAACTGATATCTCTAGTTCTGGTCATAGTAGAGACAAACTGCCAGTGTCCACCGAAAGGGGAGAGTCCCAGCTATTTAAGTTTACCCTCAGAAATACTGTAAGTCAGGCAGTTCCTGAGATACCTAGGTGGGATAACAGGTTTGGACCAGGACCACTGCATTGAAGTCAGATATCTCCGATTCCCTAGAGCCAATTTTTAATAATCTAGTACTCTTAGAAAAAGGGGACCCTCAGGTGTTTGCCTAAGACCCATATACCCCTGGTGCCCTTAGGCAAATGCCCATTGAGACCATACAAAAATAAGGCCCTGATTTGGGCACATCTTGGCATGACTTTAGTTATGACCAGGAACATGTCTGTACAAGACTCTGGGTACATCTGGGCATGACTCTAAATGTGACTTTGTTTGACTCTAGATGTGAGAATATAATCTTTAAATGTAGCTGAAAATGAAAATTTCTAAATATTAAGAATTTCTTCTTGAAATGATAGGAATTTTAATAAAATGTTCCCCTGAGTTGATAGAAGCTGGTTCTGATGCCTGGTTTAAGCACATGACCTAATAATGTTATAGAGTTATATTAAAAATTCTTAAGGTCCTGAACCCTTAAAATTTGGCTGTAAATTAAAATTTCAACATTTTCCAAATTTTAATTTAAAATTATAGGAACTTTAATAAAATGTTCCCCATAGTTCATAGAAGCTGATTCTGATGCCTGGTTTAAGCACTGGACCTAATAATGTGATGATGTTACATTAGCAATTCTGGTGACCCTCTACTATTAAACTCTGATAAAAATGAAAATTTCTAAATATACAGAATTTAGACTTAAAATTATAAGAACTTAAATAAAATGTTTACTTGAGTTGATAAAGAGGATTGTGATGCCTGGTTTAAGCACTGGACCTAATAATGTTCTTATTTTATATTAGCAATTCTGTAGACTCTCTACTCTTAAAATTTAGCAGAAAATGAACATTTCAAAATATTTAGAATTTCTTCTTAAAATTATAGGAACTTAAATAAAATGTTTCCCTGAGTTGATAGAAGCTTATTCTAATGCCTGGTTTAAGCACAGGTCCTTATAATGTTATGGTGCTATGTGAAATACTCTGTAGGGCTTGTACATTTAAAATTTAGCTAAAAATGAAAATTTAAAAATGTCAAAATTTCTATATTTATTCTGGGCATAAGTGTGTGTGCTTCTGTGTGTGTGTGTCTGTATATTACTCTGGGTATGACTCTAATTATGACTCTGGGTCTGACCCTGGGTATATCTTTATGTGACTCCAGGTTTACCTGTGCTTGACTCTGCGTTTGACTATGTGTGATTCTGGGCATGTCTGGACATGTCTGGGCATGTCTTGGCATGTCTGGACATGTCTGGGCATGTCTTGGCATCTCTAGACATGTCTGGTCATGTCTGGGAATGACTGGAAAACTGATATCTCTAGTTCTGGTCATAGTAGAGACAAACTGCCAGTGTCCACCGAAAGGGGAGAGTCCCAGCTATTTAAGTTTACCCTCAGAAATACTGTAAGTCAGGCAGTTCCTGAGATACCTAGGTGGGATAACAGGTTTGGACCAGGACCACTGCATTGAAGTCAGATATCTCCGATTCCCTAGAGCCAATTTTTAATAATCTAGTACTCTTAGAAAAAGGGGACCCTCAGGTGTTTGCCTAAGACCCATATACCCCTGGTGCCCTTAGGCAAATGCCCATTGAGACCATACAAAAATAAGGCCCTGATTTGGGCACATCTTGGCATGACTTTAGTTATGACCAGGAACATGTCTGTACAAGACTCTGGGTACATCTGGGCATGACTCTAAATGTGACTTTGTTTGACTCTAGATGTGAGAATATAAAATTTAAATGTAGCTGAAAATGAAAATTTCTAAATATTAAGAATTTCTTCTTGAAATTATAGTAATTTTAATAAAATGTTCCCCTGAGTTGATAGAAGCTGGTTCTGATGCCTGGTTTAAGCACATGACCTAATAATGTTATAGAGTTATATTAAAAATTCTTAAGGTCCTGAACCCTTAAAATTTGGCTGTAAATTAAAATTTCAAAATTTTCCAAATTTCGATTTAAAATTATAGGAACTTTAATAAAATGTTCCCCATAGTTGATAGAAGCTAATTCTGATGCCTGGTTTAAGCACTGGACCTAATAATGTGACGATGTTACATTAGCAATTCTGGTGACCCTCTACTCTTAAACTCTGGTAAAAATGAAAATTTCTAAATATACAGAATTTAGACTTAAAATTATAAGAACTAAAATAAAATATTTACTTGAGTTGATAAAGAGGATTCTGATGCCTGGTTTAAGCACTGGACCTAATAATGTTCTTATTTTATACAAGCAATTCTGTAGACTCTCTACTCTTAAAATTTAGCAGAAAATGAACATTTCAAAATATTTAGAATTTCTTCTTAAAATTATAGGAACTTAAATAAAATGTTTCCCTGAGTTGATAGAAGCTTATTCTAATGCCTGGTTTAAGCACAGGTCCTTATAATGTTATGGTGCTATGTGAAATACTCTGTAGGGCTTGTACATTTAAAATTTAGCTAAAAATGAAAATTTAAAAATGTCAAAATTTCTATATTTATTCTGGGCATAAGTGTGTGTGCTTCTGTGTGTGTGTGTCTGTATATTATTCTGGGTATGACTCTAATTATGACTCTGGGTCTGACCCTGGGTATATCTTTATGTGACTCCAGGTTTACCTGTGCTTGACTCTGCGTTTGACTATGTGTGATTCTGGGCATGTCTGGACATGTCTGGGCATGTCTTGGCATGTCTGGACATGTCTGGGCATGTCTTGGCATGTCTGGACATGTCTAGGCATCTCTAGACATGTCTGGTCATGTCTGGGAATGACTGGAAAACTGATATCTCTAGTTCTGGTCATAGTAGAGACAAACTGCCAGTGTCCACCGAAAGGGGAGAGTCCCAGCTATTTAAGTTTACCCTCAGAAATACTGTAAGTCAGGCAGTTCCTGAGATACCTAGGTGGGATAACAGGTTTGGACCAGGACCACTGCATTGAAGTCAGATATCTCCGATTCCCTAGAGCCAATTTTTAATAATCTAGTACTCTTAGAAAAAGGGGACCCTCAGGTGTTTGCCTAAGACCCATATACCCCTGGTGCCCTTAGGCAAATGCCCATTGAGACCATACAAAAATAAGGCCCTGATTTGGGCACATCTTGGCATGACTTTAGTTATGACCAGGAACATGTCTGTACAAGACTCTGGGTACATCTGGGCATGACTCTAAATGTGACTTTGTTTGACTCTAGATGTGAGAATATAATCTTTAAATGTAGCTGAAAATGAAAATTTCTAAATATTAAGAATTTCTTCTTGAAATGATAGGAATTTTAATAAAATGTTCCCCTGAGTTGATAGAAGCTGGTTCTGATGCCTGGTTTAAGCACATGACCTAATAATGTTATAGAGTTATATTAAAAATTCTTAAGGTCCTGAACCCTTAAAATTTGGCTGTAAATTAAAATTTCAACATTTTCCAAATTTTAATTTAAAATTATAGGAACTTTAATAAAATGTTCCCCATAGTTCATAGAAGCTGATTCTGATGCCTGGTTTAAGCACTGGACCTAATAATGTGATGATGTTACATTAGCAATTCTGGTGACCCTCTACTATTAAACTCTGATAAAAATGAAAATTTCTAAATATACAGAATTTAGACTTAAAATTATAAGAACTTAAATAAAATGTTTACTTGAGTTGATAAAGAGGATTGTGATGCCTGGTTTAAGCACTGGACCTAATAATGTTCTTATTTTATATTAGCAATTCTGTAGACTCTCTACTCTTAAAATTTAGCAGAAAATGAACATTTCAAAATATTTAGAATTTCTTCTTAAAATTATAGGAACTTAAATAAAATGTTTCCCTGAGTTGATAGAAGCTTATTCTAATGCCTGGTTTAAGCACAGGTCCTTATAATGTTATGGTGCTATGTGAAATACTCTGTAGGGCTTGTACATTTAAAATTTAGCTAAAAATGAAAATTTAAAAATGTCAAAATTTCTATATTTATTCTGGGCATAAGTGTGTGTGCTTCTGTGTGTGTGTGTCTGTATATTACTCTGGGTATGACTCTAATTATGACTCTGGGTCTGACCCTGGGTATATCTTTATGTGACTCCAGGTTTACCTGTGCTTGACTCTGCGTTTGACTATGTGTGATTCTGGGCATGTCTGGACATGTCTGGGCATGTCTTGGCATGTCTGGACATGTCTGGGCATGTCTTGGCATGTCTGGACATGTCTAGGCATCTCTAGACATGTCTGGTCATGTCTGGGAATGACTGGAAAACTGATATCTCTAGTTCTGGTCATAGTAGAGACAAACTGCCAGTGTCCACCGAAAGGGGAGAGTCCCAGCTATTTAAGTTTACCCTCAGAAATACTGTAAGTCAGGCAGTTCCTGAGATACCTAGGTGGGATAACAGGTTTGGACCAGGACCACTGCATTGAAGTCAGATATCTCCGATTCCCTAGAGCCAATTTTTAATAATCTAGTACTCTTAGAAAAAGGGGACCCTCAGGTGTTTGCCTAAGACCCATATACCCCTGGTGCCCTTAGGCAAATGCCCATTGAGACCATACAAAAATAAGGCCCTGATTTGGGCACATCTTGGCATGACTTTAGTTATGACCAGGAACATGTCTGTACAAGACTCTGGGTACATCTGGGCATGACTCTAAATGTGACTTTGTTTGACTCTAGATGTGAGAATATAAAATTTAAATGTAGCTGAAAATGAAAATTTCTAAATATTAAGAATTTCTTCTTGAAATTATAGTAATTTTAATAAAATGTTCCCCTGAGTTGATAGAAGCTGGTTCTGATGCCTGGTTTAAGCACATGACCTAATAATGTTATAGAGTTATATTAAAAATTCTTAAGGTCCTGAACCCTTAAAATTTGGCTGTAAATTAAAATTTCAAAATTTTCCAAATTTCGATTTAAAATTATAGGAACTTTAATAAAATGTTCCCCATAGTTGATAGAAGCTAATTCTGATGCCTGGTTTAAGCACTGGACCTAATAATGTGACGATGTTACATTAGCAATTCTGGTGACCCTCTACTCTTAAACTCTGCTAAAAATGAAAATTTCTAAATATACAGAATTTAGACTTAAAATTATAAGAACTAAAATAAAATATTTACTTGAGTTGATAAAGAGGATTCTGATGCCTGGTTTAAGCACTGGACCTAATAATGTTCTTATTTTATACAAGCAATTCTGTAGACTCTCTACTCTTAAAATTTAGCAGAAAATGAACATTTCAAAATATTTAGAATTTCTTCTTAAAATTATAGGAACTTAAATAAAATGTTTCCCTGAGTTGATAGAAGCTTATTCTAATGCCTGGTTTAAGCACAGGTCCTTATAATGTTATGGTGCTATGTGAAATACTCTGTAGGGCTTGTACATTTAAAATTTAGCTAAAAATAAAATTTTTAAAAATGTCAAAATTTCTATATTTATTCTGGGCATAAGTGTGTGTGCTTCTGTGTGTGTGTCTGTATATTACTCTGGGTATGACTCTGGGTATGACTCTAATTATGACTCTGGGTCTGACCCTGGGTATATCTTTATGTGACTCCAGGTTTACCTGTGCTTGACTCTGCATTTGACTATGTGTGATTCTGGGCATGTCTGGACATGTCTGGGCATGTCTTGGCATGTCTGGACATGTCTGGGCATGTCTAGACATGTCTGGACATGTCTGGGCATGTATTGGCATGTCTGGACATGTCTGGGCATCTCTAGACATGTCTGGGCATCTCTAGACATATCTGGTCATGTCTGGGAATAACTGGAAAACTGATTTCTCTAGTTCTGGTCATAGTAGAGACAAACTGCCAGTGTCCACCGAAAGGGGAGAGTCCCAGCTATTTAAGTTTACCCTCAGAAATACTGTAAGTCAGGCAGTTCCTGAGATACCTAGGTGGGATAACAGGTTTGGACCAGGACCACTGCATTGAAGTCAGATATCTCCGATTCCCTAGAGCCAATTTTTAATAATCTAGTACTCTTAGAAAAAGGGGACCCTCAGGTGTTTGCCTAAGACCCATATACCCCTGGTGCCCTTAGGCAAATGCCCATTAAGACCATACAAAAATAAGGCCCTGATTTGGGCACATCTTGGCATGACTTTAGTTATGACCAGGAACATGTCTGTACAAGACTCTGGGTACATCTGGGCATGACTCTAAATGTGACTTTGTTTGACTCTAGATGTGAGAATATAATCTTTAAATGTAGCTGAAAATGAAAATTTCTAAATATTAAGAATTTCTTCTTGAAATGATAGGAATTTTAATAAAATGTTCCCTTGAGTTGATAGAAGCTGGTTCTGATGCCTGGTTTAAGCACATGACCTAATAATGTTATAGAGTTATATTAAAAATTCTTAAGGTCCTGAACCCTTAAAATTTGGCTGTAAATTAAAATTTCAACATTTTCCAAATTTCAATTTAAAATTATAGGAACTTTAATAAAATGTTCCCCATAGTTGATAGAAGCTGATTCTGATGCCTGGTTTAAGCACTGGACCTAATAATGTGACGATGTTACATTAGCAATTCTGGTGACCCTCTACTCTTAAACTCTGGTAAAAATGAAAATTTCTAAATATACAGAATTTAGACTTAAAATTATAAGAACTTAAATAAAATGTTTACTTGAGTTGATACAGAGGATTCTGATGCCTGGTTTAAGCACTGGACCTAATAATGTTCTTATTTTATATTAGCAATTCTGTAGACTCTCTACTCTTAAAATTTAGCAGAAAATGAACATTTCAAAATATTTAGAATTTCTTCTTAAAATTATAGGAACTTAAATAAAATGTTTCCCTGAGTTGATAGAAGCTTATTCTAATGCCTGGTTTAAGCACATGTCCTTATAATGTTATGGTGCTATGTGAAATACTCTGTAGGGCTTGTACTTTTAAAATTTAGCTAAAAATGAAAATTTAAAAAATGTCAAAATTTCTATATTTATTCTGGGCATAAGTGTGTGTGCTTCTGTGTGTGTCTGTATATTACTCTGGGTATGACTCTGGGTATGACTCTAATTATGACTCTGGGTCTGACCCTGGGTATATCTTTATGTGACTCCAGGTTTACCTGTGCTTGACTCTGCGTTTGACTATGTGTGATTCTGGGCATGTCTGGACATGTCTGGGCATGTCTTGGCATGTCTGGACATGTCTGGGCTTGTCTTGGCATGTCTGGACATGTCTGGGCATCTCTAGACATGTCTGGTCATGTCTGGGAATGACTGGAAAACTGATATCTCTAGTTCTGGTCATAGTAGAGACAAACTGCCAGTGTCCACCGAAAGGGGAGAGTCCCAGCTATTTAAGTTTACCCTCAGAAATACTGTAAGTCAGGCAGTTCCTGAGATACCTAGGTGGGATAACAGGTTTGGACCAGGACCACTGCATTGAAGTCAGATATCTCCGATTCCCTAGAGCCAATTTTTAATAATCTAGTACTCTTAGAAAAAGGGGACCCTCAGGTGTTTGCCTAAGACCCATATACCCCTGGTGCCCTTAGGCAAATGCCCATTGAGACCATACAAAAATAAGGCCCTGATTTGGGCACATCTTGGCATGACTTTAGTTATGACCAGGAACATGTCTGTACAAGACTCTGGGTACATCTGGGCATGACTCTAAATGTGACTTTGTTTGACTCTAGATGTGAGAATATAATCTTTAAATGTAGCTGAAAATGAAAATTTCTAAATATTAAGAATTTCTTCTTGAAATGATAGGAATTTTAATAAAATGTTCCCCTGAGTTGATAGAAGCTGGTTCTGATGCCTGGTTTAAGCACATGACCTAATAATGTTATAGAGTTATATTAAAAATTATTAAGGTCCTGAACCCTTAAAATTTGGCTGTAAATTAAAATTTCAAAATTTTCCAAATTTCGATTTAAAATTATAGGAACTTTAATAAAATGTTCCCCATAGTTGATAGAAGCTGATTCTGATGCCTGGTTTAAGCACTGGACCTAATAATGTGACGATGTTACATTAGCAATTCTGGTGACCCTCTACTCTTAAACTCTGGTAAAAATGAAAATTTCTAAATATACAGAATTTAGACTTAAAATTATAAGAACTTAAATAAAATATTTACTTGAGTTGATAAAGAGGATTCTGATGCCTGGTTTAAGCACTGGACCTAATAATGTTCTTATTTTATACAAGCAATTCTGTAGACTCTCTACTCTTAAAATTTAGCAGAAAATGAACATTTCAAAATATTTAGAATTTCTTCTTAAAATTATAGGAACTTAAATAAAATGTTTACTTGAGTTGATAAAGAGGATTCTGATGCCTGGTTTAAGCACTGGACCTAATAATGTTCTTATTTTATATTAGCAATTCTGTAGACTCTCTACTCTTAAAATTTAGCAGAAAATGAACATTTCAAAATATTTAGAATTTCTTCTTAAAATTATAGGAACTTAAATAAAATGCTTCCCTGAGTTGATAGAAGCTTATTCTAATGCCTGGTTTAAGCACAGG
Organism: Pseudophryne corroboree; assembly: GCF_028390025.1. Taxonomy (NCBI): domain Eukaryota; kingdom Metazoa; phylum Chordata; class Amphibia; order Anura; family Myobatrachidae; genus Pseudophryne; species Pseudophryne corroboree. The sequence goes on from NC_086446.1 coordinate 227,658,559, forward strand.
TCCTTGTAATGTTATGGTGCTATGTGAAATACTCTGTAGGGCTTGTACATTTAAAATTTAGCTAAAAATGAACATTTTAAAAATTTCAAAATTTCTATATTTATTCTGGGCATAAGTGTGTGTGCTTCTGTGTGTGTGTGTCTGTATATTACTCTGGGTATGACTCTGGGTATGACTCTAATTATGACTCTGGGTCTGACCCTGGGTATATCTTTATGTGACTCCAGGTTTACCTGTGCTTGACTCTGCGTTTGACTATGTGTGATTCTGGGCATGTCTGGAAATGTCTGGGCATCTCTAGACATGTCTGGACATGTCTGGGCATGTCTTGGCATGTCTGGGCATCTCTAAACATGTCTGGTCATGTCTGGGAATGACTGTAAAACTGATATCTCTAGTTCTGGTCATAGTAGAGACAAACTGCCAGTGTCCACCGAAAGGGGAGAGTCCCAGCTATTTAAGTTTACCCTCAGAAATACTGTAAGTCAGGCAGTTCCTGAGATACCTAGGTGGGTTAACAGGTTTGGACCAGGACCACTGCATTGAAGTCAGATATCTCCGATTCCCTAGAGCCAATTTTTAATAATCTAGTACTCTTAGAAAAAGGGGACCCTCAGGTGTTTGCCTAAGACCCATATACCCCTGGTGCCCTTAGGCAAATGCCCATTGAGACCATACAAAAATAAGGCCCTGATTTGGGCACATCTTGGCATGACTTTAGTTATGACCAGGAACATGTCTGTACAAGACTCTGGGTACATCTGAGCATGACTCTAAATGTGACTTTGTTTGACTCTAGATGTGAGAATATAATCTTTAAATGTAGCTGAAAATGAAAATTTCTAAATATTAAGAATTTCTTCTTAAAATGATAGGAATTTTAATAAAATGTTCCCCTGAGTTGATAGAAGCTGGTTCTGATGCCTGGTTTAAGCACATGACCTAATAATGTTATAGATTTATATAAAAAATTCTTAAGGTCATGAACCCTTAAAATTTGGCTGTAAATTAAAATGTCAACATTTTCCAAATTTCGATTTAAAATTATAGGAACTTTAATAAAATGTTCCCCATAGTTGATAGAAGCTGATTCTGATGCCTTGTTTAAGCACTGGACCTAATAATGTGACGATGTTACATTAGCAATTCTGGTGACCCTCTACTCTTAAACTCTGGTAAAAATGAAAATTTCTAAATATACAGAATTTAGACTTAAAATTATAAGAACTTAAATAAAATATTTACTTGAGTTGATAAAGAGGATTCTGATGCCTGGTTTAAGCACTGGACCTAATAATGTTCTTATTTTATATTAGCAATTCTGTAGACTCTCTACTCTTAAAATTTAGCAGAAAATGAACATTTCAAAATATTTAGAATTTCTTCTTAAAATTATAGGAACTTAAATAAAATGTTTACTTGAGTTGATAAAGAGGATTCTGATGCCTGGTTTAAGCACTGGACCTAATAATGTTCTTATTTTATATTAGCTATTCTGTAGACTCTCTACTCTTAAAATTTAGCAGAAAATGAACATTTCAAAATATTTAGAATTTCTTCTTAAAATTATAGGAACTTACATAAAATGTTTCCCTGAGTTGATAGAAGCTGATTCTAATGCCTGGTTTAAGCACAGGTCCTTATAATGTTATGGTGCTATGTGAAATACTCTGTAGGGCTTGTACATTTAAAATTTAGCTAAAAATGAAAATTTTAAAAATGTCAACATTTCTATATTTATTCTGGGCATAAGTGTATGTGCTTCTGTGTGTGTGTCTGTATATTACTCTGGGTATGACTCTGGGTATGACTCTAATTATGACTCTGGGTCTGACCCTGGGTATATCTTTATGTGACTCCAGGTTTACCTGTGCTTGACTCTGCGTTTGACTATGTGTGATTCTGGGCATGTCTGGAAATGTCTGGGCATCTCTAGACATGTCTTGGTATGTCTGGACATGTCTGGGCATCTCTAGACATGTCTGGACATGTCTGGGCATGTCTTGGCATGTCTGGACATGTCTGGGCATCTCTAGACATGTCTGGTCATGTCTGGGAATGACTGGAAAACTGATATCTCTAGTTCTGGTCATAGTAGATACAAACTGCCAGTGTCCACCGAAAGGGGAGAGTCCCAGATATTTAAGTTTACCCTCAGAAATACTGTAAGTCAGGCAGTTCCTGAGATACCTAGGTGGGATAACAGGTTTGGACCAGGACCACTGCATTGAAGTCAGATATCTCCGATTCCCTAGAGCCAATTTTGAATAATCTAGTACTCTTAGAAAGAGGGGACCCTCAGGTGTTTGCCTAAGACCCATATACCCCTGGTGCCCTTAGGCAAATGCCCATTGAGACCATACAAAAATAAGGCCCTGATTTGGCCACCTCTTGCCATGACTTTAGTTATGACCAGGAACATGTCTGTACAAGACTCTGGGTACATCTGGGCATGACTCTAAATGTGACTTTGTTTGACTCTAGATGTGAGAATATAATCTTTAAATGTAGCTGAAAATGAAAATTTCTAAATATTAAGAATTTCTTCTTGAAATTATAGGAATTTTAATAAAATGTTCCCCTGAGTTGATAGAAGCTGGTTCTGATGCCTGGTTTAAGCACATGACCTAATAATGTTATAGAGTTATATTAAAAATTCTTAAGGTCCTTAACCCTTAAAATTTGGCTGTAAATTAAAATTTCAACATTTTCCAAATTTCGATTTAAAATTATAGGAACTTTAATAAAATGTTCCCCATAGTTGATAGAAGCTGATTCTGATGCCTGGTTTAAGCACTGGACCTAATAATGTGACAATGTTACATTAGCAATTCTGGTGACCCTCTACTCTTAAACTCTGGTAAAAATGAAAATTTCTAAATATACAGAATTTAGACTTAAAATTATAAGAACTTAAATAAAATGTTTACTTGAGTTGATAAAGAGGATTCTGATGCCTCTTATAAGCACTGGACCTAATAATGTTCTTATTTTTATTAGCAATGCTGTAGACTCTCTACTCTTAAAATTTAGCAGAAAATGAACATTTCAAAATATTTAGAATTTCTTCTTAAAATTATAGGAACTTAAATGAAATGTTTCCCTGAGTTGATAGAAGCTTATTCTAATGCCTGGTTTAAGCACAGGTCCTTATAATGTTATGGTGCTATGTGAAATACTCTGTAGGGCTTGTACATTTAAAATTTAGCTAAAAATGAAAATTTTTAAAAGAACAAAATTTCTATATTTATTCTGGGCATAAGTGTGTGTGCTTCTGTGTGTGTGTGTGTGTGTGTGTGTGTGTGTGTGTGTGTGTGTGTGTGTGTGTGTGTGTCTGTATATTACTCTGGGTATGACACTGGGAATGACTCTAATTTTGACTCTGGGTCTGACCCTGGGTATATCTTTATGTGACTCCAGGTTTACCTGTGCTTGACTCTGAGTTTGACTATGTGTGATTCTGGGCATGTCTGGACATGTCTGGGCATGTCTTGGCATGTTTGGACATGTCTGGGCATCTCTAGACATGTCTGGACATGTCTGGGCATGTCTTGGCATGTCTGGACATGTCTGGGCATCTCTAGACATGTCTGGTCATGTCTGGGAATGACTAGAAAACTGATATCTCTAGTTCTGGTCATACTAGAGACAAACTGCCAGTGTCCACCAAAAGGGGAGAGTCCCAGCTATTTAAGTTTACCCTCAGAAATACTGTAAGTCAGGCAGTTCCTGAGATACCTAGGTGGTATAACAGGTTTGGACCAGGACCACTGCATTGAAGTCAGATATCTCCGATTCCCTAGAGCCAATTTTGAATAATCTAGTACTCTTAGAAAGAGGGGACCCTAAGGTGTTTGCCTAAGACCCATATACCCCTGGTGCCCTTAGGCAAATGCCCATTGAGACCATACAAAAATAAGGCCCTGATTTGGCCACGTCTTGCCATGACTTTAGTTATGACCAGGAACATGTCTGTACAAGACTCTGGGTACATCTGGGCATGACTCTAAATGTGACTTTGTTTGACTCTATATGTGAGAATATAATCTTTAAAAGTAGCTGAAAATGAAAATTTCTAAATATTAAGAATTTCTTCTTGAAATTATAGGAATTTTAATAAAATGTTCCCCTGAGTTGATAGAAGCTGGTTCTGATGCCTGGTTTAAGCACATGACCTAATAATGTTATAGAGTTATATTAAAAATTCTTAAGGTCCTGAACCCTTAAAATTTGGCTGTAAATTAAAATTTCAACATTTTCCAAATTTCGATTTAAAATTATAGGAACTTTAATAAAATGTTCCCCATAGTTGATAGAAGCTGATTCTGATGCCTGGTTTAAGCACTGGACCTAATAATGTGACAATGTTACATTAGCAATTCTGGTGACCCTCTACTCTTAAACTCTGGTAAAAATGAAAATTTCTAAATATACAGAATTTAGACTTAAAATTATAAGAACTTAAATAAAATATTTACTTGAGTTGATAAAGAGGATTCTGATGCCTGGTTTAAGCACTGGACTTAATAATGTTCTTATTTTATATTAGCAATTCTGTAGACTCTCTACTCTTAAAATTTAGCAGAAAATGAACATTTCAAAATATTTAGAATTTCTTCTTAAAATTATAGGAACTTAAATAAAATGTTTCCCTGAGTTGATAGAAGCTTATTCTAATGCCTGGTTTAAGCACAGGTCCTTATAATGTTATGGTGCCATGTGAAATACTCTGTAGGGCTTGTACATTTAAAATTTAGCTAAAAATGAAAATTTTTAAAAGGACAACATTTCTATATTTATTCTGGGCATAAGTGTGTGTGTGCTTCTGTGTGTGTGTCTGTATATTACTCTGGGTATGACACTGGGAATGACTCTAATTATGACTCTGGGTCTGACCCTGGGTATATCTTTATGTGACTCCAGGTTTACCTGTGCTTGACTCTGCGTTTGACTATGTGTGATTCTGGGCATGTCTGGACATGTCTGGGCATGTCTTGGTATGTCTGGACATGTCTGGGCATCTCTAGACATGTCTGGACATGTCTGGGCATGTCTTGGCATGTCTCGACATGTCTGGGCATCTCTAGACATGTCTGGTCATGTCTGGGAATGACTAGAAAACTGATATCTCTAGTTCTAGTCATACTAGAGACAAACTGCCAGTGTCCACTGAAAGGGGAGAGTCCCAGCTATTTAAGTTTACCCTCAGAAATACTGTAAGTCAGGCAGTTCCTGAGATACCTAGGTGGTATAACAGGTTTGGACCAGGACCACTGCATTGAAGTCAGATATCTCCGATTCCCTAGAGCCAATTTTGAATAATCTAGTACTCTTAGAAAGAGGGGACCCTCAGGTGTTTGCCTAAGACCCATATACCCCTGGTGCCCTTAGGCAAATGCCCATTGAGACCATACAAAAATAAGGCCCTGATTTGGCCACGTCTTGCCATGACTTTAGTTATGACCAGGAACATGTCTGTACAAGACTCTGGGTACATCTGGGCATGACTCTAAATGTGACTTTGTTTGACTCTAGATGTGAGAATATAATCTTTAAAAGTAGCTGAAAATGAAAATTTCTAAATATTAAGAATTTCTTCTTGAAATTATAGGAATTTTAATAAAATGTTCCCCTGAGTTGATAGAAGCTGGTTCTGATGCCTGGTTTAAGCACATGACCTAATAATGTTATAGAGTTATATTAAAAATTCTTAAGGTCCTGAACCCTTAAAATTTGGCTGTAAATTAAAATTTCAACATTTTCCAAATTTCGATTTAAAATTATAGGAACTTTAATAAAATGTTCCCCATAGTTGATAGAAGCTGATTCTGATGCCTGGTTTAAGCACTGGACCTAATAATGTGACGATGTTACATTAGCAATTCTGGTGACCCTCTACTCTTAAACTCTGGTAAAAATGAAAATTTCTAAATATACAGAATTTAGACTTAAAATTATAAGAACTTAAACAAAATGTTTACTTGAGTTGATGCAGAGGATTCTGATGCCTGGTTTAAGCACTGGACCTAATAATGTTCATATTTTATATTAGCAATTCTGTAGACTCTCTACTCTTAAAATTTAGCAGAAAATGAACATTTCAAAATATTTAGAATTTCTTCTTAAAATTATAGGGACTTAAATAAAATGTTTCCCTGAGTTGATAGAAGCTTATATTAATGCCTGGTTTAAGCACAGGTCCTTATAATGTTATGGTGCTATGTGAAATACTCTGTAGGGCTTGTACATTTAAAATTTAGCTAAAAATGAAAATTTTAAAAATGTCAAAATTTCTATATTTATTCTGGGCATAAGCGTGTGTGCTTCTGTGTGTGTGTCTGTATATTACTCTGGGTATGACTCTAATTATGACTCTGGGTCTGACCCTGGGTATATCTTTATGTGACTCCAGGTTTACCTGTGCTTGACTCTGCGTTTGACTATGTGTGATTCTGGGCATGTCTGTACATGTCTGGGCATCTCTAGACATGTCTGGACATGTCTGGGCATGTCTTGGCATGTCTGGACATGTCTGGGCATCTCTAGACATGTCTGGTCATGTCTGGGAATGACTGGAAAACTGATATCTCTAGTTCTGGTCATAGTAGAGACAAACAGCCAGTGTCCACCGAAAGGGGAGAGTCCCAGCTATTTAAGTTTACCCTCAGAAATACTGTAAGTCAGGCAGTTCCTGAGATACCTAGGTGGGATAACAGGTTTGGACCAGGACCACTGCATTGAAGTCAGATATCTCCGATTCCCTAGAGCCAATTTTTAATAATCTAGTACTCTTAGAAAAAGGGGACCCTCAGGTGTTTGCCTAAGACCCATATACCCCTGGTGCCCTTAGGCAAATACCCATTGAGACCATACAAAAATAAGGCCCTGATTTGGGCACATCTTGGCATGACTTTAGTTATGACCAGGAACATGTCTGTACAAGACTCTGGGTACATCTGGGCATGACTCTAAATGTGACTTTGTTTGACTCTAGATGTGAGAATATAATCTTTAAATGTAGCTGAAAATGAAAATTTCTAAATATTAAGAATTTCTTCTTGAAATGATAGGAATTTTAATAAAATTTTCCCCTGAGTTGATAGAAGCTGATTCTGATGCCTGGTTTAAGCACATGACCTAATAATGTTATAGATTTATATTAAAAATTCTTACGTTCCTGAACCCTTAAAATTTGGCTGTAAATAAAAATTTCAACATTTTCCAAATTTCAATTTAAAATTATAGGAACTTTAATAAAATGTTCCCCATAGTTGATAGAAGCTGATTCTGATGCCTGGTTTAAGCACTGGACCTAATAATGTGACGATGTTACATTAGCAATTCTGGTGAATCTCTACTCTTAAACTCTGGTAAAAATGAAAATTTCTAAATATACAGAATTTAGACTTAAAATTATAAGAACTTAAATAAAATGTTTACTTGAGTTGATAAAGAGGATTCTGATGCCTGGTTTAAGCACTGGACCTAATAATGTTCTTATTTTATATTAGCAATTCTGTAGACTCTTTACTCTTAAAATTTAGCAGAAAATGAACATTTCAAAATATTTAGAATTTCTTCTTAAAATTATAGGAACTTAAATAAAATGTTTCCCTGAGTTGATAGAAGCTTATTCTAATGCCTGGTTTAAGCACAGGTCCTTATAATGTTATGGTGCTATGTGAAATACTCTGTAGGGCTTGTACATTTAAAATTTATCTAAAAATGAAAATTTTAAAAATGTCAAAATTTCTATATTTATTCTGGGCATAAGTGTGTGTGCTTCTGTGTGTGTGTCTGTATATTACTCTGGGTATGACTCTGGGTATGACTCTAATTATGACTCTGGGTCTGACCCTGGGTATATCTTTATGTGACTCCAGGTTTACCTGTGCTTGACTCTGCGTTTGACTATGTGTGATTCTGGGCATGTCTGGACATGTCTGGGCATCTCTAGACATGTCTGGACATGTCTGGGCATGTCTTGGCATGTCTGGACATGTCTGGGCATCTCTAGACATGTCTGGTCATGTCTGGGAATGACTGGAAAACTGATATCTCTAGTTCTGGTCATAGTAGAGACAAACAGCCAGTGTCCACCGAAAGGGGAGAGTCCCAGCTATTTAAGTTTACCCTCAGAAATACTGTAAGTCAGGCAGTTCCTGAGATACCTAGGTGGGATAACAGGTTTGGACCAGGACCACTGCATTGTAGTCAGATATCTCCGATTCCCTAGAGCCAATTTTTAATAATCTAGTACTCTTAGAAAAAGGGGACCCTCAGGTGTTTGCCTAAGACCCATATACCCCTGGTGCCCTTAGGCAAATGCCCATTGAGACCATACAAAAATAAGGCCCTGATTTGGGCACATCTTGGCATGACTTTAGTTATGACCAGGAACATGTCTGTACAAGACTCTGGGTACATCTGGGCATGACTCTAAATGTGACTTTGTTTGACTCTAGATGTGAGAATATAATCTTTAAATGTAGCTGAAAATGAACATTTCTAAATATTAAGAATTTCTTCTTGAAATGATAGGAATTTTAATAAAATGTTCCCCTGAGTTGATAGAAGCTGGTTCTGATGCCTGGTTTAAGCACATGACCTAATAATGTTATAGAGTTATATTAAAAATTCTTAAGGTCCTGAACCCTTAAAATTTGTCTGTAAATTAAAATTTCAACATTTTCCAAATTTCGATTTAAAATTATAGGAACTTTAATAAAATGTTCCCCATAGTTGATAGAAGCTGATTCTGATGCCTGGTTTAAGCACTGGACCTAATAATGTGACGATGTTACATTAGCAATTCTGGTGACCCTCTACTCTTAAACTCTGGTAAAAATGAAAATTTCTAAATATACAGAATTTAGACTTAAAATTATAAAAACTTAAATAAAATATTTACTTGAGTTGATAAAGAGGATTCTGATGCCTGGTTTAAGCACTGGACCTAATAATGTTCTTATTTTATATAAGCAATTCTGTAGACTCTCTACTCTTAAAATTTAGCAAAAAATGAACATTTCAAAATATTTAGAATTTCTTCTTAAAATTATAGGAACTTAAATAAAATGTTTCCCTGAGTTGATAGAAGCTTATTCTAATGCCTGGTTTAAGCACAGGTCCTTATAATGTTATGGTGCTATGTGAAATACTCTGTAGGGCTTGTACATTTAAAATTTAGCTAAAAATAAAAATTTTAAAAATGTCAAAATTTCTATATTTATTCTGGGCATAAGTGTGTGTGCTTCTGTGTGTGTGTCTGTATATTACTCTGGGTATGACTCTGGGTATGACTCTAATTATGACTCTGGGTCTGACCCTGGGTATATCTTTGTGACTCCAGGTTTACCTGTGCTTGACTCTGCGTTTGACTATGTGTGATTCTGGGCATGTCTGGACATGTCTGGGCATGTCTTGGCATGTCTGGACATGTCTGGGCATGTCTAGACATGTCTGGACATGTCTGGGCATGTCTTGGCATGTCTGGACATGTCTGGGCATCTCTAGACATGTCTGGTCATGTCTGGGAATGACTGGAAAACTGATATCTCTAGTTCTGGTCATAGTAGAGACAAACTGCCAGTGTCCACCGAAAGGGGAGAGTCCCAGCTATTTAAGTTTACCCTCAGAAATACTGTAAGTCAGGCAGTTCCTGAGATACCTAGGTGGGATAACAGGTTTGGACCAGGACCACTGCATTGAAGTCAGATATCTCCGATTCCCTAGAGCCAATTTTTAATAATCTAGTACTCTTAGAAAAAGGGGACCCTCAGGTGTTTGCCTAAGACCCATATACCCCTGGTGCCCTTAGGCAAATGCCCATTGAGACCATACAAAAATAAGGCCCTGATTTGGGCACATCTTGGCATGACTTTAGTTATGACCAGGAACATGTCTGTACAAGACTCTGGGTACATCTGGGCATGACTCTAAATGTGACTTTGTTTGACTCTAGATGTGAGAATATAATCTTTAAATGTAGCTGAAAATGAAAATTTCTAAATATTAAGAATTTCTTCTTGAAATGATAGGAATTTTAATAAAATGTTCCCCTGAGTTGATAGAAGCTGGTTCTGATGCCTGGTTTAAGCACATGACCTAATAATGTTATAGAGTTATATTAAAAATTCTTAAGGTCCTGAACCCTTAAAATTTGGCTGTAAATAAAAATTTCAACATTTTCCAAATTTCAATTTAAAATTATAGGAACTTTAATAAAATGTTCCCCATAGTTGATAGAAGCTGATTCTGATGCCTGGTTTAAGCACTGGACCTAATAATGTGACGATGTTACATTAGCAATTCTGGTGACCCTCTACTCTTAAACTCTGGTAAAAATGAAAATTTCTAAATATACAGAATTTAGACTTAAAATTATAAGAACTTAAATAAAATGTTTACTTGAGTTGATACAGAGGATTCTGATGCCTGGTTTAAGCACTGGGCCTAATAATGTTCTTATTTTATACAAGCAATTCTGTAGACTCTCTACTCTTAAAATTTAGCAGAAAATGAACATTTCAAAATATTTAGAATTTCTTCTTAAAATTATAGGAACTTAAATAAAATGTTTCCCTGAGTTGATAGAAGCTTATTCTAATGCCTGGTTTAAGCACAGGTCCTTATAATGTTATGGTGCTATGTGAAATACTCTGTAGGGCTTGTACATTTAAAATTTAGCTAAAAATGAAAATTTTAAAAATGTCAAAATTTCTATATTTATTCTGGGCATAAGTGTGTGTGCTTCTGTGTGTGTCTGTATATTACTCTGGGCATGACTCTAATTATGACTCTGGGTCTGACCCTGGGTATATCTTTATGTGACTCCAGGTTTACCTGTGCTTGACTCTGCGTTTGACTATGTGTGATTCTGGGCATGTCTGGACATGTCTGGGCATGTCTTGGCATGTCTGGACATGTCTGGGCATGTCTTGGCATGTCTGGACATGTCTGGGCATCTCTAGACATGTCTGGTCATGTCTGGGAATGACTGGAAAACTGATATCTCTAGTTCTGGTCATAGTAGAGACAAACTGCCAGTGTCCACCGAAAGGGGAGAGTCCCAGCTATTTAAGTTTACCCTCAGAAATACTGTAAGTCAGGCAGTTCCTGAGATACCTAGGTGGGATAACAGGTTTGGACCAGGACCACTGCATTGAAGTCAGATATCTCCGATTCCCTAGAGCCAATTTTTAATAATCTAGTACTCTTAGAAAAAGGGGACCCTCAGGTGTTTGCCTAAGACCCATATACCCCTGGTGCCCTTAGGCAAATGCCCATTGAGACCATACAAAAATAAGGCCCTGATTTGGGCACATCTTGGCATGACTTTAGTTATGACCAGGAACATGTCTGTACAAGACTCTGGGTACATCTGGGCATGACTCTAAATGTGACTTTGTTTGACTCTAGATGTGAGAATATAATCTTTAAATGTAGCTGAAAATGAAAATTTCTAAATATTAAGAATTTCTTCTTGAAATGATAGGAATTTTAATAAAATGTTCCCCTGAGTTGATAGAAGCTGGTTCTGATGCCTGGTTTAAGCACATGACCTAATAATGTTATAGAGTTATATTAAAAATTCTTAAGGTCCTGAACCCTTAAAATTTGGCTGTAAATTAAAATTTCAAAATTTTCCAAATTTCGATTTAAAATTATAGGAACTTTAATAAAATGTTCCCCATAGTTGATAGAAGCTGATTCTGATGCCTGGTTTAAGCACTGGACCTAATAATGTGACGATGTTACATTAGCAATTCTGGTGACCCTCTACTCTTAAACTCTGGTAAAAATGAAAATTTCTAAATATACAGAATTTAGACTTAAAATTATAAGAACTTAAATAAAATGTTTACTTGAGTTGATAAAGAGGATTCTGATGCCTGGTTTAAGCACTGGACCTAATAATGTTCTTATTTTATACAAGCAATTCTGTAGGCTCTACTCTTAAAATTTAGCAGAAAATGAACATTTCAAAATATTTAGAATTTCTTCTTAAAATTATAGGAACTTAAATAAAATGTTTCCCTGAGTTGATAGAAGCTTATTCTAATGCCTGGTTTAAGCACAGGTCCTTATAATGTTATGGTGCTATGTGAAATACTCTGTAGGGCTTGTACATTTAAAATTTATCTAAAAATGAAAATTTTAAAAATGTCAAAATTTCTATATTTATTCTGGGCATAAGTGTGTGTGCTTCTGTGTGTGTCTGTATATTACTCTGGGTATGACTCTGGGTATGACTCTAATTATGACTCTGGGTCTGACCCTGGGTATATCTTTATGTGACTCCAGGTTTACCTGTGCTTGACTCTGCGTTTGACTATGTGTGATTCTGGGCATGTCTGGACATGTCTGGGCATCTCTAGACATGTCTGGACATGTCTGGGCATGTCTTGGCATGTCTGGACATGTCTGGGCATCTCTAGACATGTCTGGTCATGTCTGGGAATGACTGGAAAACTGATATCTCTAGTTCTGGTCACAGTAGAGACAAACTGCCAGTGTCCACCGAAAGGGGAGAGTCCCAGCTATTTAAGTTTACCCTCAGAAATACTGTAAGTAGGCAGTTCCTGAGATACCTAGGTGGGATAACAGGTTTGGACCAGGACCACTGCATTGAAGTCAGATATCTCCGATTCCCTAGAGCCAATTTTTAATAATCTAATACTCTTAGAAAAAGGGGACCCTCAGGTGTTTGCCTAAGACCCATATACCCCTGGTGCCCTTAGGCAAATCTAAAAAAGGGGAGGTAGAGGACTGCTGCGCCTCAGAGAGCTGCAGTAGGGATACCAACAGATGATCACTCAATCACCCTGGAACACAATGCACAAGAAAATAAGGGATCCCTTCTGCGCTCATCCAACAACAATAAACAGTAATGCAATAAATGATAGGTTCCCAATGGATAAGTCTATGACTAAATTATAGTCTCTTTTAGTTCTTATACAAAGCGGAAGTGCTGGATGTAGGGAGACTCAATGCATACCGTACTCACAAGGAGTCGTGGTATGTCCCGCATGTAGAGGTGTCTTAAGTCGCTTGGTTCTTCTTTACCTTCTCCGAGGTGGAAAGTTCTTATCCTCGTAGTTGGATGACCTTAAATGCAGAGATCTGACCCATCTGGCTCCGCTACCGGTTCGCCCTCCCTGCCGTCCCCGGCTGCTGCTGCTGCGGGCGGTGGCACTGACTGGACGGGTCGCTGTATCTCCGAACTTGTTTACCTTCGGAGAAGGTAAAGAAGAACCAAGCGACTTAAGACACCTCTACATGCGGGACATACCACGACTCCTTGTGAGTACGGTATGCATTGAGTCTCCCTACATCCAGCACTTCCGCTTTGTATAAGAACTAAAAGAGACTATAATTTAGTCATAGACTTATCCATTGGGAACCTATCATTTATTGCATTACTGTTTATTGTTGTTGGATGAGCGCAGAAGGGATCCCTTATTTTCTTGTGCCCTTAGGCAAATGCCCATTGAGACCATACAAAAATAAGGCCCTGATTTGGGCACATCTTGGCATGACTTTAGTTATGACCAGGAACATGTCTGTACAAGACTCTGGGTACATCTGGGCATGACTCTAAATGTGACTTTGTTTGACTCTAGATGTGAGAATATAATCTTTAAATGTAGCTGAAAATGAAAATTTCTAAATATTAAGAATTTCTTCTTGAAATTATAGGAATTTTAATAAAATGTTCCCCTGAGTTGATAGAAGTTGGTTCTGATGCCTGGTTTAAGCACATGACCTAATAATGTTATAGATTTATATTATAAATTCTTAAGTTCCTGAACCCTTAAAATTTGGCTGTAAATTAAAATTTCAACATTTTCCAAATTTCAATTTAAAATTATAGGAACTTTAATAAAATGTTCCCCATAGTTGATAGAAGCTGATTCTGATGCCTGGTTTAAGCACTGGACCTAATAATGTGACGATGTTACATTAGCAATTCTGGTGACCCTCTACTCTTAAACTCTGGTAAAAATGAAAATTTCTAAATATACAGAATTTAGACTTAAAATTATAAGAACTTAAATAAAATGTTTACTTGAGTTGATACAGAGGATTCTGATGCCTGGTTTAAGCACTGGACCTAATAATGTTCTTATTTTATATTAGCAATTCTGTAGACTCTCTACTCTTAAAATTTAGCAGAAAATGAACATTTCAAAATATTTAGAATTTCTTCTTAAAATTATAGGAACTTAAATAAAATGTTTCCCTGAGTTGATAGAAGCTTATTCTAATGCCTGGTTTAAGCACAGGTCCTTATAATGTTATGGTGCTATGTGAAATACTCTGTAGGGCTTGTACATTTAAAATTTAGCTAAAATTTAAAATTTAAAAAATTTAAAAATTTCTATATTTATTCTGGGCATAAGTGTGTGTGCTTCTGTGTGTGTCTGTATATTACTCTGGGTATGACTCTAATTATGACTCTGGGTCTGACCCTGGGTATATCTTTATGTGACTCCAGGTTTACCTGTGCTTGACTCTGCGTTTGACTATGTGTGATTCTGGGCATGTCTGGACATGTCTGGGCATGTCTTGGCATGTCTGGACATGTCTGGGCATGTCTAGACATGTCTGGACATGTCTGAGCATGTCTTGGCATGTCTGGACATGTCTGGGCATCTCTAGACATGTCTGGTCATGTCTGGGAATGACTGGAAAACTGATATCTCTAGTTCTGGTCATAGTAGAGACAAACTGCCAGTGTCCACCGAAAGGGGAGAGTCCCAGCTATTTAAGTTTACCCTCAGAAATACTGTAAGTCAAGCAGTTCCTGAGATACCTAGGTGGGATAACAGGTTTGGACCAGGACCACTGCATTGAAGTCAGGTATTTCCGATTCCCTAGAGCCAATTTTTAATAATCTAGTACTCTTAGAAAAAGGGGACCCTCAGGTGTTTGCCTAAGACCCATATACCCCTGGTGCCCTTAGGCAAATGCCCATTGAGACCATACAAAAATAAGGCCCTGATTTGGGCACATCTTGGCATGACTTTAGTTATGACCAGGAACATGCCTGTACAAGACTCTGGGTACATCTGGGCATGACTCTAAATGTGACTTTGTTTGACTCTAGATGTGAGAATATAATCTTTAAATGTAGCTGAAAATGAAAATTTCTAAATATTAAGAATTTCTTCTTGAAATGATAGGAATTTTAATAAAATGTTCCCCTGAGTTGATAGAAGCTGGTTCTGATGCCTGGTTTAAGCACATGACCTAATAATGTTATAGAGTTATATTAAAAATTCTTAAGGTCCTGAACCCTTAAAATTTGGCTGTAAATTAAATTTTCAAAATTTTCCAAATTTCGATTTAAAATTATAGGAACTTTAATAAAATGTTCCCCATAGTTGATAGAAGCTGATTCTGATGCCTGGTTTAAGCACTGGACCTAATAATGTGACGATGTTACATTAGCAATTCTGGTGACCCTCTACTCTTAAACTCTGGTAAAAATGAAAATTTCTAAATATACAGAATTTAGACTTAAAATTATAAGAACTTAAATAAAATATTTACTTGAGTTGATAAAGAGGATTCTGATGCCTGGTTTAAGCACTGGACCTAATAATGTTCTTATTTTATACAAGCAATTCTGTAGACTCTCTACTCTTAAAATTTTGCAGAAAATGAACATTTCAAAATATTTAGAATTTCTTCTTAAAATTATAGGAACTTAAATAAAATGTTTCCCTGAGTTGATAGAAGCTTATTCTAATGCCTGGTTTAAGCACAGGTCCTTATAATGTTATGGTGCTATGTGAAATACTCTGTAGGGCTTGTACATTTAAAATTTAGCTAAAAATAAAAAATTTAAAAATGTCAAAATTTCTATATTTATTCTGGGCAAAAGTGTGTGTGCTTCTGTGTGTGTGTCTGTATATTACTCTGGGTATGACTCTGGGTATGACTCTAATTATGACTCTGGGTCTGACCCTGGGTATATCTTTATGTGACTCCAGGTTTACCTGTGCTTGACTCTGCATTTGACTATGTGTGATTCTGGGCATGTCTGGACATGTCTGGGCATGTCTTGGCATGTCTGGACATGTCTGGGCATGTCTAGACATGTCTGGACATGTCTGGGCATGTATTGGCATGTCTGGACATGTCTGGGCATCTCTAGACATGTCTGGTCATGTCTGGGAATGACTGGAAAACTGATATCTCTAGTTCTGGTCATAGTAGAGACAAACTGCCAGTGTCCACCGAAAGGGGAGAGTCCCAGCTATTTAAGTTTACCCTCAGAAATACTGTAAGTCAGGCAGTTCCTGAGATACCTAGGTGGGATAACAGGTTTGGACCAGGACCACTGCATTGAAGTCAGATATCTCCGATTCCCTAGAGCCAATTTTTAATAATCTAGTACTCTTAGAAAAAGGGGACCCTCAGGTGTTTGCCTAAGACCCATATACCCCTGGTGCCCTTAGGCAAATGCCCATTGAGACCATACAAAAATAAGGCCCTGATTTGGGCACATCTTGGCATGACTTTAGTTATGACCAGGAACATGTCTGTACAAGACTCTGGGTACATCTGGGCATGACTCTAAATGTGACTTTGTTTGACTCTAGATGTGATAATATAATCTTTAAATGTAGCTGAAAATGAAAATTTCTAAATATTAAGAATTTCTTCTTGAAATGATAGGAATTTTAATAAAATGTTCCCCTGAGTTGATAGAAGCTGGTTCTGATGCCTGGTTTAAGCACATGACCTAATAATGTTATAGAGTTATATTAAAAATTCTTAAGGTCCTGAACCCTTAAAATTTGGCTGTAAATTAAAATTTCAACATTTTCCAAATTTCGATTTAAAATTATAGGAACTTTAATAAAATGTTCCCCATATTTGATAGAAGCTGATTCTGATGCCTGGTTTAAGCACTGGACCTAATAATGTGACGATGTTACATTAGCAATTCTGGTGACCCT
Source organism: Pseudophryne corroboree (assembly GCF_028390025.1). Lineage (NCBI taxonomy): Eukaryota > Metazoa > Chordata > Amphibia > Anura > Myobatrachidae > Pseudophryne > Pseudophryne corroboree. The sequence continues at coordinate 227,675,532 of NC_086446.1, forward strand.
CTACTCTTAAACTCTGGTAAAAATGAAAATTTCTAAATATACAGAATTTAGACTTAAAATTATAAGAACTTAAATAAAATATTTACTTGAGTTGATAAAGAGGATTCTGATTGCTGGTTTAAGCACTGGACCTAATAATGTTCTTATTTTATATAAGCAATTCTGTAGACTCTCTACTCTTAAAATTTAGCAGAAAATGAACATTTCAAAATATTTAGAATTTCTTCTTAAAATTATAGGAACTTAAATAAAATGTTTCCCTGAGTTGATAGAAGCTTATTCTAATGCCTGGTTTAAGCACAGGTCCTTATAATGTTATGGTGCTATGTGAAATACTCTGTAGGGCTTGTACATTTAAAATTTAGCTAAAAATGAAAATTTTAAAAATGTCAAAATTTCTATATTTATTCTGGGCATCAGTGTGTGTGCTTCTGTGTGTGTGTCTGTATATTACTCTGGGTATGACTCTGGGTATGACTCTAATTATGACTCTGGGTCTGACCCTGGGTATATCTTTATGTGACTCCAGGTTTACCTGTGCTTGACTCTGCGTTTGACTATGTGTGATTCTGGGCATGTCTGGACATGTCTGGGCATCTCTAGACATGTCTGGACATGTCTGGGCATGTCTTGGCATGTCTGGACATGTCTGGGCATCTCTAGACATGTCTGGTCATGTCTGGGAATGACTGGAAAACTGATATCTCTAGTTCTGGTCATAGTAGAGACAAACTGCCAGTGTCCACCGAAAGGGGAGAGTCCCAGCTATTTAAGTTTACCCTCAGAAATACTGTAAGTCAGGCAGTTCCTGAGATACCTAGGTGGGATAACAGGTTTGGACCAGGACCACTGCATTGAAGTCAGATATCTCCGATTCCCTAGAGCCAATTTTTAATAATCTAGTACTCTTAGAAAAAGGGGACCCTCAGGTGTTTGCCTAAGACCCATATACCCCTGGTGCCCTTAGGCAAATGCCCATTGAGACCATACAAAAATAAGGCCCTGATTTGGGCACATCTTGGCATGACTTTAGTTATGACCAGGAACATGTCTGTACAAGACTCTGGGTACATCTGGGCATGACTCTAAATATGACTTTGTTTGACTCTAGATGTGAGAATATAATCTTTAAATGTAGCTGAAAATGAAAATTTCTAAATATTAAGAATTTCTTCTTGAAATGATAGGAATTTTAATAAAATGTTCCCCTGAGTTGATAGAAGCTGGTTCTGATGCCTGGTTTAAGCACATGACCTAATAATGTTATAGAGTTATATAAAAAATTCTTAAGGTCCTGAACCCTTAAAATTTGTCTGTAAATTAAAATTTCAACATTTTCCAAATTTTAATTTAAAATTATAGGAACTTTAATAAAATGTTCCCCATAGTTGATAGAAGCTGATTTTGATGCCTGGTTTAAGCACTGGACCTAATAATGTGACGATGTTACATTAGCAATTCTGGTGACCCTCTACTCTTAAACTCTGGTAAAAATGAAAATTTCTAAATATACAGAATTTAGACTTAAAATTATAAGAACTTAAATAAAATGTTTACTTGAGTTGATAAAGAGGATTCTGATGCCTGGTTTAAGCACTGGACCTAATAATGTTCTTATTTTATATTAGCAATTCTGTAGACTCTCTACTCTTAAAATTTAGCAGAAAATGAACATTTCAAAATATTTAGAATTTCTTCTTAAAATTATAGGAACTTAAATAAAATGTTTCCCTGAGTTGATAGAAGCTTATTCTAATGCCTGGTTTAAGCACAGGTCCTTATAATGTTATGGTGCTATGTGAAATACTCTGTAGGGCTTGTACATTTAAAATTTATCTAAAAATGAAAATTTTAAAAATGTCAAAATTTCTATATTTATTCTGGGCATAAGTGTGTGTGCTTCTGTGTGTGTCTGTATATTACTCTGGGTATGACTCTGGGTATGACTCTAATTATGACTCTGGGTCTGACCCTGGGTATATCTTTATGTGACTCCAGGTTTACCTGTGCTTGACTCTGCGTTTGACTATGTGTGATTCTGGGCATGTCTGGACATGTCTGGGCATCTCTAGACATGTCTAGACATGTCTGGGCATGTCTTGGCATGTCTGGACATGTCTGGGCATCTCTAGACATGTCTGGTCATGTCTGGGAATGACTGGAAAACTGATATCTCTAGTTCTGGTCACAGTAGAGACAAACTGCCAGTGTCCACCGAAAGGGGAGAGTCCCAGCTATTTAAGTTTACCCTCAGAAATACTGTAAGTCAGGCAGTTCCTGAGATACCTAGGTGGGATAACAGGTTTGGACCAGGACCACTGCATTGAAGTCAGATATCTCCGATTCCCTAGAGCCAATTTTTTAATAATCTAGTACTCTTAGAAAAAGGGGACCCTCAGGTGTTTGCCTAAGACCCATATACCCCTGGTGCCCTTAGGCAAATGCCCATTGAGACCATACAAAAATAAGGCCCTGATTTGGGCACATCTTGGCATGACTTTAGTTATGACCAGGAACATGTCTGTACAAGACTCTGGGTACATCTGGGCATGACTCTAAATGTGACTTTGTTTGACTCTAGATGTGAGAATATAATCTTTAAATGTAGCTGAAAATGAAAATTTCTAAATATTAAGAATTTCTTCTTGAAATGATAGGAATTTTAATAAAATGTTCCCCTGAGTTGATAGAAGCTGGTTCTGATGCCTGGTTTAAGCACATGACCTAATAATGTTATAGATTTATATTAAAAATTCTTAAGGTCCTGAACCCTTAAAATTTGGCTGTAAATAAAAATTTCAACATTTTCCAAATTTCAATTTAAAATTATAGGAACTTTAATAAAATGTTCCCCATAGTTGATAGAAGCTGATTCTGATGCCTGGTTTAAGCACTGGACCTAATAATGTGACGATGTTACATTAGCAATTCTGGTGACCCTCTACTCTTAAACTCTGGTAAAAATGAAAATTTCTAAATATACAGAATTTGGACTTAAAATTATAAGAACTTAAATAAAATGTTTACTTGAGTTGATACAGAGGATTCTGATGCCTGGTTTAAGCACTGGACCTAATAATGTTCTTATTTTATATTAGCAATTCTGTAGACTCTCTACTCTTAAAATTTAGCAGAAAATGAACATTTCAAAATATTTAGAATTTCTTCTTAAAATTATAGGAACTTAAATAAAATGTTTCCCTGAGTTGATAGAAGCTTATTCTAATGCCTGGTTTAAGCACAGGTCCTTATAATGTTATGGTGCTATGTGAAATACTCTGTAGGGCTTGTACATTTAAAATGTAGCTAAAAATGAAAATTTAAAAAATGTCAAAATTTCTATATTTATTCTGGGCATAAGTGTGTGTGCTTCTGTGTGTGTGTCTGTATATTACTCTGGGTATGACTCTAATTATGACTCTGGGTCTGACCCTGGGTATATCTTTATGTGACTCCAGGTTTACCTGTGCTTGACTCTGCGTTTGACTATGTGTGATTCTGGGCATGTCTGGACATGTCTGGGCATGTCTTGGCATGTCTGGACATGTCTGGGCATGTCTAGACATGTCTGGACATGTCTGGGCATGTCTTGGCATGTCTGGACATGTCTGGGCATCTCTAGACATGTCTGGTCATGTCTGGGAATGACTGGAAAAACTGATATCTCTAGTTCTGGTCATAGTAGAGACAAACTGCCAGTGTCCACCGAAAGGGGAGAGTCCCAGCTATTTAAGTTTACCCTCAGAAATACTGTAAGTCAGGCAGTTCCTGAGATACCTAGGTGGGATAACAGGTTTGGACCAGGACCACTGCATTGAAGTCAGATATCTCCGATTCCCTAGAGCCAATTTTTAATAATCTAGTACTCTTAGAAAAAGGGGACCCTCAGGTGTTTGCCTAAGACCCATATACCCCTGGTGCCCTTAGGCAAATGCCCATTGAGACCATACAAAAATAAGGCCCTGATTTGGGCACATCTTGGCATGACTTTAGTTATGACCAGGAACATGTCTGTACAAGACTCTGGGTACATCTGGGCATGACTCTAAATGTGACTTTGTTTGACTCTAGATGTGAGAATATAATCTTTAAATGTAGCTGAAAATGAAAATTTCTAAATATTAAGAATTTCTTCTTGAAATGATAGGAATTTTAATAAAATGTTCCCCTGAGTTGATAGAAGCTGGTTCTGATGCCTGGTTTAAGCACATGACCTAATAATGTTATAGAGTTATATTAAAAATTCTTAAGGTCCTGAACCCTTAAAATTTGGCTGTAAATTAAAATTTCAACATTTTCCAAATTTCAATTTAAAATTATAGGAACTTTAATAAAATGTTCCCCATAGTTGATAAAAGCTGATTCTGATGCCTGGTTTAAGCACATGACCTAATAATGTTATAGATTTATATTAAAAATTCTTAAGTTCCTGAACCCTTAAAATTTGGCTGTAAATTAAAATTTTAACATTTTCCAAATTTCAATTTAAAATTATAGGAACTTTAATAAAATGTTCCCCATAGTTGATAGAAGCTGATTCTGATGCCTGGTTTAAGCACTGGACCTAATAATGTGACGATGTTACATTAGCAATTCTGGTGACCCTCTACTCTTAAACTCTGGTAAAAATGAAAATTTCTAAATATACAGAATTCAGACTTAAAATTATAAGAACTTAAATAAAATGTTTACTTGAGTTGATACAGAGGATTCTGATGCCTGGTTTAAGCACTGGGCCTAATAATGTTCTTATTTTATATTAGCAATTCTGTAGACTCTCTACTCTTAAAATTTAGCAGAAAATGAACATTTCAAAATATTTAGAATTTCTTCTTAAAATTATAGGAACTTAAATAAAATGTTTCCCTGAGTTGATAGAAGCTTATTCTAATGCCTGGTTTAAGCACAGGTCCTTATAATGTTATGGTGCTATGTGAAATACTCTGTAGGGCTTGTACATTTAAAATTTAGCTAAAAATGAAAATTTTAAAAATGTCAAAATTTCTCTATTTATTCTGGGCATAAGTGTGTGTGCTTCTGTGTGTGTCTGTATATTACTCTGGGCATGACTCTAATTATGACTCTGGGTATGACCCTGGGTATATCTTTATGTGACTCCAGGTTTACCTGTGCTTGACTCTGCGTTTGACTATGTGTGATTCTGGGCATGTCTGGACATGTCTGGGCATGTCTTGGCATGTCTGGACATGTCTGGACATGTCTGGGCATGTCTTGGCATGTCGACATGTCTGGGCATCTCTAGACATGTCTGGTCATGTCTGGGAAAGACTGGAAAACTGATATCTCTAGTTCTGGTCATAGTAGAGACAAACTGCCAGTGTCCACCGAAAGGGGAGAGTCCCAGCTATTTAAGTTTACCCTCAGAAATACTGTAAGTCAGGCAGTTCCTGAGATACCTAGGTGGGATAACAGGTTTGGACCAGGACCACTGCATTGAAGTCAGATATCTCCGATTCCCTAGAGCCAATTTTTAATAATCTAGTACTCTTAGAAAAAGGGGACCCTCAGGTGTTTGCCTAAGACCCATATACCCCTGGTGCCCTTAGGCAAATGCCCATTGAGACAATACAAAAATAAGGCCCTGATTTGGGCACATCTTGGCATGACTTTAGTTATGACCAGGAACATGTCTGTACAAGACTCTGGGTACATCTGGGCATGACTCTAAATGTGACTTTGTTTGACTCTAGATGTGAGAATATAATCTTTAAATGTAGCTGAAAATGAAAATTTCTAAATATTAAGAATTTCTTCTTGAAATGATAGGAATTTTAATAAAATGTTCCCCTGAGTTGATAGAAGCTGGTTCTGATGCCTGGTTTAAGCACATGACCTAATAATGTTATAGAGTTATATTAAAAATTCTTAAGGTCCTGAACCCTTAAAATTTGGCTGTAAATTAAAATTTCAAAATTTTCCAAATTTCGATTTAAAATTATAGGAACTTTAATAAAATGTTCCCCATAGTTGATAGAAGCTGATTCTGATGCCTGGTTTAAGCACTGGACCTAATAATGTGACGATGTTACATTAGCAATTCTGGTGACCCTCTACTCTTAAACTCTGGAAAAAATGAAAATTTCTAAATATACAGAATTTAGACTTAAAATTATAAGAACTTAAATAAAATGTTTACTTGAGTTGATAAAGAGGATTCTGATGCCTGGTTTAAGCACTGGACCTAATAATGTTCTTATTTTATACAAGCAATTCTGTAGACTCTACTCTTAAAATTTAGCAGAAAATGAACATTTCAAAATATTTAGAATTTCTTCTTAAAATTATAGGAACTTAAATAAAATGTTTCCCTGAGTTGATAGAAGCTTATTCTAATGCCTGGTTTAAGCACAGGTCCTTATAATGTTATGGTGCTATGTGAAATACTCTGTAGGGCTTGTACATTTAAAATTTATCTAAAAATTAAAATTTTAAAAATGTCAAAATTTCTATATTTATTCTGGGCATAAGTGTGTGTGCTTCTGTGTGTGTCTGTATATTACTCTGGGTATGACTCTGGGTATGACTCTAATTATGACTCTGGGTCTGACCCTGGGTATATCTTTATGTGACTCCAGGTTTACCTGTGCTTGACTCTGCGTTTGACTATGTGTGATTCTGGGCATGTCTGGACATGTCTGGTCATGTCTGGGAATGACTGGAAAACTGATATCTCTAGTTCTGGTCACAGTAGAGACAAACTGCCAGTGTCCACCGAAAGGGGAGAGTCCCAGCTATTTAAGTTTACCCTCAGAAATACTGTAAGTCAGGCAGTTCCTGAGATACCTAGGTGGGATAACAGGTTTGGACCAGGACCACTGCATTGAAGTCAGATATCTCCGATTCCCTAGAGCCAATTTTTAATAATCTAATACTCTTAGAAAAAGGGGACCCTCAGGTGTTTGCCTAAGACCCATATACCCCTGGTGCCCTTAGGCAAATCTAAAAAAGGGGAGGTAGAGGACTGCTGCGCCTCAGAGAGCTGCAGTAGGGATACCAACAGATGATCACTCAATCACCCTGGAACACAATGCACAAGAAAATAAGGGATCCCTTCTGCGCTCATCCAACAACAATAAACAGTAATGCAATAAATGATAGGTTCCCAATGGATAAGTCTATGACTAAATTATAGTCTCTTTTAGTTCTTATACAAAGCGGAAGTGCTGGATGTAGGGAGACTCAATGCATACCGTACTCACAAGGAGTCGTGGTATGTCCCGCATGTAGAGGTGTCTTAAGTCGCTTGGTTCTTCTTTACCTTCTCCGAGGTGGAAAGTTCTTATCCTCGTAGTTGGATGACCTTAAATGCAGAGATCTGACCTATCTGGCTCCGCTACCGGTTCGCCCTCCCTGCCGTCCCCGGCTGCTGCTGCTGCGGGCGGTGGCACTGACTGGACGGGTCGCTGTATCTCCGAACTTGTTTACCTTCGGAGAAGGTAAAGAAGAACCAAGCGACTTAAGACACCTCTACATGCGGGACATACCACGACTCCTTGTGAGTACGGTATGCATTGAGTCTCCCTACATCCAGCACTTCCGCTTTGTATAAGAACTAAAAGAGACTATAATTTAGTCATAGATTTATCCATTGGGAACCTATCATTTATTGCATTACTGTTTATTGTTGTTGGATGAGCGCAGAAGGGATCCCTTATTTTCTTGTGCCCTTAGGCAAATGCCCATTGAGACCATACAAAAATAAGGCCCTGATTTGGGCACATCTTGGCATGACTTTAGTTATGACCAGGAACATGTCTGTACAAGACTCTGGGTACATCTGGGCATGACTCTAAATGTGACTTTGTTTTACTCTAGATGTGAGAATATAATCTTTAAATGTAGCTGAAAATGAAAATTTCTAAATATTAAGAATTTCTTCTTGAAATTATAGGAATTTTAATAAAATGTTCCCCTGAGTTGATAGAAGTTGGTTCTGATGCCTGGTTTAAGCACATGACCTAATAATGTTATAGATTTATATTATAAATTCTTAAGTTCCTGAACCCTTAAAATTTGGCTGTAAATTAAAATTTCAACATTTTCCAAATTTCGATTTAAAATTATAGGAACTTTAATAAAATGTTCCCCATAGTTGATAGAAGCTGATTCTGATGCCTGGTTTAAGCACTGGACCTAATAATGTGACGATGTTACATTAGCAATTCTGGTGACCCTCTACTCTTAAACTCTGGTAAAAATGAAAATTTCTAAATATACAGAATTTAGACTTAAAATTATAAGAACTTAAATAAAATGTTTACTTGAGTTGATACAGAGGATTCTGATGCCTGGTTTAAGCACTGGACCTAATAATGTTCTTATTTTATATTAGCAATTCTGTAGACTCTCTACTCTTAAAATTTAGCAGAAAATGAACATTTCAAAATATTTAGAATTTCTTCTTAAAATTATAGGAACTTAAATAAAATGTTTCCCTGAGTTGATAGAAGCTTATTCTAATGCCTGGTTTAAGCACAGGTCCTTATAATGTTATGGTGCTATGTGAAATACTCTGTAGGGCTTGTACATTTAAAATTTAGCTAAAATTGAAAATTTAAAAAATTTCAAAATTTCTATATTTATTCTGGGCATAAGTGTGTGTGCTTCTGTGTGTGTCTGTATATTACTCTGGGTATGACTCTAATTATGACTCTGGGTCTGACCCTGGGTATATCTTTATGTGACTCCAGGTTTACCTGTGCTTGACTCTGCGTTTGACTATGTGTGATTCTGGGCATGTCTGGACATGTCTGGGCATGTCTTGGCATGTCTGGACATGTCTGGGCATGTCTAGACATGTCTGGACATGTCTGGGCATGTCTTGGCATGTCTGGACATGTCTGGGCATCTCTAGACATGTCTGGTCATGTCTGGGAATGACTGGAAAACTGATATCTCTAGTTCTGGTCATAGTAGAGACAAACTGCCAGTGTCCACCGAAAGGGGAGAGTCCCAGCTATTTAAGTTTACCCTCAGAAATACTGTAAGTCAAGCAGTTCCTGAGATACCTAGGTGGGATAACAGGTTTGGACCAGGACCACTGCATTGAAGTCAGGTATTTCCGATTCCCTAGAGCCAATTTTTAATAATCTAGTACTCTTAGAAAAAGGGGACCCTCAGGTGTTTGCCTAAGACCCATATACCCCTGGTGCCCTTAGGCAAATGCCCATTGAGACCATACAAAAATAAGGCCCTGATTTGGGCACATCTTGGCATGACTTTAGTTATGACCAGGAACATGTCTGTACAAGACTCTGGGTACATCTGGGCATGACTCTAAATGTGACTTTGTTTGACTCTAGATGTGAGAATATAATCTTTAAATGTAGCTGAAAATGAAAATTTCTAAATATTAAGAATTTCTTCTTGAAATGATAGGAATTTTAATAAAATGTTCCCCTGAGTTGATAGAAGCTGGTTCTGATGCCAGGTTTAAGCACATGACCTAATAATGTTATAGAGTTATATTAAAAATTCTTAAGGTCCTGAACCCTTAAAATTTGGCTGTAAATTAAAATTTCAAAATTTTCCAAATTTCGATTTAAAATTATAGGAACTTTAATAAAATGTTCCCCATAGTTGATAGAAGCTGATTCTGATGCCTGGTTTAAGCACTGGACCTAATAATGTGACGATGTTACATTAGCAATTCTGGTGACCCTCTACTCTTAAACTCTGGTAAAAATGAAAATTTCTAAATATACAGAATTTAGACTTAAAATTATAAGAACTTAAATAAAATATTTACTTGAGTTGATAAAGAGGATTCTGATGCCTGGTTTAAGCACTGGACCTAATAATGTTCTTATTTTATACAAGCAATTCTGTAGACTCTCTACTCTTAAAATTTTGCAGAAAATGAACATTTCAAAATATTTAGAATTTCTTCTTAAAATTATAGGAACTTAAATAAAATGTTTCCCTGAGTTGATAGAAGCTTATTCTAATGCCTGGTTTAAGCACAGGTCCTTATAATGTTATGGTGCTATGTGAAATACTCTGTAGGGCTTGTACATTTAAAATTTAGCTAAAAATAAAAAATTTAAAAAAGTCAAAATTTCTATATTTATTCTGGGCATAAGTGTGTGTGCTTCTGTGTGTGTGTCTGTATATTACTCTGGGTATGACTCTGGGTATGACTCTAATTATGACTCTGGGTCTGACCCTGGGTATATCTTTATGTGACTCCAGGTTTACCTGTGCTTGACTCTGCATTTGACTATGTGTGATTCTGGGCATGTCTGGACATGTCTGGGCATGTCTTGGCATGTCTGGACATGTCTGGGCATGTCTAGACATGTCTGGACATGTCTGGGCATGTATTGGCATGTCTGGACATGTCTGGGCATCTCTAGACATGTCTGGTCATGTCTGGGAATGACTGGAAAACTGATATCTCTAGTTCTGGTCATAGTAGAGACAAACTGCCAGTGTCCACCGAAAGGGGAGAGTCCCAGCTATTTAAGTTTACCCTCAGAAATACTGTAAGTCAGGCAGTTCCTGAGATACCTAGGTGGGATAACAGGTTTGGACCAGGACCACTGCATTGAAGTCAGATATCTCCGATTCCCTAGAGCCAATTTTTAATAATCTAGTACTCTTAGAAAAAGGGGACCCTCAGGTGTTTGCCTAAGACCCATATACCCCTGGTGCCCTTAGGCAAATGCCCATTGAGACCATACAAAAATAAGGCCCTGATTTGGGCACATCTTGGCATGACTTTAGTTATGACCAGGAACATGTCTGTACAAGACTCTGGGTACATCTGGGCATGACTCTAAATGTGACTTTGTTTGACTCTAGATGTGAGAATATAATCTTTAAATGTAGCTGAAAATGAAAATTTCTAAATATTAAGAATTTCTTCTTGAAATGATAGGAATTTTAATAAAATGTTCCCCTGAGTTGATAGAAGCTGGTTCTGATGCCTGGTTTAAGCACATGACCTAATAATGTTATAGAGTTATATTAAAAATTCTTAAGGTCCTGAACCCTTAAAATTTGGCTGTAAATTAAAATTTCAAAATTTTCCAAATTTCGATTTAAAATTATAGGAACTTTAATAAAATGTTCCCCATAGTTGATAGAAGCTGATTCTGATGCCTGGTTTAAGCACTGGACCTAATAATGTGACGATGTTACATTAGCAATTCTGGTGACCCTCTACTCTTAAACTCTGGTAAAAATGAAAATTTCTAAATATACAGAATTTAGACTTAAAATTATAAGAACTTAAATAAAATGTTTACTTGAGTTGATAAAGAGGATTCTGATGCCTGGTTTAAGCACTGGACCTAATAATGTTCTTATTTTATACAAGCAATTCTGTAGACTCTACTCTTAAAATTTAGCAGAAAATGAACATTTCAAAATATTTAGAATTTCTTCTTAAAATTATAGGAACTTAAATAAAATGTTTCCCTGAGTTGATAGAAGCTTATTCTAATGCCTGGTTTAAGCACAGGTCCTTATATTGTTATGGTGCTATGTGAAATACTCTGTAGGGCTTGTACATTTAAAATTTATCTAAAAATGAAAATTTTAAAAATGTCAAAATTTCTATATTTATCCTGGGCATAAGTGTGTGTGCTTCTGTGTGTGTCTGTATATTACTCTGGGTATGACTCTGGGTATGACTCTAATTATGACTCTGGGTCTGACCCTGGGTATATCTTTATGTGACTCCAGGTTTACCTGTGCTTGACTCTGCGTTTGACTATGTGTGATTCTGGGCATGTCTGGACATGTCTGGGCATCTCTAGACATGTCTGGACATGTCTGGGCATGTCTTGGCATGTCTGGACATGTCTGGGCATCTCTAGACATGTCTGGTCATGTCTGGGAATGACTGGAAAACTGATATCTCTAGTTCTGGTCACAGTAGAGACAAACTGCCAGTGTCCACCGAAAGGGGAGAGTCCCAGCTATTTAAGTTTACCCTCAGAAATACTGTAAGTCAGGCAGTTCCTGAGATACCTAGGTGGGATAACAGGTTTGGACCAGGACCACTGCATTGAAGTCAGATATCTCCGATTCCCTAGAGCCAATTTTTAATAATCTAATACTCTTAGAAAAAGGGGACCCTCAGGTGTTTGCCTAAGACCCATATACCCCTGGTGCCCTTAGGCAAATCTAAAAAAGGGGAGGTAGAGGACTGCTGCGCCTCAGAGAGCTGCAGTAGGGATACCAACAGATGATCACTCAATCACCCTGGAACACAATGCACAAGAAAATAAGGGATCCCTTCTGCGCTCATCCAACAACAATAAACAGTAATGCAATAAATGATAGGTTCCCAATGGATAAGTCTATGACTAAATTATAGTCTCTTTTAGTTCTTATACAAAGCGGAAGTGCTGGATGTAGGGAGACTCAATGCATACCGTACTCACAAGGAGTCGTGGTATGTCCCGCATGTAGAGGTGTCTTAAGTCGCTTGGTTCTTCTTTACCTTCTCCGAGGTGGAAAGTTCTTATCCTCGTAGTTGGATGACCTTAAATGCAGAGATCTGACCCATCTGGCTCCGCTACCGGTTCGCCCTCCCTGCCGTCCCCGGCTGCTGCTGCTGCGGGCGGTGGCACTGACTGGACGGGTCGCTGTATCTCCGAACTTGTTTACCTTCGGAGAAGGTAAAGAAGAACCAAGCGACTTAAGACACCTCTACATGCGGGACATACCACGACTCCTTGTGAGTACGGTATGCATTGAGTCTCCCTACATCCAGCACTTCCGCTTTGTATAAGAACTAAAAGAGACTATAATTTAGTCATAGACTTATCCATTGGGAACCTATCATTTATTGCATTACTGTTTATTGTTGTTGGATGAGCGCAGAAGGGATCCCTTATTTTCTTGTGCCCTTAGGCAAATGCCCATTGAGACCATACAAAAATAAGGCCCTGATTTGGGCACATCTTGGCATGACTTTAGTTATGACCAGGAACATGTCTGTACAAGACTCTGGGTACATCTGGGCATGACTCTAAATGTGACTTTGTTTGACTCTAGATGTGAGAATATAATCTTTAAATGTAGCTGAAAATGAAAATTTCTAAATATTAAGAATTTCTTCTTGAAATTATAGGAATTTTAATAAAATGTTCCCCTGAGTTGATAGAAGTTGGTTCTGATGCCTGGTTTAAGCACATGACCTAATAATGTTATAGATTTATATTATAAATTCTTAAGTTCCTGAACCCTTAAAATTTGGCTGTAAATTAAAATTTCAACATTTTCCAAATTTCGATTTAAAATTATAGGAACTTTAATAAAATGTTCCCCATAGTTGATAGAAGCTGATTCTGATGCCTGGTTTAAGCACTGGACCTAATAATGTGACGATGTTACATTAGCAATTCTGGTGACCCTCTACTCTTAAACTCTGGTAAAAATGAAAATTTCTAAATATACAGAATTTAGACTTAAAATTATAAGAACTTAAATAAAATGTTTACTTGAGTTGATACAGAGGATTCTGATGCCTGGTTTAAGCACTGGACCTAATAATGTTCTTATTTTATATTAGCAATTCTGTAGACTCTCTACTCTTAAAATTTAGCAGAAAATGAACATTTCAAAATATTTAGAATTTCTTCTTAAAATTATAGGAACTTAAATAAAATGTTTCCCTGAGTTGATAGAAGCTTATTCTAATGCCTGGTTTAAGCACAGGTCCTTATAATGTTATGGTGCTATGTGAAATACTCTGTAGGGCTTGTACATTTAAAATTTAGCTAAAATTGAAAATTTAAAAAATTTCAAAATTTCTATATTTATTCTGGGCATAAGTGTGTGTGCTTCTGTGTGTGTCTGTATATTACTCTGGGTATGACTCTAATTATGACTCTGGGTCTGACCCTGGGTATATCTTTATGTGACTCCAGGTTTACCTGTGCTTGACTCTGCGTTTGACTATGTGTGATTCTGGGCATGTCTGGACATGTCTGGGCATGTCTTGGCATGTCTGGACATGTCTGGGCATGTCTAGACATGTCTGGACTTGTCTGGGCATGTCTTGGCATGTCTGGACATGTCTGGGCATCTCTAGACATGTCTGGTCATGTCTGGGAATGACTGGAAAACTGATATCTCTAGTTCTGGTCATAGTAGAGACAAACTACCAGTGTCCACCGAAAGGGGAGAGTCCCAGCTATTTAAGTTTACCCTCAGAAATACTGTAAGTCAAGCAGTTCCTGAGATACCTAGGTAGGATAACAGGTTTGGACCAGGACCACTGCATTGAAGTCAGGTATTTCCGATTCCCTAGAGCCAATTTTTAATAATCTAGTACTCTTAGAAAAAGGGGACCCTCAGGTGTTTGCCTAAGACCCATATACCCCTGGTGCCCTTAGGCAAATGCCCATTGAGACCATACAAAAATAAGGCCCTGATTTGGGCACATCTTGGCATGACTTTAGTTATGACCAGGAACATGTCTGTACAAGACTCTGGGTACATCTGGGCATGACTCTAAATGTGACTTTGTTTGACTCTAGATGTGAGAATATAATCTTTAAATGTAGCTGAAAATGAAAATTTCTAAATATTAAGAATTTCTTCTTGAAATGACAGGAATTTTAATAAAATGTTCCCCTGAGTTGATAGAAGCTGGTTCTGATGCCTGGTTTAAGCACATGACCTAATAATGTTATAGAGTTATATTAAAAATTCTTAAGGTCCTGAACCCTTAAAATTTGGCTGTAAATTAAAATTTCAAAATTTTCCAAATTTCGATTTAAAATTATAGGAACTTTAATAAAATGTTCCCCATAGTTGATAGAAGCTGATTCTGATGCCTGGTTTAAGCACTGGACCTAATAATGTGACGATGTTACATTAGCAATTCTGGTGACCCTCTACTCTTAAACTCTGGTAAAAATGAAAATTTCTAAATATACAGAATTTAGACTTAAAATTATAAGAACTTAAATAAAATATTTACTTGAGTTGATAAAGAGGATTCTGATGCCTGGTTTAAGCACTGGACCTAATAATGTTCTTATTTTATACAAGCAATTCTGTAGACTCTCTACTCTTAAAATTTTGCAGAAAATGAACATTTCAAAATATTTAGAATTTCTTCTTAAAATTATAGGAACTTAAATAAAATGTTTCCCTGAGTTGATAGAAGCTTATTCTAATGCCTGGTTTAAGCACAGGTCCTTATAATGTTATGGTGCTATGTGAAATACTCTGTAGGGCTTGTACATTTAAAATTTAGCTAAAAATAAAAAAATTTAAAATGTCAAAATTTCTATATTTATTCTGGGCATAAGTGTGTGTGCTTCTGTGTGTGTGTCTGTATATTACTCTGGGTATGACTCTGGGTATGACTCTAATTATGACTCTGGGTCTGACCCTGGGTATATCTTTATGTGACTCCAGGTTTACCTGTGCTTGACTCTGCATTTGACTATGTGTGATTCTGGGCATGTCTGGACATGTCTGGGCATGTCTTGGCATGTCTGGACATGTCTGGGCATGTCTAGACATGTCTGGACATGTCTGGGCATGTATTGGCATGTCTGGACATGTCTGGGCATCTCTAGACATGTCTGGTCATGTCTGGGAATGACTGGAAAACTGATATCTCTAGTTCTGGTCATAGTAGAGACAAACTGCCAGTGTCCACCGAAAGGGGAGAGTCCCAGCTATTTAAGTTTACCCTCAGAAATACTGTAAGTCAGGCAGTTCCTGAGATACCTAGGTGGGATAACAGGTTTGGACCAGGACCACTGCATTGAAGTCAGATATCTCAGATTCCCTAGAGCCAATTTTTAATAAACTAGTACTCTTAGAAAAAGGGGACCCTCAGGTGTTTGCCTAAGACCCATATACCCCTGGTGCCCTTAGGCAAATGCCCATTGAGACCATACAAAAATAAGGCCCTGATTTGGGCACATCTTGGCATGACTTTAGTTATGACCAGGAACATGTCTGTACAAGACTCTGGGTACATCTGGGCATGACTCTAAATGTGACTTTGTTTGACTCTAGATGTGATAATATAATCTTTAAATGTAGCTGAAAATGAAAATTTCTGAATATTAAGAATTTCTTCTTGAAATGATAGGAATTTTAATAAAATGTTCCCCTGAGTTGATAGAAGCTGGTTCTGATGCCTGGTTTAAGCACATGACCTAATAATGTTATAGAGTTATATTAAAAATTCTTAAGGTCCTGAACCCTTAAAATTTGGCTGTAAATTAAAATTTCAACATTTTCCAAATTTCGATTTAAAATTATAGGAACTTTAATAAAATGTTCCCCATAGTTGATAGAAGCTGATTCTGATGCCTG